>NC_058386.1:113687841-114028912 GCF_018350175.1 Felis catus | reverse complement strand
AGTTCTTCTGGGAAAATTTGGTTTCAATGTTGAATACAAGGCTTAAAAAATTTTCTTTTGGGGCGCCTGGGTGGCGCAGTCGGTTAAGCGTCCGACTTCAGCCAGGTCACAATCTCGCGGTCCGTGAGTTCGAGCCCCGCGTCAGGCTCTGGGCTGATGGCTCAGAGCCTGGAGCCTGTTTCTGATTCTGTGTCTCCCTCTCTCTCTGCCCCTCCCCCATTCATGCTCTGTCTCTCTCTGTCCCAAAAATAAATAAACGTTGAAAAAAATAAAATAAAATAAAATAAAATAAAATAAAATAAAATAATAAAATAAAATAAACCAATCTTCACAGGAGAAAAATCTGATTCCCATCATAAAATGTTGGGGCTATTTGTTCATTATTAGAAAAAAAAATTTTTCTTTTAAGTTTATTTATTTATTTTGAGAGAGGCAGAGAGAGCATGAGCAGGGGCGGGGCAGAGAGAGGGGGAGAGTTGAAAGTAGGCATCAGGCTATCAGCACAGAGCCCGACACAGGGCTCGAGTGCACGAAACCCTGAGCCGAAATGAAGAGTTGAGCACTCAACTGACTGAGCCACCCAGGCGCCCCAAGGATTTTTTCATATAACATTCCTTCAACTAATCTTTATTGAATATCTACTACGTGCCAGGCACTATTCTAGATCTACGTGATACAGCAATGAATAGCACTAAGATCCCCGTCTTCCTGAGCTTACGTTTGTGTGTGTGTGTGTGTGTGTGTGTGTGTGTGTGTGTGTGTGTGTATGTGGGTGGCATACGATGAAGCAAAATATATAGGTAAAAAGATACGTTATCTGCCTACAAGTGTTACAGAGAAAAATAGATCTAAGACTGTGGTAGCGGTGGTCATTGGCCGCGGCGTCTTGCATGTGGTCAGAGATGAACTCACCAAGATGCCATTTGAGCAAAAACCTGAGAGACAGCTGTGGGGATATCTGGGGGAAGCGCATTGCCAACTTTTGCACGTTGCCTGGGGAAAAAAAGCGTCCGAGAATTAAAAATGTATTACCCAGAAGTCAGGCAGTCAGAGCGTTTTTTTTTTTTTTTTTTTTAAAGCGAACAAGAGTGAAGTCGTCCTTTCTGCATTCCTGTATAAATTGTGCAAGGCAGAATTTCAAATGCAGTCTACAGTTATTTGAATCCTAAAAAATGCAGTTTTTTTATTGCATTCCCTGAAATTTGTGTATATGCGTACACATAACATTTGCATGTACTAAATTGGTCTGTACCCATGTATGCACCTGCTTCGGTGTTGAAAACCACTTGCCGATTTGCAAACGCAAGCATGCCGCATTTTCATTTATGCGAAAGAAAGCATGAACCATTCTGGCATCTTGGAAGGATGAGCATCTCCCTGGTATGGGAGTTTCAGTTTGAGCTACTTTGGACCATTTGCCTTCTGAAACGAGGAGGGAGCATCAGTTTAGGTAGATGAGCTTGTCCCGAGGACGTGAAAGGTGCAGGTGAGTGCAGTGTTGAGCAGTGAGTGAGTCAACGCCATGGGGAGGAGAGGTTCTTGTTCAGTATTTGTTGTGGATTAAGGCTAGAATTAGTAGATGCGGGTTCTTTTTCTCTCTCAACAGTGCTGTGCTTAACCCTTGCCGCTTGCACGTGGATAAGGTGGGAAGGCCCACTAGGTATGGAAATGCAGAGTTGATTGTATGCTGGGGAGACCACAGACCCAAAGTGAAAAACGTGGCCTCCCTTGGACAGGATCTGTGTGTATATGTGTATATATCTATATACACATAGATATCTTATCTATATCTTATATCTTATTATATATATATGTATATACACGTGTATATATACACATATATATGTATATACATGTATATACATATATATGTATATATGTGTGTATATATGTATGTATATATATGTATATACATATATATGTATATACATGTATATACATATATATGTATATATATGTATATACGTATATATGTGTATATATGTGTATATATGCATGTATACATATGTATATACATGTATATACGTATATATGTGTATATATGTGTATATATGCATGTATACATATGTATATACATATATACATATATATATATACATATATATATATATATATATATATATATATATATATATTTAGAGAGAGAGAGAGCACACATGCACGAGCAGGGGAGAGGGGCAGAAGGGGAGAGAGAACATCTTAAGCAGGCTCCGTGCTCAGCACAGAGCCCGACATGGAGCTCGATCCCACGACCCTGTGATAGTGTCCTGAGCAAAAATCAAGAGTCGGCTGCTAAACCGAGGGAGCCACCCAGCACCCCATGAGAGGAATATTTTTAAGCACTTACCGAGCTTGTTGGAGAATACAATGAGATATGGCATGTGAAAGCACTTGGCATAGCATTATCCAGGTAAGGGGACTTTTACAAATGAATAGACGTGCTTTTCCAGAAGGCCCGTATTGGTGGAAAATTGTTACAAATGACACATGGCCTTTTATCAGGAAATTCCCCCAAATTCGCATTATTCACATTTGAATTTACATGTTGGTTCCTAAGATTTCATCACTTAGGTAATTTCCTTTTTCATACCTTCCCCACCCCATGCGAAGGGAACAAGTGGACAATTTACTATTGACAAATAAGGATAATGTACTGTGCAAGTGACAGGCCGAATCAGCAGGAGAACTTGCATTTCTGCTGCCTTGCTGTCATTCAGTGATGGAAATAGTGTAGAACGTTTAATACTCTATGTCCTAGAACAGTACACAATTTCGAAGAAGCAACCTTATGACCCTTCCATTGATTTAACATAAAAGACTGATGGTCCCATTGAAGTTCAAAGATTGGAAGGTTTTCAGTTTAAAAAATTTTCACCTTCAAATATCTAAAATATTTAGGATATGCCTTACGGTGTCCCCTTTTGGGCTTTACCCTTTGATATATTAAAAAAAAATTTTAAGTGTTTCTTGAGGAGGGGACATGAGTGGGGGAGCGGCAGAGAGAGGGGGACAGAGGATCCAAAGCGGGCTCTGTGCTGACAGCAGAGAACCTGATGTGGGGCTTGAACCCACTGGAGGTCATGACCTGAGCCAAAATCGGACGCTGAACCAACTGAGCCACCCGGGCGCCCCATGTACCCTTTGCTGTTTAAGCGAATGTACCCCTGAGCCTGCTCACTAATGTCGTTTTCGCTGTGTGGAGCTTCAGCATCTCGTTAACAAAGAGACAGTATGGTGTAGTGGTTAAGCACGCAGTTTGTGCCTTAGTTTTCTCATCTATAGAACGGGAATAACGACAGTGCCTACCTCAGTGGGTTGCCGTGTGGATTAAATCAGTTACCGTATATGATACTTAGAATAGGGTCGGACACACAGTGCGCATCGTATAAGCGTTTGCTAGTAGAGTTATCACTGAAGCCCTCATTGCCAAGATTATCGGCCCAGAGGATGTCTGTCTAAAGCCAAAGTCCGGGGTCTGTTAGAGAGGGAAAGGGGGCTGGTAAAGCAATTCTGTTCAGTGAATAACCAATAGTAGCTGCCACAAATGTTCTTCTCTGCCTCCTCAACCTGGCAAAGCCCCTTCAAGTCTCTTCAAGGCCCGCTTTAAACATCCACCCTCCTTAACTTCCCCGCCCTTCTCCCTAAACCTGGTGGATAATTCTTCCTGAAATCTCAACACTTTATCTGGATTACCTGGATTTCCTGGATTACCTCACTTAGCGCACAGCATTATATTAAGTGCTTGTGGGTCTGTCTCCCTCACTAGACTGTGGGCTCCTTGTGGGCAGGGGCGGGTGTAATTCAGGCACAGTGCTTTGGCACACAGTAGGCACTCCGTTGGTGCTTGTGGGATAGCAGAATATCGCTGGGCAGGAGATTCCTCTTTCAGTGCCGACCTTCCTGGTGGTCACTGCCTTCCCCACAAGACTGGACTAGAGCCAGCCCCAGGGAGGCTCGATTCACTGCCTGGCCAGAGGCCTGCACTCTGCAGTGGGCAGCCGGGCAGCCGGAAGAGGTAGTCATCGCAGCCGAGGTGGGCGGTGGCAATTGCTCGGGCAGAAGGGAAAACAAGAGGCAGTTACAGGACAGTAAGGACATCTCTCCCTTTCTGGGGTGGGGGGGCCGGGGGGTACTGCCCTCTCTGAACGTCACTCCAGCTAGACTGAGCGTCTCGAGGGCAGGGCCACTTCTACAGATCGGTAAGGCCTGGTCTTTGTCTCCAAAGAGTTTGCTTTGGTCTCAGAAGGGGTCATACCTGAAAGGGCAGCGAGCAACTTGGAAGGATATGAACGGTGACGCTGAGGTGTCTGCTTTGTGCCTGTGCCAGGTGTTCAGAGGGGGCATGCTGAGGACGGGTGAACCAGAGAGGACCGTGAAAAGGAGGGACTCTTTGGACGGCAGCAGTAAGGGGAGCGGAAAGTGCAGTCCAGGTGGCGGCAGTGGGGAGACAGGAATGTGCGTAAAACGATCATGGGCGTGAATGACGTGCCCGGCCTGGCCGCATCATTCACTCATTCATTCATTCATTCTTTAGGTGAAATTTACTTGATCAACGACGTTGAGCCATGTCCTGTGCTGACTGCTTGGGAACAGAGATGCAGGGGACGTGGCCCCTGCTCTTGGTGCTGTGGGAATGCACAGGGGCTGTCTTTCTTCACTTATCACTCATTCTTGCCTTCATCATACACCAAATGTGTGTGTCATTTGAGTCTCAGTGCAGGATATTGGGCAGACAGAAATAAATCAGATCCATGCTCTAGGCAGATGCATCTACCGAAACCTGTGATCGGCCGTCGGCTATTTGCCAAGTGCTTTTTCACGCGCGAGGCAGGCCTGATCCCGTGGGGTTGTTCCCATTGTCATCCCCATCTGGCAGATTAGAAAACTAAGGCCCAGAGCAGTTAAGCAATTTGCCTGTGATCATGCCGCTAAGAAGCATCTGAGCTGGGACTCGAACCCAGTTCTTCCGTATGTCCTGGAATCATAAGACTACCCGACTCAGGAGCACATGAGCGGAAATAAAGCTTAAAATTGATCATCTGTGGAAACAGATGCATCTCTGAAGGGGAAAATTTGCTGTCCACTCAGGGAAAGTTAAGGAAAGTTTGAAGACCTGTCACGGGAGGGTAACAGAAGTACTAAAAAGAAGAAGGGACCACATCTGGGTACATTGCTTCCCTGTTCCGCGGTGAGATCCTCACCTTGGATTTGCCATGATCTGTGGTACATTCTGTGCTGTTCTTTTTGGGCTAGGAGCTCGGATGCAATTGTGGAATCCTTCCAGACTGGCTCCTGAAGACTGAGGCAGTCTTAATATTTGGAGAGGACTTTGATTAAAAACTGAGCACTTATCAGACACGAGCCATTCCCATGTCAGAATTCTTCCCCTTCATACCACTCTTGGGGTTGTTGTGATCTCTTCCTTTCCCGAGGAAGCAGTGGGAGGCAGCTGGCAGATGAATCGATTGGCATCATGGAATATTGGCCGTAGAGTGAAATGTTCCGTAAAGTAAAATTATTGTTAAAAAGTCACTTGTGGTACCTCACCACCTGCAAGTGTCAGTTTTTGATCTTGGCTGGCTTGTAATTTATAAATGCATCGTGTTTTAGAGAGTACGTGAGTGGGGAAGAGGGGAAGAGGGAGGGAGGGAGGGAGGGAGGGAGAGAGAGAGAGAGAGAGAGAGAGAGAGAGAGAGAATGAGAGAATCTTAAGCAGACTTCATGCTCAGCACATAGCCTGACACGGGGCTTGATCCCACGACCGTGGGATCACAGCCTGAGCTGAAATCAAGAGTTGGATGCTCACATGACTGAGCCACCCAGGCACCCCATAAATACATTTTTTTTAAAAGAAAGACTTTGTTAGGTAGGGTGGTCTCTCTTTTTCTCCTTTTCTGGCTTTTCTCCCTCCGTTCCTTCCTTTCTCCTTTCTTTTGCTGAGTCCATAATTTTCAGATAAGGAAGGAGATCTAAAAAGGGTCTAGAACACTGATGTGCTGTTTAATCCCTTATTCTCTCTTGCAATCAGAAGGTAAAGTAGGGAGAAAAGAATGAAAGAAAGAAAGAACTTGACTGTGATGACAGACCTCACGCCAAAATTATGATTATAGACCTGACACCCGAATTGTACAGATTGGGGACCACCCGTTCTTTACAGCCCTTAGACATAGAGCTGACAGTTGAGAAATTCTGTCTCTGGCAATCACATTCCCGGCCTGCCCTGCCTCGAGAGCTTCATGGGGAGTGTCCAACTTTGCGGGAGTGCGACACTGCCTCATGTGACACGGTGTTGTGAAGTATGAACTTGTGGCTCGAGGTTGGGACGGGATGGGATCGTTGCTGAAGGTGTTTTTAAAGTGCGGCAACACACAGCTCCTGGAAATGCTTGCTGTCACTTGATCTTTAGAACAATTGGATGAGCTAGGTGGGGCAGGTGGGTTTGTTTGTTGGTTCCATTGTATGGATGGGACATTTGGGAGCCAGGGGAAGTTAAATTGCTGGCCCACGCTCCAGAGATAGCCAGTGGCCAAGCCGGGACTAGCCCTTCTGATTTCTGGTAGGACACCGTAACGCATCCGAACCCTTTTCTGGCCGAGCAGACAGTTCTTGAGTCGTGTTGAGTTCGTCGGGGCACCGCCTGTCATGTGTCTTGACACCATTATTCACTGGTGCTTGTAAACTGCCTTAGATTGTAATTAACTTTTTAAATTGGTTGATATTTTGTGTCTCTGCCTTAGTCCGTTCCAGCTGCCACGACACAAGGCCGCAGACTGGGTAGCTTGTAAAAACAGATGTTTCCATGGCATGCTTTTGGAGGCTGGGAATCTAAGATCAGGGCACGGGCATGGTTGTGGGAGGGTCCTCTTCTGGGGGCCCCGGGGGCTCTCCGTGACTGCTTACCTTCATGACCTGATCCCTTCCCAAAGGCCCCACCTAAAACCGGCCCCTGCAACGTTCAGTTATCGACACGTGGGCTTTGGGGGGGGGGGACACAGGCATTCAGACCATCGCACTAACCATATTAGAAACTCTCTGAAGATTGGAGACAGGTGGGTTTTGCACAGCATTGGAATCCCCTGTGGTACCAGCCGCATAATATATGCTTGATGAATTCCTGTTGAATTCAACTGGGGGGATGGGCATATGTCTAACACAAATCTGAAAATTAAAGTGTCTTTTGGTTCTTGGCTCAGGGAAAAAAAAAAAAAAAAAACAAACCACGGGTAATAGAATCTGCAAGTCTCTTAGCCTAATCAGGTGTTATGTAAAATTTGTATCTTGATTTGAGAAAATCTGTGTCTGCCAGCAGATTCTGACTGTTGGAACGTGAATATACAGATTAATTTGTGGTTGCAGAGTTCTGGCGTTGGGCTCGTGGAAGGAATACTGTCTAAACCATCCTCAGAGCTTTCTGGTATCTGCCAATAGGTAAAACAAATTGATCTCGTTTCTCCTTTAAAGATGTCTGTGTTCAGAGCTTTGTGAGGAGACCTCGGAAACCTACGATGGATCAAATGCCTGGTTTGTGCCAAGAGCCAAGAAAGAGGAAGGCAGGTTAGGCAAGGGCGGGGAACAGAGAGAGAGGAAGGAAGAAACGGAAAGTGTAAGTGATGTGAGCAGAGGTCTGGCATAAGCCTACGCTGGCAGCAGGAAACCAGGCCCTTGGGGGACCTGCCTGGGTGACTGTCTTCTCCCCACATGACCGGCTGGCCGGCGTTAGTATGTGTTCCTTCACCAAGGCTGGCCTTCGAGCCCTGCTGCAGAACTAGCCGAAAAACTATCCGATTAATCACATATAACTTTCTCTTCAAATTGGATTTGGGTCCTGATGTTAAGGAATAAAAAAATAACCACTTCAAATGTTTATGAAACTGTATGGGATTTTTACGGACCAGTGGGGAATGCACTACAAATAAAATAGAAACACAGAGTCACGTCTGAGTTTTTATGTTGGAATCTTGTCTTGACAAAGCTAATTTTAAACAACGATATTATTGAGGACCCACTCGGGGCAAAACACAGTCCACGTATGCCTTTCGGTTTGCTTGCTTTTATTTTTTTCAGCAAGGAGACAGAACCAGTCGCACTGAAGTGACTTGAATGTTTATAAAGGAAAATAATAGAACAATGCATATTCTTTACTCTTGAAAAGTTTATGAATCAGTTGCATGTCAAAGCAATATCATAATCACAATGCAGAGAAGATAATCCATTGTTTTCTTGTATAAAGTCATTAACATTCTAACGTATTCGTTCATTTGGAAATCGCACATTGAAAAGAAAACCATTAGCACGCCTGATAAGGCCTTCCCACTCAGGAAGCTGTTGACTAAGGGGCATGCTGATTTCTTATTAGTGCCTTGTGTATTTTAGAAAAAGCATCAGATTTAGATATGACCCTCAATGTTTTTCATTTTACAAAATACCAGTCAGTATGGGTGGCCAAAAGGAGACAAGCAGGGAGACAAACGAGGCAGTAAAGCAGGGCTCCGATTGGGGTGGAGGGTCTGTTCACCCCCCAGATCTGCAGAGAGGAGATTCTAGTCCACGAGCGTACGGTAAGGGGTTGGATTAGAACCTCAGATCAGAAGGTATTTATAGGCCGTCCCCACCCCTCTTACTCCCTTGCACTTGTTTCCTTAACAAGCTCTTTCAGTATTCTTTGGGTACTCTGTTGTCCAACCTACGAGAAATTAGGCATCTAATAATAGTTTTCTTAAGGAGGAAAAAGGAGCACAATCTAGAATTTGCATTTCACACGTTCCTAATAAGGATTCTTCTTTTAAAAATAGCCCCGAGAATGGATCCTTATTCTTTCACGAAGCTTGCATTGGGCACCCACTGTCCGCTCTGGGGACACAGAGATGAATGGGACACATGTCCTGCTTGCCGGGAGCCCACCGTCTAGTAGGTCCCAGGGGCTGAGACCCACATAAAGACGCCAGCAAGGGCGTCTGGGAATTCAGGGGAGGAGATTGGTTCCTGCTCCGGGGACTCACGGAAGAGGGCAATCAGAGCTGGTCCTTGACAGCTGGCTTAGATCTGGATCCACAAAGAGGGGGGAAGGCAGAGGGAGCAGTCGCCAGCTTGCAAGGGCATGTGACGTGGGGGCTAACAGCGAGAAGTATAGCGCTTGGGAGAGGGAGTGGATGGGGACTCGGGTTACTAACGTAAGTTGAAGCTCGGTTGGTAAGGACAGCCTCGAATGTCAGGCCAACAGCGTCTTTTGGACTTTATTTATAGGCAGTGCTAAGACTCATCCAGAGGATTAGCTAGACGGCATTACAGACAGATATTAACAGCATATTACGGCAAGAGGCATGATACAAGCTGCCGAGGCGTGGAAGCTGTGGCACACTCAAGAAAGACTTTACGTAAGGGACGATGCTCAGCTGGGTCTCGGAGGTGGGATGAGAAGTCTCCAGGGGTTGAGGCGGGGAATAGCCTTCCAAGCAGAAGGAATAGTACCTGCAAAGGCCCAGAGGTCTGTGAGAGTTGTCAGGCAGGGGACCGGTGGATACTTTGGTATAGACGGTGTAGGGATATAGGAAGAGGGCAGGGGCCAGATCACAGCAGGCCCGGCAGGCCTGGCTCAGCAGCTTGAACTTGAACTGGAAAGAGGCCCGATGAGACCTGTGCTTCAGGAACGGCGCTCCAGCTGAGGGAAGCAGGGCGTGTGAGCACAGATGAGAAAAGTTCGGCTTGCTGAGTGCCTTAGAGTCTGGGGTAGATGGGGACGATGGACTGAAAGGATTTAAGGGAATGGTTTTTATACGATTTGTTAATACTGTAGTTTTAGGGGCGGCGGGGTGGCTCAGTCGGTGAAGCGCCTGACTCTTGGTTTCAGCTCAGGTCATGATCTCATGGTTCGCGAGTTCCAGCCCCACGTGGGGCTCTGTGCTAATAGGGTGGAGCCTGCTTGGGATTCGTTCTCTCTCCCTCTCTCTCTGCCCCTCCTCTGCTCTCTCTCTCAAAAAAGAAAATAAAATAAAACTTAAAAAAATACTGTAGTTTTAGCAATAGGACCCTTTGTACAAAGGAAATCTTACATAAACTCTTTGGATGGTTTGGGCACCGAGAATGCCGGCTTATCTAGGGACAAATCAGCATGGTCTCTTTTAGACACTCTCTGTCCCTGGTGGCTCCCCGGTGGGTTATCTGGGGTCTCCTTTGATCCCCAGGTCATCGTAGATGCCAAGGCACGCTGAACGATATTTGGTGCTCCGATCAGGCTGAATTTGTGCAGGGGTTTTTGGAGCCCTGGGTAGACAGCGGGGTGAAAGCCGTACCTCGGCCAGAGGTCAGCAAAGGGGAGCAGATGGCAGGGTCACGGCCCAAAGGCGCCTGGCTCTTGGGGTGAGTGGGGCTGAAATCCAGACAGCGCCTGGCAGCCTGGCAAGGGCTTGGGCTCTTCCAGAGAGGATGCCTTTTTCTAATTCCCCAGGACATGTTATGCTCGAGGCCTGGATATTTGGGAAGACAGTAGGAAGAGGTACGAAAAGCAGGAGGGAATTTAGGAGTGAAGCTGGATCCACATCTCCGCCCCACCGCTTACTAGCTGTGTGACCTTGTAGAACTCTCCTCACCTCTTAGGGCATCGACTGCGTTATCGAGCAAACACAAATAATACTAGTATCTCCTTCAGAGGGGCTTTATGAAGATAATTTGTAGAAAGTGCTTCACACAGGGCCTGCCACATATTAAGTGTTGGATACATTTTGGCTATTGATATTCTTATATATAATCGGAAGACTTTCCTCAATTACGCCAGTGGCTTCAGCCTTCATGCCTTGAGAAATTTCTCTTTACTAGGAAAGAACGCGTCTCAGTTCACCAATGTGAGCATCGTTTATTTTTAGTTATGTCCCATAAGGGGAATTCAAGGAATTAACACCAGCCCTGGTTTTTGAAAATTATTGGGAAGCGCTTCAGTTATAAAAATGGTATGAAGAATAATCTAGTGAACACAAGTGTTACATCACGAAATATTACGGATGCAGTCGAAGCCCCTTGTGTATCCCTCGATGATCATATTGCCCTCCCTCCTGCCTGGAAGTTACCAAGATTCTGAGTTTGGCATACTTCCGTGCATGTTTTTATGTTGTGATTCCATTTGGAAGTATCCAGAAAGAATATATCATTTGGTTTTCATTATTTTTTACTTTCTGTAGAAGACTTCTTACCGCATTTATTCTTCCGCAGCTCACTTTTTTCCTCTTGACATTTATCCAACAGAGAGATTAATACAGTATGTATTTGTTGTAGGGACGCCTGGGTGGCTCAGTTGGTTAAGCGTCTGACTGTTGATTTCGGCTCCGGTCGCGATGTCACAAATATATATATTTGTAGCACATGGGGATGTTGCAAACATTCTGTCTGTAGCATGGGGGTTAGGGCTTACCTTTTTATTGTAAAAGAGGAAGGGTATTTGAAATTGGCTTTCTGCGTGTTCTAGGCAGCAAGAAACTCAGATTTTGGAATTTTAGCTGATACACCTGCAGGCCAATCGTAAGTCCAGTGTGCCAACGCCTGCACCTTACGAAACCTCGATTAGATGGCTTTTTTGATGAAACTTCCGGAATTTTGTTTCTGCGTTGCTCGCCTGGATTTAGAGACTTGCTGTTTTGACCGTTAAGAATAACACCTCCGTAAAAAATAATATGAAAAGCAGCTCATTTCACAAGTGGTTATAATGAAACGCCACGCATCTGTAAACTGCGCTGTCACATTTCGTTATTTGAGCATGAAATAGTATCTTACTTTTCCGTTTGAATTCCAGCACCTTATATTTGTGAAGTATGATGCTTCCTCATTAAGCGTCGTCGTATAGTTTTCGAAGAGATCGCTATTTATAGTTTAAATTCTGACAGCGCTGACATGCAGTATTTGCACTTTAGTGTTCGAGAGGCGATCTCTGCGCTGTTATTTAAAAAGCAGTAGATGGCACGGACAGTTTGACATTGATCCTCATTTTTGCTGCATGTTTACCTTCGGGACCAAACGTGTGGCTGAGGAATGCAGATGTTGCGTATGTGTTCTGAGATTGCCAGCTGGGACTCCAGAGACACTGGCGATCAGAGTGTGCATTGCTATGTATAACACATGGAAGGTCAGGGCCCCTGGGGGTTTTGACACCTGGCCGTGTGCTGTGGGATGGAACTCCTCTGGGAAACTGTTATTCCCCCGATCTTGAGTGAGGTGTCTTCCTTCTTGAGGTGTCGCCACCATTCATATCTCAGATATTGGTAATAGAAAGTTGCCCAGCGTGAGTGGAGATGATTGACATTGACTGAGCTTCTAATTTGCTATAATTAATGCAATGTTGACGTATTGGCTTGATGTCTGTGTGTATGCGTGTGTGCACGCACGAATGTAATTGCTGAGTTGACTTTTGCTTGTCTTCATCTCTATAATTAGAATATATTTTGGCCCAATGTTTAGATTAGACCTGCCGTTTTCCCATAAACATTTTACTATATGCCAGCTACTATGCCAAGTGCAAGGTGTATAGAGATTATTTTACCCTCGACGAGCTCATAATCTAGGAAGGGTGTGCACTTCGGCAGGTTCTTCATTTGAGTTCTGTGCAGTGTATTAGAGGAACACAAGAGGAAGGGGATGTTAATTTATAAAGGGTAATTGCCCAAGGGAGGCTTCTCGGGGGGGGGTGATGTTTGGCATGAATCTGAGTGGAAGAATAGGAATTTGCCAAATCGAAACGCAAGGAGAATACTACTTGCAAAGGCACAGAAGCACAAGAGGGTAATGAGTTTGGGAAGCATGTGTGGGGTAAGAGGGAGGCTGGAGATACAGGCACGGGCCAGGTCCTAAACGACCCTTGTGTCATGTTAAGAGACTTGGACCTTGTCTCTTAGGTAGCGGGGCCTCGGGGGAGAGTTTTATGTGGGAAAGTGGCATGTTCACATTGGGTTTTAGGAAGAGCTCGCTGGTGGGCAGCCGAGATCGCGGTGGTGGAAGGCAGGGCCCCCCCTGTGATCTGGTCTGACGCAAAGAACCTGGGGCTAAGTCAGAACGACCTTGGTTTAAGTCCGTGCTCTCCCACTTACTAGCTGTGTGACCTTGGACAAACGATGTAACACGTCAGCTTCAGTTGCCCATCAGTAAGGTGGTGAGGACAGTTCCTCCCTTGCAGGGCCGTCATCAGGACTAAATGATATCAGGCGCATACCACCTGTATCACATGCCTAGTATATGGTAGCTGCTCAGGAAATGCCACCTCCTTCCCTAGACGCCTCTGGTCTCTGCACTCCTACCCTTCAGATGATGCCCAGAGTAGTCAGTCTGTTTCGTTCTGATGCTTTCCCAGCAGTGTCTGTCTGGGTCTTGTTCTCCTCAAATGGCTTTGTGGTGTTAACTTTATTTCACTCGGCTTTTGACTCCTCACTTGCATTTGACGTAAATAGCAGCTTAAGGACCTGTTACTTTTTCATCACCTTCATTTACTGTGGCCTGTGAAGCTCAAAGGCGTTGCCTTGCGGACTGAAGGATATCTTGCCTTGCCTTCGATTTTAAGTATGTTCCTCATGGCGATGCCCAGTGATATCTGTAGTCTGGACATTTGTTTGACGGCACTGTTCTTCCTGTAAAGTGCTGAATTTACCTAGGGGGGGATGCCCCATTGGGTCCAAACCGTACTCCCCGGTTTCCAAAAGACATAATGATTTACATGCTGTAAATACCCTGTAAGTTTCACTTCCACATTCCTTTTATTAAGTGTGAGCAGAGACCCGGCTCAGCATCATTCACCCGAGGGAAAACCACTGAAATTTTTGTTGAGTTTCTTTCCAGTGTTGAAGCAGGCATCGTGCGTGTTTCCCTCTATACTCCTTACATTTTTTCACCTGTCACGTTAACGTTTTCTGGTGTGATTAAAACTTCCAAGGGTGTTTGTCATGACTGCATACTGTCCAATCATACGGGTGTATTACATTTTATCTGATCGTGCTTTTATTGTTGGGCGTTTTAGAAGTTTATAATTACGTACACAAGGGCTGTGACGAATGGCTTTGTTAATCTTTGCTTTGTCAGTGAAGGTTTTCAAAGAAGGGCATTGATATGATCCCGTTTCAGTTTAAGGACCATCATTCCGGAAAACCGAGATTCTTTTTGCCACCTGCTTACTGAATGGAGAAGAGGTGACGGGTGAGAAGGACTCCAGTCAGGAAAATGAACAGGAATTAGGATCCGTTGTTTGGCGAAGCATAGCATCAGAGTCTCTGGTAAAAGACGATTCAGAGTCTCGCGCCCCCTACTCCCCAACATCGCTGAGTAAGACCCCCTGCGCATACTAAAGTTGGAGAGCCATTAGGCCTGTGGGTTGTCGGACTGAGGGCCTCAGTTTTCTGCTGGCTGCTGGCCGGAGACCACCTCAGTTCCTTGTCACATGGGCCTTCCCAACGTGGTTGCTTGCTTCCTCAAAGCCAGCAAGGGAGAGAGTCTCTTAGCAGGAGGGATGTCCACTCCAGTGCAGTGTGATCACGTACACGTAATCACGAACGTCCCGTCGCAAAGGCGGGGACCGTACGAGGGCAAGACACCAGGGGTCGGACCCCCACACGCCCCGTGAGAGGAGCGGGGGAGGGGGATTCACACGTGACCTTGAAGGTACTTGTGGGCAGAGGTGGATTTATTGTGAATTTAAAGAAAGCCTCAGGGCCCTGTACTTGCTTGGCCTGTTACAAGGCCATAGGGCTAATTTGATAGCCATAATTTTGTATTCTCTTTTTTTTTTTTTTAATTTTTTTGAATGTGTATTTATTTTTGAGACAGAGAGAGACAGAGCATGAACGGGGGAGGGGCAGAGAGCGAGGGAGACACAGAATCGGAAGCAGGCTCCAGGCTCTGAGCCATCAGCCCCAGAGCCCGACGCGGGGCTCAAACTCGCGGACCGCGAGATCGTGACCTGAGCTGAAGTTGGACGCTTAACCGACTGAGCCACCCAGGCGCCCCTGTATTCTCTTTCTAAAAAGACTCTCGAATTGTGGAAGCTTTAGGCCTCACAAAACGTAGATGTGCCCCTGCCGGTGGGAGATATCAGGTAGGCAGTTACCTTCTTGGGTCTGCAGCTTAGCAGAAAGGTCAGTCAGCGCCCCACCCAGTGCACGGGTAGCCAATGACAGTCATGGGAAAGCTGTCCCTTACCACCAAGCGTAGCACGTCGCTGGAGCCCAGCTCCGGGTGATTTCTTGGGTCTTGTCGGAGAGGTCTTGGCTGCCCAGAGCTCACCGTGACCAACAGCTCCTAGCTGTGGCTTGCGTCACCTTGGCCTAGCAGCGGTTCCGAGGAGGTGGTCATTAGCAGGGGGACGTCCCTCAATCATTATCCCCAGAAGACTGTCCAGCATTCCTTGGGAGCTCACACTAAGCAGAGAAGAGAAATTCGAAGTCTCAGGCAAGCCTTTGCCACAGTTGTCTCTCCCTGCCTGTTAGGCACCATGTCTGCATCCCCAGGGCAAAGGTGCTTCTGGGCCCAGGTTCCTACGTGGTGGCCAAAGAGCCTTTGAAGGTTTCGGCATGTCTTTCTGCATCCAGGGCCTCACCGGTTCTTACCCCGGGATGGTGAGTCAGTCTCGCGAACGTAAGTCAAGGAGGACAACCTAACGTGTCAAAGAAGTTGTGTCCCTGTACCTCCTGCCATCTGAGTGCCGGGGGATTTCTTTGCCTGAGGTGGGAGTTGAGGGGCTTTTCTTCTAGTTAGCTACTTGAGCAGCACTGACCTGGCCGGGACCTCCGTGGAGACACAGAGCTGGACCAGGCTTTCACGTATTTCCAGCAGAGTCCCAACCTGTGAGTCCTGGGCCCCGAGATGCTCTGCACAGCTAGGGTTAGCTCTAAACGATTAACATGCTCTGTACGCGCGCCCCTGCTTTTCGCGTGTGTGTGCTTATGGCCGTGACGGCAGGTGAAGGAATCCGACCGCTTGGTTTGAGAGTCTCCACGTAGAACACACGCGCTGTGTGATGCGTGACAGTACCGGACAAATTGCTTAACTTCTCGGGGCCTCCGCGTTGCCGTCTGCCAAATGGGCCCAACCGTAACATGTACCTCACAAGGTTGTCGTCAGGCTTAAAGGGAGATATTCCAGAAAGGTGCTTAGAGCAGTGCCTGGTGCAAAGCATGTGCTGTATGTGCTAACCTTTGTTACCGCTGACATACACACGGAAAGAACTGCTCTAGTGCCTTCTGGCTGTTTCTGGTTCATGCATCCTCAATCAAAAGACGCTAAAAGTACGGCTGCTGTCATGTCCTTGAGTCAACACAGAGCTGGGGGTGGGATCCAGGGCTCCTGATGATAGTCACGACATCTTTTTTGCTGTGGCAGTCCCTACCTTTTGTCTCTTAGAGCCTTCGCTTAATGAAAAAAAAAACAGAACTTTTTGTTGTTTTTGTTGTCGTTCAGGACCTCTTGCCATTTAGACTGCATTTTGATGCTGGGGACTTCTCTAACCGACAAGCAGCGATTGTCTGGGCGCTGTCCTCTCAGGTAGTAAGTGCAGGAGAGCCCCGGTTCATAACTGTTTCTTTCCGTGGTCGTGTTATATGTTCATCCAACCCGTTCCTGCCGATTTGGGGTTGGTCAATACATTGCTTTGTTGCTGCTCTTAAAATGGTGAGTGACTGCGTGCTTTGTGAGCAGCACAAAATGTTCTGAATAGAAAACCTCACGGTAACTCTAAGTAGGGTGATGTTGAGCCCCCTTGTGCATGCCTGCCTGCGTGCTTGCTTTCTGTATAGCCGGGACCCTGTTACTATCGGGACCCAAGGACCTGCCATCAGGACCCAAGGACGTGCCAGCCAGGGTTGGTCAAGGGGTATCAGGTCGTAGGTAAAACGACCTTTCCTGGGTCTGTTTGTTTTTTTTTCCCGTCAAGATGCTCCCTCTGAGGATTCTAAGGGTGACATCCTTCCTCACCTCTTCTAGCCTCTGGCATCGTTGGTAACCCTTAGCACTCCAGTCTTGGCGCCCATCCTCCCAAGATGTGTGTGTGTGTGTGTGTGTGTGTGTGTGTGTGTGTGTGTGTGTCTCCTTTTCCTCTGTGTCCAAATTTCTGTCTTCTTAGAAGGACGCCAGTCATTGGGTGTCCACCTTAATCCACCCCACGAATTCATCTTACCTTGTTTACATCTGCAAAGACTCTGTCCCCAAACAAGATCATGTTCACAGTTACTGAGATGTCTCAGATGGGGCTGCTCTGACAGAATACCATCTAGTGGGTGGCCTAAGTAACGTTTATTTCTCATAGTTCTGGAGGCTGGAAGTCTGAGATCAGGGCACCATCATGGTTAGGTTCTTGATAGGGGCCCTCTTTCTGGTTTATTGATGGCCATCTTTTCACTGTATCCTCACATGGTGGAGAGGGAGTGAACTAGGGTCTCTCTAGGGTTCCCTAGAGGAACCTCTCTAGAGGTTCCCTTATAAGGACACCACCACCATCACAGGGACTCCATTCCCACGAGCTCATCCCATCCAAATGACATCCAGATACCATCACATTGGGGATTAAAGCTTCAACATATCAATTTGGGGATGTTGCAAACATTCTGTCTGTAACATGGGGGTTAGGGCTTAAACACATGTTTTTGGGGGACACAGTTTGACCCACAACAGTAGGCATCTTTCCTTCCTTCCTTCCTTCCTTCCTTCCTTCCTTCCTTCCTTCCTTCCTTCTTCTTTTCTTTTCCTTTCTTTCTTTCTTTCTTTCTTTCTTTCTTTCTTTCTTTCTTTCTTTCTTTCTTTCTTTCTTTCTTTCTTTCTTTCTTTCTTTCTTTCTTTCTTCTCTGTCCCCTATTTCTTCTACTTAAAAAGAGGAAAGCTCCCCTCAACCCCAACTAGCTAATAGTACAGGAATAACTGGCTTTGCGAATTAGAATGAAAAGTCATCGACTGCTAGAGCAGGAGGAGAAACTACAAGATACGGTCCATTTCTTTTATTTTACCAACTGAGGCCTAGTGGGAGGAGAGTATTGGGTTAAGATCAGAAATCTGGTCAGGGGTAGAACCAGTCATCAAACTCCTCGGGTTTTCCAACTCCCAGGTCAGGTTTTTGTGTTTTGTAGGTTTTTTTTTTTTTTTTTTTTTTTTGCATTCCCTCTTGATAAAGATGTTCACAGTTGTGGTTGACAACCTTCACGTGGCAACGATGCGCTGAGGCAAATTCCTGTAAAACCAGAAATAGCTGGGGAAGTGGAAGGCAAACTTGGTCCTGCCAGTAAGTTGGAGTTCTTGGCCGTCTGTTGGGGAGGGGGGAATTGACAGCCAAAAGCCCTGCCGGGCTCCCAGATCTCTCTCTTCTACCCATTTCAGCTCCACCCGTCGGTATTTTTATTGAGCTTTTCACCCGAACTGGGCCCTGGGGATTTACTGATAAGAAGAGTAGCTACTGTCCCTGCCCTCACACAACTCACAGCCCAGTGAGGGCTGAAACGGTGCTAGACTCGACTGGCCACTCATGTATCTCAGGGGCTGTCAGACGAGAAGGACCTGACAGGGGCACCCGGGTCAACTGGGGGGGTGGGGGGAGCCGAGACCCAAAAGATGATTAGGAGTTATCGGGAAAAGGAAGAGTGGAGAAGGGTTGGAGGTGCGAGAGTGTTCCCGACGAAAGGAACATGTGCTTGAGGGCTTGGAGGTGAGCAAAAAGAAGGCATGTTGGAAGAAGTGAATGGAATTCAGTTTGGGTGAAGCACAGGGTGTGTGTGTTGGCGGGGCGGGGGGGGGGGCATCACCAACAGCTTTGTAGACTTTATTTCAGACATTTGGTTTTTTTCCCCTGAGGCAACGGGAAGTCTTTTCAAAGGAGTCTGGGCGTGGAGGAAGCATTCCGGACGGGGACTCCAACCCCCAGATGAGGCCGAGCAGAGCTGTCTTCTGAATAAAGAAAGCATCGGGATAGCTCCCTTCTGGGTAGAGCCACCTTTCCTGTCTTTTACTCTCCAGATAACGTCAGTTCAGAATTAGCTACAGCACCTGCCACAGGCCCTGGAGCTAGAGAGTTCCCTTTAGAGTGGAGGGCACGGGTTTCAGTCTGTGGTTCGGTTCTCTGTGTGTGGGCGTGTGTGTGTGTGTGTGTGCACCTTTCTGCTAGCCCACACTGGAACACTTAAAGCCTAGTACACATTGGCCTTGTTTTTTTAGCTTAATTGCCTCGGTAATTGCCCCAGGGACTCTTTCGTCCTTTTGCAATAGTTCACTCTGAGCTTAGAGTTCCTCTGGATCTACTCTTACCTTCCTGCGCAGGAGTCGAGCTGTGGTTTCCTCTTCGCCTGTCGATCTGAGCCTATGTGCTTTCCATCTCCAGGGAATTCTTCAAATTCAAGTACGCGGAGCACCCCCGCGTCTCCCAACCGTTCACGGGGTTGCAATTAGATCCTCTTGAGGCAATGGAGATGAGTTCACCGCCTTTGCAACCACTTATCCCTCCCCTCAAGTGCCCGTGTAGCCACTTTTCCCCCTAAAGCCCCCTGTGAAATTTTAATATGGAGATACACTGTATTTCTCTTTATGTATTATGTGTATATCTGTGCTTCACACATAAAAAGCATAAGGCTTACTTACATTTCTGTAACATGCAGGATTGAGAATGACATTTTATTTTATTTATTTTTGAAAGTTTATGTTTATTTCTTTTGAGAGAGCGAAAGCATGTGCGTTCGGGGAGGGAGGGGCAGAGAGAGAGGGAGAGAGAATCCCAAGCAGGCTCCTCACTGTCTGCGCAGAGCCCGGCATGGCGCTCGATCTCATGACGCGTGAGATCATCGCCTGAGTTGGAATCAAGAGTCAGACGCTTAACCCAGGCGCCCCCAAGAATGACATTTAAAAAATTTTTTTTTAATGTTTTATTTAGTTTTGAGACAGAGAGAGACAGAGCATGAGCAGGGGAGGGGCAGAGAGAGAGGGAGACACAGAATCTGAAGCAGGCTCCAGGCTCTGAGCTGTCAGCACAGAGCCCGACACGGGGCTCAAACTCACAAACCGCGAGGTCATGACCTGAGCTGAAGTCGGACGCTTAAACGACTGAGCCACCCAGGCGCCCCTAGAATGACATTTTAAAGATAAAAGTCAAGTTTAAAATAAAAAAGCTACTAACAATAAACATATTTGTTCATTCGTATTTGCAGAGTAACTTTTATTTACTTGAAAATTGCAATGGGTTAGATTGCATGTGCAGATTTCCAATTTATAGAAGTAGCAATGGGATCAATAATAATAATAGTAGCAATGGGATCAAATTGTAAAAATTCAAAACTTGTTTTTCTAGTGAAAGTAAATACATGGAAAAAAACCAAATTAACTTCTTAAAAACACTTCTAGTGTACTTGTAACTATTGCTTGACCTGGGAAAATAACTTCTAGTTTAATTAGCTGCTAGATATTTATTCAGATCCTACCTACACTTTCTTTGCAGTTGATGTAATTAATGATGGTTGAATGATATTTTTAGAATTAAATAGTGTCATAAAATATAAATTGAGGACCAAATGTAAATAACATTCCCAAGGCAGCCAATGGCAGCTAATAGGCACACACATGTGACCACTTGTCATATAATTTCTAGGATGAACACTCAGTCCAAAGAAGTTCTTCCAGTCAAGCTGTGTGTTGGTCATAGTTTTGTAGGACTGATCTTGGATGCGTTTTTTGGATCATCCATAATTCATTGTCAATGCTGTTCATATGATGGCTAGGAGAACCCAACAGGAGAAACTAAATTCTAAGCACAAGATTTTGGTAGGTGGGGTGAGGTCTCGAGGACCACAAACCATTGTAATATGTAAGGTTTTCTTGCTTCCCTCCCCAGGAAACAATTTTCACCCTCTCAGAGCCTTTGTGGCCTCCAAGAGGCCGCACGGTGTATCTGACTATATCCTCTTAGGAGTCTTTTTAAAAAAATATTAAATATAATTTATTGTCAAATTGGTTTCCCTACAACACCCAGCGCTCATCCCAACAGGTGCCCTCCTCCATGCCCATCGCCCACTTTCCCCTCTCCCCCACCCCCCATCAACCCTCACATTGTTCTCAGTATCCAAGAGTCTCTTATGGTTTGCCTCCTTACCTCTCTGTAACTTTTTTTTCCCCTTCCCCTCCCCTATGGTCTTCTGTTAAGTTTCTCAGGATCCACATAGGAGTGAAAACATACGATGTCTGTCTTTCTCTGCTTGACTTATTTCACTTAGAATAATACCCTCCAGTTCCATCCACGTTGCTACAAATGGCCAGATTTCATTCTTTCTCATTGCCGAGTAGTATTCCATTGTGTATATAAATCACATCTTCTCTATCCATTTGTCAGTTGCCGGACATTTAGGCCCTTTCTGCAATTTGGCTATTGTTGAAAGTGCTGCTCTAAACATTGGGGTACAAGTGCCCCTATGCATCAGCAAGGAGTCTTTTTTTAAAAACAATTTTAATGTTTATTTATTTTTGAGAGAGAGAAACAGAGTGCAAGCAGGGGAGGAGCAGAGAGGGAGACACAGAATCTGAAGCAGGCTTCAGGCTCTGAGCTGTCAGTACAGAGCCCGATGTGGGGCTCGAACCCACAATGGTGAGATCATGACCTGAGCCCAAGTCACACGCCCAACTGACTGAGCCACCCAGGTGCCCCAGGAGTCTTTTTTTAAGTTTATTTATTTATTTTAAGAGAGAGAGATTGCACACGTGAGAGAGTGGGGAAAGGGCAAAGAGAGAGTCCCAAGTAGGCTCTGCACTGTCGGCAGAGAACCGGATACAGGGCTTGGTCTCACAAACCATGAGATCACGACCTGAGCCAAGATCACGAGCTAGACACTTAACCGACTAAGGCACCCAGGTACCCGTCCTCTTCGGAGTCTTAATTCCCTAACATTTAGGGCCCAGGAGAGCTGGATATTAAAAGGATATGGGGCAGAAGACGAGAAAAGATTCAGGGCATGAACCATTGGTCTGGGAGGGCAGCGCAGGTAGGGTACTGAAACAGGGGGACTCCACCTCCTTCACGGGCAGATGAGGACGGGATCCAACAGGAACCCAGAGGACGCACCGTTTGCTACGAATCCCAAGCCACCACCTCCAGACAAAGGCTTCTTTTCCACTTCACGTCATCTACCTGAGCCCAAGGGAGGAAGTGACTGGATAGCCGAGTTTGACTGTTTGCCCCTTACATACCCAAGTAGTTTTAAGGTGGAAAGCTTGAGTGGATACCTTTCTGAAATGTACTCAGTCACCACTTGAAGCAAATACTGCTGAATATAACTTAGCTTTTATTGGAGGCTTAAAATCTTCCCAAGAGGAATCAGTTCTTGAGGTACCAGGAGCAGTTTGTCTAGCAAACGGTCTGAGACCACTCTGGGTTCTTGGGCTGATGTTTCTGAGTTTCGTTTTTGTTTGTGTCTCCTTCCCTGGCAGGCCAGTAACTGTCACTTTGAGTTGTTGTGAGTGGCCTACTGGTAGCACTCTTTCTCCTCCCTGACATTTGATGGTTCTCAGATGTTCTCATGGCCGTCAGTCGCCAATCCTGTAAGAACTTTGTATAACGTAGGAGAAGGGAAGGTCTCAGTGAGGAGCTGTCCCGAGTTCTGGATTGGCGAAACGCGTAGTTAGGGTTGTGCTGGATAAGCAAGCGATCGGTGTAATGTCTTCTCAGAAGAGCTTCTAGAAAGTGTACATATGAAGAAGTTTGTGTCAACGGGCCATTCAAGACTACTTTTGAGAGAGTTCAGCCTTGAATCAGGGGCTGCAAGTTCCCAATTCCTAAAAAAGGTAACCCCTGGGAGGGCTAGGTTGTTCTGTATGTGGTCATATGTACCTGCTCAAGTCATCTAATCAAGTAGCACTATCTGATGGTGTTTTTAAGAAGTGCTAATTAACATTTGGTTGGGAAAATGTAATTACTTGAATGGGGATTTTTGATCCAGACACTCAGCTATTCTTAGGACATCTTAAACTTAAACATACTTTTCTTTCACTGAACACACTAAGACATAACGTTCGTAGCCCCTGTATGTGTGAGCACTTTAAATTTTCAGCATTTGTAAAGATCGCGTCCTTGTGTATTGACCTTGTGTCTGTTTAACAAAGTATTCTCAGGGTAACACAGTACGTGGTCCCTCTTGATGTCAATTCCATGGTTCTAGTTTAATTCTTAAACCTTTAATCTTATGTGTTACACCAGTATATATTACGTAGATAGGTCTTGAAATGGAAAACCTTTGAAATGGTGCAAAGTAATGATGTATTAAGTATCACAGTTTGAAGACGGCAGTGAAAACATCCGGAAAGAATAGAGGAAGAGTAAAGAAAGGAAGACAGACAGAGAGAGAAAACGAATCCTCAAGGGGAGTAATAGGGTTTTGCAAATACATTGCCGCATCGCCAAGACTGACAGCCGAAAAGGTCAAGGCCATTTGAACATTGCAGGAGATGAAGTCCAGGTTGCCTTTGAGAAGTAACGCTGTTTTTGAGTTACTCAAAATCGTTCTAAAGGGGGACAAAAGGGAATCACAGCAGGACTTGCGGCCCGCTACCTCATGGTCTGACAGATTCTTGTGTTCTGGGCAAGGGGGTCAGCACCCTAGGGGAACTGTCCCCATGAGTGTCAGAATGCTTTCTAGGCATCCAAGCGTCTGGGGGCTGGCAAGCCCTGTTGTGAACTGATGGCCAAACTGCCGTTAGGTACACGCTCATTACTGCCAACAGTTCACTTACGGGTCCCCCAATGTGGGTGTGGTTGAACCTTCCCGGCCTTTCAGTGGTAAAGATGGACAAGCCATATTTATTTGTTTCTGTCTTTCAACAGAGTTTTGTGGTGCTTTACTGTACTATTTCCTGCTTTGTTGTAACCAGTGGCCACTGACATTAGAGAGCCTGTTTGCATTGAAGCACCAGAGCTGATTTGGGAAGGCATGTTTAGGGTAATTGTATCCAGAGTCATTTTTCCCCCTTTTATTCATTCAAAAAAAGCTGGCCTTTAGGATTTATTGTGCAGCCTGCATACACGAGACCTATTCTCTCACTGGGAAATTCTATCCTTCTTGCTGAGAAATTTTGGCATGAAATTATGGTCCCTAACTATGAGGAGGGGATTCCTGGATAGCGTTTGAATAGGCAGGTGTGTACTCTGTATGGGACTGACCAGGGTGGGGTGGGATGGGGTGAGGGAATAAGGAAACAGGGAGCCAGAGCAGTTGTGGGAGGGAGGGAGGAGCTGAGAAGGAAAAACAGGCCACTGTTGTTTTCACTTCCACCAGCCCCTCACGTTTTGCAAGTAAGCGTGTCAGTAGAAAGCCTTCCGCAAGCCCAGGGCGTCCTCCTGTGACCGGAGGCACTTGGCTGCTTTTCTGCATTTGCAGAAGGACGGGAGGATGTTTACAAGAGCTGGGTACCTACCGTGTGCCAGGCGCTTCCACACGTGCTCTGTGTATTCTCCCTAGAATTTGCATCTAATCAGAACCTCAGAAGGGGACTTTGTTTAGAAATAGAATCCTTGCAGATGTCACCAAGTTAAGGTGAAGGTCATACAGCATTAGGGTGGGCCCTTTGTTCAGTGACAGGTGTCTCCAGAAGGGAAATGATTGGAGATCCACAGAGACCTACAGGGCCGTGTGAACATGGGCACAGAGACTGGAGTTCCACAGCTACAGGGCAAGGAACCCTACAGATTGCTGGAAACCACCAGAAGCTGAAAGAAGCCTGAAGTGCCTTGGGAGGAAGCAAGGCCCTGCTGGCGCCTTGATCTCAGACTTCTGGCCTCCAGGGGGGAGAGAGAGAGAGAGAGAGAGAGAGAGAGAGAGAGAGAGAGAGAGAGAGAGTAAATTTCTCTTGTTACGTCAGCCCTAGGAAACTAAGACACCCTGTAAATAAGGACTTTGGACAACCCGTGTGGGTAGATCCTCTCCGGTGCCTTTTGTAGACTGAGGAGCGGAGTCTGATTCGGGACGTTCTGCCTGGCTTGCAGCACAGATATTGCGTGAGCACCTGTGATGGGCCGGGCACTTGGAGGGTTGCAGGTGGCCAAGTGTGGCCCTTGCCCCCAGGAAGCTCCCTGAGTGTGTATATGGAGTCATGACCACTTCTTCTGGGTTGGGGTGGGGGCCAGAAACGGAGATCGATATTCCTCAGAGACCTCGTGACCCTAGGCTGTTAGTCCTGGGCTGCCTTCATTTGCTTCTAGGCTTCTGTGATGCCCCCCTCCCCCCTTTTTTGGGCGTCTCTTCTTGATTCAAAGAAGACGAATGGCAGATGAGCCAGTCTGAGGAAATCCTGATGGAGACGTGCCCCCTCTGCCTGCTGCTCTCACCTGATTCTTTCCTCACCCACGAGAATTGCGGCGACAGCTTAATTTTACTTGGAGAGGGTGTTGGGATCGAGGAACGTTTCTCAGGCTCGGGACGTCTGATGTGGATTTTGAGGACTTTCTCTAGTGGGAGAAGGGAGGGAGGCCCAGGATGGAGGCCTCGGTGGGGAAGGCATTTCAGGCCGAGGAAGGGGTGGGAAGAAAGGGGCCGGGCCGGCTGGGTGCCAGTACCACACCGCTGGCGTGTCGGTCGTGTGGCCTTGCGGGGTGGAGGGAGAGGAGGAAGAAAGGGAGGTTGACGCCGTGAGGAACCGTTATTTATTTATTTTTCCTGTGTTTAATGGCCTTATGGAAATAAAGTATAATTGACGGGAAACAAACAGCATGTATTGTCACATGTGCGGTTTCAATGTGTGTGTGCACCTTGAAACCATCCCCACAGTCAAGATAGGGAGTCTGTGAAGTCCTGCGTTTTCTTTAAATTTTTTTTTTCAACGTTTTTATTTATTTCTGGGACAGAGAGAGACAGAGCATGAACGGGGGAGGGGCAGAGAGAGAGGGAGACACAGAATCGGAAACAGGCTCCAGGCTCCGAGCCATCAGCCCAGAGCCCGACGCGGGGCTCGAACTCCCGGACCGCGAGATCGTGACCTGGCTGAAGTCGGACGCTTAACCGACTGCGCCACCCAGGCGCCCCAGTCCTGCGTTTTCTAATCACCTACCTGTGTAAGACGGACGTGTCTTGTCGCGGTGTCAGCTATAACGACCTGCCCCGACGAATCGCATGCAGAAGCAGGTAGGAAAATCCGGCTGTCCTCTATTAGACCAGACGTTCCAGAGATTTGCAAAATGACAGATCCTTGGTACTCTTGCCTGCGTTTCTGGTTGCTTTGGCAAATAGGGCTATTTTCGGTGAAGCGTGGTTGTTCTTCATACAGAGTGGCTATAGAGGGCTTTGAATGCTGTACTAAGGTTTGTGGGATTTTTATTTATTTTATTTTATTTTTTTACCTAAGTGGTGCAGATGTATTGAAGATCTTTCGAGCAGGGGAGTGACAGGCTCCACCTTGGTTTTAGAAGGATGCCTCCGGCAGCATAGAGAAGGGGGAAGACTGCGAGGATCCGGGCATAAAAGAAGGAGCACCTGCCAGAGGGGCGGGGCCGTGGGGGCTGGCCGGAAGTGCTCTGCCTTGAAGGGCCGTCAGGACAGAAGGTACAGTCCCGGGACGTTGTTCTCAGAGGATGCGGAAGTGAACTGGCCCCCCAGAGAGGGGAGGACCTCAGGTAGTCCTTCAGAGGAAAGCAGCTTCTTGTCTCCAAGGTTTCTGGCTGGACTGTGACAGCCTTTCTGAACTGGTAGGCCTGTTACTTGGACATGAGTAATGTGGCAGCAGCAGCCAGACTAGCAAATACATATGCAAACATGAATGTGCTTAACGACCCCGGCTCCCTTATCAGAATCTTCATAGCACGGATCTCAGAGGCAAGAAGGCCCCCATCGGCCTTTTCATCTCCTGGCTCCCTTGTCTTGTTCGTCCGGCTTATCAAACTTAGGGGGAAGGTAGTGTTGGCATTGCTGCGTCCTACCTTTGGCAGTGTGTTGTTACCACATTTTTCCGTCGACTGGCCTTCGATTGCTCTCCAAATGCTCATTCTTCTTTCCGCTGAAGGAAGCGTAACAGGACCTCTACTTGCCAATATCTCTTTAGCCGTTAGCCTTTAGTTCTGTCTGGATGATGGCAACCCCCAGCACCATGATGAAAATAAGTAACGTTTTGATGAGCGCGCGTTCTGTTCTTTTCATAGATTACTGCATTTAATTCTCAGCAGACCCATGAAAATGAGGGAGGCATTATTTTGGCTCCTTGGTACATATGAAGAGGAAATCAGGGCTCACAGTGGTATCACCATGTGCCCGAAGTCCCGTGGCTTGCGAGTTGCCAAATCCTCTTTCTCACCCTCTGTCCTATACCTAAAAGCCAAAAATCACTTCTTTCCCCAAACCGCTAAGAATCAGTGGCAGATTTTGAAGATCCGTGCACTTCACGAAAGTTTTCTTGGAGAGAGGACTATGGTTATTCTCTGGAAGTTTACACCTTGTCTATTTTTATTGTGTGCCGTTCCATTTATGATGCTTTTATGTGGTGGTGTTTTTCTCTTCCCCTTTCTGTTAGCTGCCAGTTTTATCTAGAGAACCTACAGCTGATTATCTGCGCTAGTTTCGCAGATACGCGACAACTGAACTATCGACAGTAAACATCTCCGTCATCGCTTGCAGCTTCGACAAAAAAAAAAAAAAAAAAAAAAAAGGTGGTGAAGCACATTTATCATAACTGCGTTGTGGGTACTATCTGTCTTCGTAGTCAGGTGACAGATACACTCGCGAAGAGCCGGTGTTTGCGGCACCGATTTCTGTGTCACAGAAGGAATGCGGTGGTCTCGCTTAGCCTGTGCCCTCCTCAGCAGAGCCGGTACCTTGAGTGCTTGAGCCCTGCAAAGGCTTAGGTTGGCCTGCGCTCCCGGGACCTCGTGTTTGTGACTCTCAGACTAATCACCGTGTTGGTCCCAGGGCGCACTAAACCCGGGACCTCGCATGTACAGAAGCGAACACGGTTGGCGTTGCATCATCAGGCACCTGCTTTTCGCTGTCAGTTCACAGATAGTTACTGAGCACCTACTGTGTACATATCAGGCACCAGAATACCGAGTCAGATGGGGATGATCTCCATTTTCGTGGTTCATTAGGGGAAACAGAACATCAAGGAGCTAAAGAGAAATACGTAAGAGATGTGGGGAAAGGCTGCAGAGAAGACGCCCCCGTCTAGGGAGTCTGAGAAGGCTTCCCCAAGAAAGTGACCTTGCAGCTGGCTTGGGAAAGCTGTGGTGGGGTTCATCTCTGATGAGAAGGGAGGAGAGCATTGTGGGGGGAGGGCTCAGCAGATGGGAAGGCCCGTCAGTGGAGGAAACAGCAGCGTGGTAGAGAAAGGAGGTCCAGCAGGGCTGGGGCAGGAGAGGGGAGGGAGGGTGGCCGGAGGTGATGCTGGCTTTGCACTTGTTTCCATGGCAGTGGGAAGTCATTAAAGGAGTGCCAGCCTGGGGTCACGTGGCCCAGTTTGCATTTACCTGTGGAAAAGGCCAGTGCGGTCACTATTCGTTCCACAGATGATTAATGAGCATTTACTACATTCCAGGTTTTGTCCTGGGTTCTGGGCATAAGTCAGAGAAAAGAACAGAAGTAGCGAGTCCCTGCCCTTGTGGGATTTACGTGCGTGTGTTGGGGGTGGTGGTGGGGCTGGTAAAAAAAAAAAAAAGAAGCAAGTACATATAGAAGGGCAGTCGTGGTCCAGAAGTGCGGGGTGGCAGAAAGGGTGCCGATTTACATAGAGAGGTGATGGACGACCTCAAGCAGAGGGCGGCGTTTCTGCAAAGGCCTGAAGGGAGGGACAGAAGGCATGAGGGAAAAGTGTTCTAGACGGACAAGAGCAAGGTAAACAGGTCCTAAGGAGGGAAGATAATGGGGGTGCTCAAGGCCCCCGTGACAAGTCCAGTGTGGCTGGAATGGACTGAGCCAGGCAGGGTGGTGGGAGTCGAAATCCCCAAGGCAGTAGGGCCCCGGATGGTGGAAAGTCTTGCTGGCTGGCGTAAGGATTTCAGCTTTCCCGCTCCGCTCGGTGAGAGGTAAGCCATCAGAGGAATGAGGAGAGGTGCGTGATCGCTTGACCAGGTCAGTCTGATTGCTGCCCTGGCCTCCCCTGGCCTCCCTGTCGTGGAAAGAAGGAGATGACCCCTTGGGCCAGGGATTTGGGTGGGTAGGAGGCTAGGTCAGAATGACTCAGTACAGAACTGATTTGTATAAGGGGAAGGAGGGAAGTGGGGAGACCCGGGAGCAGGGTGCTGCGTGAGACTGGGAGAGAGCCAAGGTGTTCTGGCCCTGAATGGGGCCGCCGGGGATGGAGCGGGGCGGGCGGGCGGGTCTGAAAGAGAGTTAGAGTGCAGAGCTGACCTCAGGACTTACTGCTGGGTGGGGAGTGGGGAGGGGTGAGACTCCTGGATTTCTCATTACAGCCCCTGGATGATGTCATTTACTGGAAGCACTCACTAGACACAGAGCAGTGAGTGAGGTGGGGAATGATTCCAGTTTCGATTGGGGTTAAGTTGGAGATACCTGTGAAAACCTGAAAGGGGAGAAGAAGAGTAGCTCATTGGATGGGCAAGTCTGGATTTCAGATGCCTGACCCGTGCTGGAAACGTAGATTTGGAGGTTGACTGTGCGGAAGATACGAATGCGCCATTGAGCCATGGATTATGGATGAGCTTGTACAAGACTAGAGGGTCCGGAAGAAAGGGCATGACCCAAGTTGAGGAACACTATTTTTTTAAAGTTTGGAGGAGTCAGGGGCACCTGCGTGGCTCAGTCGGTTAAGCGTGCGACTCTTGATTTCGGCTCAGGTCACGATCTCGCGGTTCGTGAGTTCGAGCCCCGCATCGGGCCCTGCGCTGCCGGCGCAGAGCCTGCTTGGGGTTCTCTCTCCCTCTCTCTCTGCCCCTCCCCTGCTCGTGGGCGCTCTCTCTCCCTCTCTCAAAATAAATAAATAAAACTTAAAAACAAAAAGTTGGAAGAGTAAAATCAGTAAGACAGAAACGGAACGTCCGAGGGAGCGGAAGGAAAATCAGAGTGATGTTCTTCACGGAAGCCAGGTGTTTCAAGGAGGCGGGATTGGTCAACAGCCTCACTCCTGTTGTTCCACTGCCTTTGGACCTGCTGTTCCTAATACCTTGACGCCCTCCCCCAGCCTGCTCTGCCTATTTCTCCCACATTGTGCCCTATTTTACCTCTTGGGCCTAGGGACCGGTATAGTGCCCGACATGTAGTCCCACTTGAGTGTTTGTTGAGAAAATGAACTGGTGAATCTGTAGAGGGCCACGGCGATGACAGGTCTCACTGCATTTAGGTTGCCTCTTTCATTAAGGTGCACGCAGATCATTTTCAGAGGAGCAGAACGACCAATTTCTCCCCCTTCCGATCACCGTCGTACACTTCTGGAAGCCTGAACGTTCTTAGCACCTTTAATTGGCCACCCTCCTTTGTTTAGTCTACTTCTCAGGCCTGGAAGGGATTGGACAGTTTATTGAATACGCTCTTTAAAAACTACGCTAACATTTTGGGGTGATTTCAGTGATCTGACCATTCTCCAGTGTCTCTGTATGCACGCCGGGCACATAGCTCGTGCCCATTTTTGTGGATTCCTGGGTGTTTCTTACAGTCCTTTGTAGGCAGTGAGGCGCTCAGTAAATCTTTACTCACCTTGCGTGGTGGGATGGTGACGGCTCTATATTAATTAGTACCAAAGGCAATTTCGTATGCACCAGCTCCAAATCTGGAACCAGAAGACCTAGGTCGGGGTCTGCTGTCTGCCTCCTAAGCAGCTCGATGTGGACCAGTCAGCTGACATCCGTGAAACTCCGTGTCAGCTCTCTAATCAGCAGTGAGGGGATCAGGCCTCAGTCAGAAGGCTGCTGGGAGGCTCCAGGGAGGTCGTGCACGTGAAAGTGCTTTGGAACCTGGAAATCGGTCCCCTGTGGAAGGGGTGCTTATTATTGGAACCCCAGCCAGAGCCTTCTGAGGCCTGAGGAGACAGGACCCTTACCGAGTGCACTTGGTCTGTACGAAGAGAGGTGCTCTTAGGAAAATGCATGGTGGGCCGCGGGTCACAGACCTTTTCTTTGGGCCCAGTGCGCACCTCCTGTGACCAGACCGTTTTATGCTTAGTGCAGAAAGAGCCCCTGGGTTGGGAGGGGCCGCTGTCCTTCTCCTTCAGCTGGCCTTCTCGACTTCCACACTGGCTCTTCTAAGGCAGCGAGCGATGTGGGTAGTGACTTGGGTTTTGTGGTCGAGTCGAAGCGGGTTTGAATCGCAGCTTTGCGACTTCGTGGGTGGTGGGGCTTGAGAAACCTACTTAACCCCTCTAAGCCTCAGTTTGCTCGTCTACAGTGTGGGGCTGGCAGGACCCCCTACCTCACAGGGCTATTATGAGGAATAAAAGAAATGATGCATGTAATGTGCTCAGTAAGTGCTTAATAAATGCTGGTTGCCCCTGTCATTATTGTTGCTATCGATTCCAGTGGGTCCTTTCAACTTTGCATCGACAAAGGACAGTCCCCGGAGTCAATCTTGGGAGAAGAGAGCAAGGACACTTCTACTTTTGAACCCTTATCTATGACATAGTCTTCAAGGCCAGTGACTAGAACTCGTTCATCTCTGTATTCCCAAGGCCCAGGCTAGCGCTCTGGCCAGAGCAGGCGCTGAATACAAGGCAAAGGACTTGAACTAGAACCGGATGCGTACAGGTTGCTTCACAGTGGTTTTGAAAGGGTTTTCCTAAACACGCACACGCATCCCAGCTGGGTAGGTGAGTCATTGGATGGCGCTTGGCCTGCTGTTGTAGGCCTCAGAGTTGGCTCCGTCCGCGGATACGAGGGTTGTGTTTTTGTGAGGAGACTGGCAAAGCTGAATGAATGTTCCTGAAGTAGGGCCGGCTTTGGCTGCGGCCAACTCCCCACCGCTGGGCCGGTGGGTGGACGCCTCTGGTGGGTTTCTGCCTGCTCAGCCTGACAGGCACTCCACTCGCTGCCGCTTGTATAATCCCCACCGGGTAGGCAGCTGTGGGGAAAGCACAAAAGGCATGAGGTCCGGACCAGGCAGCCAGAGGATCAGGTCCTAGTCTTGGCATCTTCCCGGCCGTGTTGTTTAATCTCTCGGTCAGTTTTGGGTCGACAGTGAGAATCGTGACGCTTCCGTGGTGGAGCGATTGTGAAAAGTCACGGGATTGCCGAGGGAAATTGACTACTTATGTGTCGGACATTTGTCCATGCTTCATACATGCCCTGAATGCCTCCTCCGGGCCAGGCTCACCGTGAGGTGTTCTAGATTATGCCAAGAAGAGGTAGCATAGCAAGCCTGACTGCTGTCCTTTGGAAGGCCTGCTTGCAACGTTGGTTCCTGGCTAGCATCTGGTGATCTGAACTTCAGGAAGGTTGCCACCATTCCCTAAATGATAAGAGGGCTCACTGTGCCTAAACTGTTTGTACAAGCAGTGTTACTGATGCTGAATTTGGGGAGTCTGAATTGTTTTTAACTTTATTTTGAGAGAGACAGGGAGCACGAGTTGGGGAGGGGCGGGGGGGGGGGAGGGAGAATCCCAAGCTGATGTGGGGCTTGATCTCATGACTGGGAGATCACGACTGAGCTACCCAGGTACTCCTAGGGAGTCTGAAATTTTGATAGGTGCTTGGCAGAGGGCCTATGTGAGCATCCCCGTAGAAAAACCTGGGACCTTTAGTCTAATGAGCGTCCCTGGTAGACAACCCTTCACCCTTTGCCGACTTTGCTTTGGATCCTTTTGTTGCAATAAATGATAGCTGTGAGTGCAACAATTTGTTGAGACCTGCGAGTCCTTCTAGCCGGTCTTTGAACCTGAGGTGGGGGGGGGGTCTTGGGGACCTCTGACACATGGATGTAGATGTAAATGTTAGGCACACTCTTTGCCCTCGGAAGACTCACGCTTTTAGATACAAAATGCGTCACGTAAGTATTTAATGACAATATAGTGAGTGAGGTTAGTGGCAGGGGACTGTGGTAGCCCTGAGGAGGGGCAGTGACTCTGGCCCCGGGGGCTAGAGAGCTTTCTGGAGGAGTTAACATGGGAGTTGAATCTTGAAGGGTAGTTAGAAGTTAGTTATGTGAAGCATGAGGAAAAGGCATTCTACACCTTCAAAGTCCAACATGCTCTTCTAAATCACTTTAGATTTGATTCACCCCTTTCTTTAATAGTATCATTTCATGGCGCTGTGCTCGCTCATTCATCAAACCTGGGGTGAGGACTGTCTTAGACTATGCTGTGCTGTGTACTAGCGGTCCAGGAGTGAATAAGAATGGCTCCTGCTGTCACGGCAGGTCTGGCAGTTTATGGGTCGAGATGGTCGGGTTTGGAGGAAATCTTGATGCAAGGTGATGCGCGTGATGATGAGAACACGTAAGCTCGCCTGGGGGTAGGCAAAGCCTTCTGTGAGAGGCAGCGTCGAGATGGAAGGCTAGGGAAGCTTCAGCTAACACGGGAGAGGAAACGGCATGTGCAAAGTCCCAGTGGCAAGACAGACCATGATGTCTCCTGAGAACAATTAGTTGTTCAGTGTATCTGGGGAGAGGCAGATGAAAGGGTGGTAGGCGGGAGCTATATTAAAATTTTTTTTTAATGTTTATTTTTGAGAGAGAGAGAGAGAGAGAGAGAGAGAGAGAGAGGGAAAGGGTGAGAGAGTGAGTGAACCAGGGAGGGGCAGGGAGAGGGAGACACGGAATCCCAAGCAGGCTCCAGGCCCCGAGCTGTCAGCACAGAGCCCCGTGCGGGGCTCGGGCCCACAGTCTGTGAGATCATGACCTGAGCTGAAGTCGGACGCTTAACCGACTGAGCCACCAAAGTGCCCCAGGCAGGAGCTATATTTTTACAGGTAGTAAGGTCAAGTGTAAGGAAACAGGTAGAAAGATGAAACGAGCTGTACTGAGGAATGGGAGAAAAACTGGAGCAGAACATCTAGAAAAGCTGTTGTCCAGGGTGAAGACTCAAGAAGGGTGGGACAGCATGAGCATGTGTTCCTGCCGTGCTGATCTGGAGTTGGGGCTTTGCCAGGTGGGAGAAATGGAAGGAAAAGGAGGTAGAGAAGTTAAGGATGTTGGCAAAGAGTGATTGGAGTCAGGGACTCCCATACCTAAGATGGAACCAAGAGTGGCCTAATGGACTTCGTGCAGGCTTCCTGGTCTTCTGACTTCTCTACTTTCTAGTGGCCAGAAGATCGGCTTAAGTTTGAACTTCAGATATCAGAGTTGAACTGTTCCGGGTGAGTACAGATTCTAGAGGTCAATATGGATAAACGGAAGTGACCTCTGGAGATGAGGAGAGCAAGACACCGAGGGGCCAGAGGTTGGCTGTGTTACCTCTATGCGCATTGAAGTCATTTGGGTGCGGGTGGGACTTAAGGGGGAGTGGGAGACGTGGAGCCCCCAGCCAATGCGAGGGAGTGCTCAGGAGGCCTGGGGTGACAGTGATGAGGAGTGGGAGAGGGCACTCTGACTGCATGGTTGGGAACCTCCAAGGAGAAAGGACCCGTTTCTCCTAGCACGAGGTTGCTCTTCCTCTGCTATCTAAAGCTCAGTTTGACTGGAGACAGTCTCTGCCTTGATCCTAAGGGACGGACGCCCTTCGAAATCTGTACAACAGTCACCAATGCACTCTTTTCGCTACCTGCCCTCATATCATCTGCATTTGTTTTGCCCCAGCTTCCTGGTGAGGAAATTTTCCTCCTGGTTCTGCCGAGAACTATCTATCCCCGGCTTGACCTCCCTGGGCCTCCTAGTGGGGCATTGGTGTTTGCCTGGGGAACTTGCTTCCGAAGAGCCTGTGGATATACATTGGAAAGTTCCAGTCAACTGTCAGAAAAGAGTTATGTGGATTTCCCGCTCCCCCTCACCACCCCCCCCACAACCAACGCCTGTTTATCTAGAAGAGGAGCACAGTTTCTACTAAAATGACATTTTACTGCGTTCCCAAGTTTAAATACCATGAATTACTACGTTTGGTTAGAATTAACACTTTAAAGTACTTTGTTTAGACTGACTGTCATTCTTACGTTAAGTGGCAACATTAGGAAATGAACTAACAGCATTTCATTTTCCTTTGGAAGAATTCCCATAACTAAGATTAGAATCTACAGAAGAAAATGCACATTTTTCAGGGTCCTCTTGCTCTTACTTTAATTAAAAATGACAGCATAAATTTCAAACTAATCACATTATTTACTCTTAAGGGAGCGATAACATTTCTTTGCAAATGCATGTGGATCATTCATAAAAACTAATGGTATGCCTAGATTTGGATGCATACTTTGAAAATATAAGAAGACAAAAGTACTAAAAAACACTTTATGAAGCCATAATGAAATGAGAAAAAAAAATAAGGGAAATGAATAACATAGTCTCTTAAATAACACCTCCTGGGGGAAGTGCAGAACCTAATAACCCAGACTTTTTAATAAGCAAAACAAACATAAATATGCATATATCAAAATACTGTGGGTTGTTGCCAAAGTGGTGCTTAGAGGAAGATACATTATTCTAGGTGTTTATGTTGTCAGAAAGCCAGAAGGAGTGGGCAGAATTAATAAACTTAAAAGTAGAAATAAGCTGGAGAAAAAGCCGATAAACCCTGTAGCTGATTTTGGAAAAAGAAATGAACAGTAGTTTCATCACAAATTTATTAAAAGAGAAATCACACATTCATTAAATTAGAAATGAGACAGGAGAGCTGACAACAAATGTAAAAGATTTAGAAATCTGCAGATAAAAAGTACTCTTTCCTGTCTGCTAATGAATCAGATCGATCAGACTGGGAATGAGTGACGCCTCACAAAATTGCAAAATATAAAAACTCATGCAAGATGAACCAGAAAACATGACCAGACCAATTGCAGAGAAAGAAACAAGAAGTTATTAAAAGTCTTACAGTGAAACCCACACAAACCGTGGGTATCTGGACCTACTACCTACATAGGAAGATCCCAAGGGTTGAAAGCCATGGTACTTTTTGACCACCTGGACTAGATCATTTACACACACACACACACACACACACACACACACACACACACACTTATAAGTTCTGACCCATACAATGATTATATATGGGAGCTATTGGTAACACCGATTTACAGCTCATATACTAGGCTCTGAAAAGTTCAATGACTTACCTGAGTGACACAGTATGTAACTGGTAGAGCTAGGATCTATCTGGCTAACAAGTTTATCATGTTTCCCCATGTTGTCCTTTCTATAAGTGTAAAAAAATCCTGCCTCCCCTAAATTGTTTTTCAAGCCGAATTAATGCTGGTTTGCTCAATTCCCAAGTTGCCTTTTGAGGAAATATGCTTGCAACCCCCAAGTTGGTAAAAAGAACAAAAAAGGAAAATTATAGGGGAACTTCTCTTATAGATAGCCATTATTTTCTAACAATTACAACATACTTATTTTTTTTAATGTTTTTATTTGTTTTTGAGACAGAGAAAGACAGAACATGAGCAGGGGAGGGGCAGAGAGAGAGGGAGACGCAGAATCGGAAGCAGGCTCCAGGCTCTGAGCGGTCAGCACAGAGCCCGACGCGGGGCTCGAACTCACGGAGTGTGAGATCATGACCTGAGCTGAAGTCGGATGCTTAACCGACTGAGCCACCCAAGCGCCCCATATTTTCTAACAATTATAAACAGGAAAGATTTCCACTTAAAAATTTGTCTCTGACCAAGTGAGATTTAATCCAGGAACACAGGCCGATAAAATTAAAATTAATGTGACAGTTCATCATATTAATATGAAAACACAGTTAAAGTAATATCTCAATAGATGTTGAAAAGGCATCTAACAAATGGAGCAGTTATTCTTGGACAGTGGATTTAACAATGCAAAAAGAGTTTTCATATATTTAAATATTATGTTTAACTCATAGAGAAGAGAGTTCCATACAAATAGGAAAAATTACAGTTGATGAAGGTAGGACTCCTTTTTTTTTTAAGTTTTTATTTATTTATTCATTTTTAAGTTTTTATTTAAGTAATCTCTATGCTCCACGTGGGGCTTGACCTCACGAGCCCAGGTTCAAGAGTCGCATGCTCTTCTGACTGAGCCAGCCAGGTGCCCAAGGTAGGACTCTTACAGGTTTTTTCACACTGTGCTAGAAATATGAGCCATAGTCATTAGTAAGGAAAAAGGAATTAGATGAGCACCATCAGCAAAGAAAACCATACTTTTCTTCACTAGGCCTAGCAGTTATTGTATGCCAGACATTGTGATAGGTACCAGGAGCATACCCCAGAAAAACTGCATTTCTAGAACATACAGGGTCATCACATACCAGTTGGTATACGTGAGGTTAACAACATCTTGAAATTCAAGGCCAATGAACACGAATAGTCATGTTCCTGGTTGCAAAAAACACTAAGGAATATGATGAAGAAGAGAATTCATTTGCAATGGAGACAAAATACGCTAAATTCTTGTACGTTGATTGAGTTTGGGACGTGAGATTTATTTAAATGAAATGATATCATCCTAAAGGGAGGAATGGAAGGCGTTGGATAAATGAACGGAGAGATACCTTGCTCCAGTTGGAAAGACAAAACATGGGAACGATTACAGTATTCTCTGAGTGCGTATGGCGTATCGGTACGTGCCAATTAAAGACCTGGTGGGCTACTTCGTGAGATGGGACACGTTGCTGGCAAAATTAGTCTAGAAAAACGAGCAGGAAGAAGTACTAAACAGTTTTCAAAATGATCATTGGGTATCATACTTTCTGTGATGTGTTCAGTCTTGAGTTAGTCTCTCTTTCCATATCTATCCAGTTCCTAGCGCTGTGCCTGACTTATGAAAGGTCGTCCATAAACATTATTGGAAGAAGAGGGGGCAGGGTCCTTATTGTATACGGGCTTTGAAAATGAGTTAGAGACCGACTAGTGGCTTTCTCCAGGGTGTCAGAGAGCTGATGAGATGGAACGTTAGTGACTTGGCCTCATCTTTAGGCAAGCAGGCAGGAGTGGTCCTAGTCAGAGAAGAGGAGAACGTGCCAGGATCTTGTAGCCTGCCCGCTGCCATTTTTCAAGCAGAAGAGGGATCTGCCTCCTAGCTCTCTGCCTGGGCTTTTCCTCGGCATGTGGAGTGTCCAGACTGTGCCACCGTGGCACTTGGGAGAGACCTCGCTCATCAGTCACCGTGTTCATAAAGAAACGTGAGAAGTTTGGACACGAGGACCAGTCTGCAGCTCATTGTTTCCTGCTGCTGCTGTGGGTCCGGTCCCTCCACCCTCCAGGTATAAGAAATCCTCCTTCATTTTTTGAAGTCCGTCGCTGGTGTGAAGCCATCTTTCTCAGAAGCCCCCAACAAACATGCTCTACGCTTCTGCAATAGTTGACTTGTTCCGCGGAGAGCCTAAAGAGGGCCATGTTAAACCTCATCCCATCCAGGCATGCCTCCCCGCCAGATTCCTTGTGGGTAGGACTTAGGCGCCCCCTCTCTCTCTTTTCTCCATCACATCAATTCTGAAGCTGGGCTGGTTCTTAGAATCACCTGAGCCTTAACAGACACAGATATCTCTGATGTCGGTGATTCAGATTCAGTAGGTTTAGGGGTATAATAAATAGACGACGAATGTATTGCATTATATGTTCTGTTGCATTGCACATATACACGTATATACATACATACATATGTGTAAAGTTCCCAGATTATTTTGCTTAAGAACCAGGTTTGGAAAGACTGATTCCGTAGCCTCGGACAGAGTATCTCCACAGGGGAGGCCCCCCCCCCCCCACATTTATTGAATGAACGGAGTAAATTAGGTACAGTGTTCACGGTGGTTGTATTGTGTTGCTGTGCCCACATAGATGCTCCAGGTGCTGGAATGTACCTCAGGGGCCAGTCAGCAGTGACCATGGGATGGCCTAACCAGCATTTTCCTTCCTATAACTAACAATTACAGGGCATTTGCTAATTTCCTCTAGGATGTTAGCACTAGGTGGTCCCACTGTATCCCCCACTGGCTGACGAGCACAGTGTCTCACACACAGTGAGCGCTCAACTATTTAAGGAACGAAAGCAACGTTTTTGTTTTTTTTTATATCAATTGTCACAATGACCCTTTAAGGTGGTCATTCATAAATGAGTTGAAGTAGGCTGATGTGTTCAAGGCCATATGGCTGTGAGCAGTAGGGCTGCAGCTGTCGCTCGTGTCTTTGCCATTCTGAAGCCCGAGCCCCTAAAAGTTATGCCACATGACAGGAGGAGCCTTTCCAGTCCGTGGACTAGGCAGGGGCCGGGCCAGGAAGCACAGGGATGCAGGTAGCAGTTACCCCAGGCGGGACCGCACGGGCACTGGGGAGAATAATTCGCAGCAAAGTGCTGGAGAAAACGTAGAGTACGGTACCTGGGGTGCCACCGTGGGGCTGGTGACTGGCAGTTGTGGCTGTAGGTAGTGATTGGGAGTCCCGGTCAGGACTGAGACTATTCATTCCAGGCCCTCAGAGATAGGGAAGGAATAAGACAGGAGCCCAGACCTGGAGGAGCTGGAGAATACCATCAGCCTTGAATGCAGTGGGACAAGACAAGAAACAGGTGACTGGATTTGGGGGACAAGGCAGGGTGTCATTCTCAGAAATCAGGCGTCGCCCCAGCAGTGAGAACTGGAGCCGGGGCCCAGTCCTGAGGGTGATATTGGAGCTGAGCTTCTGACGTGCCTGCCCTGGGCGAATTGTGTTTCCCCAACTGAGAAGAGGCTGGGACCCACGTGGAGGTAGAGAGGTGCCTGCGAGTCGAGGCTGAGGAGCTATCTAGAGGTAGAGAGAGAGGTGGACATGCCATGACATGAAAAAGGTTGGGGAACGTCACTGGAGCCCCCTTCTTTCTTGGCCTTCCCCTCGGCACCGACGGTCCTGTCCACTTCCGTCCGGCCACCACCAGAGACGTGGCATTCAGCCTTCTCCTGGCCCTGGGCCCTTGAGTCACAACCCCCTTGCAGGGGGCAAGGTGCTTCACCACAGCTCTGAATCTCAAGACAGGAAGGCCACGTTCCAGATCCTCCCAGAGCTGGATATGGTTTGTGAGAGAGAGCCCCTTGGATGACTGAAAGGTCTTCCCGGGAGAGGGGCCACATTCCTGTCCTTTGAGAATGATTAGTTCCTGGACAGAAGAGCATTTTCACTCCCGTGGTCTCCTCACTTCCTCCGATCTGGTAACATTATCGTCTCCAAATTACAGATAAGGAAGCTGAGGCCTGAGCTGCCCAGGGCTCTCACAGTTGGAAAGTGGGGGAACCAGTAGTAACACCTGGGTCTTCTGACTCCAAGTCCAGTGCTTCCCTTCTGTGGCACTGTGCCCCATCCCTGATATTAAGATGAGTTCCGAAGAAGAAAATGTCAAGGTCAAAAATCAGGCCCATGGACATGCCAGCATACCTCTCGAAGGCAGTACTCGAGACACGGTGGGTGTTGTGCCACTGGTGGGTGATTGGCCAAGGCAAGGTGTGGCGAGCTGGAGTGAAGGAGGTAAGGCCTTTGGAGAGGCCAGCGGACCCAACAGCCTGGGATGTGCGTCGGCCCACAGGCCCCTGGGAAAGCTGTGCTCGGAGCCGAACGTAGCTTTTGGGGCTGTGGGCCTGGTGGGCGAGCCTTCTCGGCCAGCAGCGGGGGCAGGTGGGACTCTCCTGGTGATGTCTCTTCAGCCACACTTGGTTGTTGGAGAGTAGCGTCCTCCCGTGGTCATTATTCTCACTGATGGGCTATGACCTTGACTTCAACAAGTGCGATGGCAGTTGTTGAGCGGTGGGTGCTGTAGCTTCATGTGACATTACAAACCCAGCATGGCCGAGCCCGTTCATTCCATCAGGATTTACTTAATACCACTCCTGGGTCAAGCCTCTGTGTCCTGGGTGCTCAGGGTCCACAGATGAATGAGCCACCGTCCCTGCCCCTGGGGAGGTCACTGTCTTGGGTTTCAGACAGAGAATTCTAACCAGTGTGATTAGCGCTTCAGAGGGGCATGAATTGAGTGCAGTTTGAAGGCTCAAATTGGAGTGCTGGTGGGGTGAAAGGTCTAGAAAGGCTTCTCGGAGAGGAGGACTCTTGAGCTGAAATTTAAAAGATGAATGGGATTTATTCAAGTAGGAGAAAGGGCTTGGCATTCTAGGGCAGGGATCTGCAAATTCTTCCTGTAAAGGGCCAGATAGTAAATATTTGGGGCTTTGTGGGCCATAAAGACTCCGTCTCAACTCTTTAGCTCTGCCTGGTAGTGCAAAAAGTGCCGTCAACAGTATGTAAGTGAACCGGCTCGGCCGCGTTCCAGCCATTGCTGACTGCCAAGTGCGTCCAGCCCTGTAAGGTATAGGTGCGCTTAGTGTCCCCGTTGAGAGTGTGGTGAAATGGAGGCTCCAAGGGGCGAAGTGACTTGCTCAAGGCCGACCGTTTGCCTGCGTGTTAAGCACCTCACGTGAGTGGAGGAGAGACCCCAGGCGCGGGTAGCAGGGGCCAGACGCTTACGTGAGATCCGCAGGCGAATGAGCACATGGACCTGTTGTGACTCTCTACCTTTGTCCTTTCTCCCTACCGGACGACCCCTTTCCAAGGCCTTGGCTCTGTAGCAGCCGTGAGCCCGTCAGCCACACAGCTTCATCCAAGCTCATCCAAGTTCATCCCCAAACACAGGACCTGGCACTGAGCTGATACCCAGCCCGCATTTGGTTAATCGCTTTATTTAGGATTCGGTTAAGGGCTATGGGTTGTTCGAAGTGCTGTTTGTTTTAATTGATGCAGCTTACGGCTCATAAAAACTAAGACATTCAGCTCTGTGGAAGTCCGTCATAAACATGGGATCTCTTCCAGATTCTATTGGAGTTTCCCCAAAGGGGGAAAAAAATAGTTTTCATTCTTAACGAATTATTTTTTTTAAATGAATGGCAGGCGCAACACTACAAAATCCATAATTTTGCGAGCTGAAAATAGAACTGAACATCATTTTCTTGTCCCCCCCAAATTTACTGGTGTTAGTGACAACAGTTTTTTTTTTTTCTGGATCAGATTGAAGACATTTATGAAATAATCAGTCCTAAATACGAATATTCCCACAGGGAGGCTGTTTCTAAGGAGACTTAAAAATACCCCTGAAGTCAGATGTGTGGCAATTTCTATTTCTGTGACTTCCCCCACCTCGCTCCCATAATGGATTTCAGTGGGTTGGGTCCTTGTTCCATGTCATGACCACCTTGGCTTCCCAATTTTGGAAAAAAAACAAAAAATGAAAAGGGTTTTTTGTTTTTTGTTTTTTGTTTTGGAGCCTGAAGACGGTTCACTGTCCCGGCAGCCGGACTTAGCAGCAGCACCCTCTCCCCAGAGGGTTCGTTCGGAAGCCCAGGCCGGTTGTGTTCATCCTCAGCTCACTCTCGCCCGACCTCCACCCCCAGCCTCTGCTCACCCCTGTGTGCCATTTGCCTCGTCGGGCTTGATGGTGCTCATGTTAGCAAAACAGCGAGCGTCTAATGAGTGCCCGTTGAGCCTCGCGAAGACCTGGTGAGGGTCCTGGTGTTGGTCCCATTTTCCAGATGAGCAAGCCGAGACTCCGGGGGAGGAGGGGAACTGGCCAGGGCGAGCGCAAGCTGCAGAGTTCTGATCTGAGCCCAGACGTTTTGTCAACGTTGGAGCCCTGGTGTTCTCGTTTCAGTGGCCAGCCCGTGTGTGGCACCAAGTGCCTGTGCTGAGTTGTGGGCTCCGCGTCGCTGGGCGGAGCAGTGTGTGAGGGGGCACAGCCTCGAAGTCGAGGCCTGCGGGGGTGCTGCGGGCACCAAGTGGTGTTTATCCTGGGCAAGAGGGGACTCAGAGGCAAGCGATAGCTCAGGTGCCCTCTGATGGGCTTTGACACTGAAAAGATTTCTGTGCTCATTTATATATTGTTTGAATTGTCTCCTAATTCACCCCACTGGTGAGGGAGAGGTTTGTGCCGTAGCATGATGGGGGTGGCCCGGCATGTCATCTGCCACTGGGCATATGAGATGGACAACAGTTTATTAGTCACAGGTACCCACAGCCCAGGGCAGTAGGGTACCGCCCTCCGTGCGGTGACACACCGGAGTTGCACCTGTGAGCAGAGCGAGCAGCCAGGGACTGTGGGACACAGGCTCTGCAGCCTCAAGGGACTGGAGTGCTCAGGTTTTCTGGGAAGATGTGATTGCCTTGTTTGGATGACAACATAGGCTGGCAGGGAACTGAAACTCACTACGCACACATAACACAAGGCTCACTCGAACGGCGGGCGGTAATAAATGCCTCGAAGGGAAAGGGAAAGAAGGGGATAGGGACCAGGGTGCTGGGGAAAGCTGCGGAAAGACCCCCCTCCCCCAGGAGGTGACATTTAAGCGGAGACCTACACGCAGTAAGTGAGGCCCCTGGACAACCGCAGCAGAGCCTGTCTGCAGACAGGAGAGTAGGTATAAAGGGTCTGTGCTCAGGAATCTACCCGTGTTTGAGAACCGGCAAGGGGGCCATGGTGTGGGAGAGAGTGGCAGGAGAGGTGGGCAAGGGCCAGGCCATGGAGGGCCTTGTAAGCCATGATAAGGACATCAGCATTTAAAGAATGTTTTTGAAGTTGATTTATTTGTTTGGAGAGAGACAAAGCAGGAGTTGGAGAGAGAGAGAGACAATCCCAAGCAAGCTCTACACTGTCACTGCAGAGCCCGATTGCAGGGCTTGAACTCACGAACCACAGGATCACGACCTAAGCTGAAGTAGGACACTTAATCAACTGAGCCACCCAAGAGTCCCAGGACATCGCCATTAAAAAAAAAAAATGTGAATGCCAGCCTTAAGGGGAAGGCAGGCATGGGAACAGGGCTGTTGTCCTGTTCCAGGCGAAAGCTGACGGTGGCTCGGATTTAGGGCGAGGCGGTGAGAAGTGACTCCTTTAGGGCAGTGGTTCTCTCCTGGGGCAAGCTTGCCCCCCACAGGACCTTTGGAAATGTTTGGGAGACATCTTTGATTGTCACAATGCCAGTTTCCTACAGAAACAGAGAAGGTCCTACCAGCGGGGAACGATCTGCCTCGAAAGATCGGTAGTGCTCAGGTTGAGAAACCCCGCCCTGGAGATGCATTTTTGAAGACAGAACCGACGACATTTGCTGATGGGGTGGACAGGAGTGCGAGAGGAAGAGAAGAGTCCAGGGTTCGGGGCCGAGGGGCTGAGTGAATGGCGGTCCCTTTCACTAAGATGAGGAAGCCTGGGCGAGGAAAGTCATCAAGACGCTGGTGCATGGGAGTCATCAGGAATTCAATTTGGAACGTGAGAAAAGGCCGTTATTTGTCTAAACGTTCTTTAGAGGAGCCTGAAGGGGGGCAGCCAGAGAGGAAGAGCAGGAGTCAAGAGAGTGCGGGTCACAGAAGCCGCGTGTGCAAGTGCGTCAAGTGTCACTGAGCGTGGCCTGTTGGATCCGGCTACGTGGAGATCGCTGGCGATCGTGACCAACGTGGTGCCCGTGGAGCGGCGGGGATGAACACATGCCTGTAGCAGGTTCTGGAATCACAATCTGCCTTCCTGTGATTTCTGCACAGCTGCTCCACTTTTTATGTGGCTTTGGAAGGCCACGGAGAAGCTTGAACTTACAGACAAGATAGCCACTCCTCATACCCACGCCACACAGCTGTTGCCGGCGCCCATTGTAGAGAAGGGACCTGAGGCCTTGTGTTAACCGTGCCTTCTATTTTCTGTATTCTGCTGCTTTGACATCTTGGGGCCTCGCTGACCCTGGAGGGGCTCCTCTTCCCAGGGTCACCGCTTGCTAGAAGATAGCAAACGAACTGTCCCCCGGTGCGCCTTTCTTACGCAAACCCATCAGTCCGGAGCTCATCCCCCCCGCCAGCCACCTCCCTTATGGGACTGTCACATTCTGGGCGATTATGCACCTGCCCTAATTACTCCAGGGCCAGGTACCAGACAACTACAGGAGCCTTTCTGCTCCAGAGCCTGCCGAAATGATTCAAAGTAGCCGCTCCTAAACCTGCGTCCCCTGCGTGCCCCGTTCCTTCCCGAGAAGGAGACTCTGGCTCACATTTCCTTCTCATTCCATCTGCCTCCTGACTGGCCCGGTGCCTCCCCACGTGGGCCTGCCGGCCTGGCGCGTGTCCTGCTTCTAGATCTGCGCTCTTTATCTGACCTCCTAGAGGCGCTGGTTTCGCGAACGGCGCAGAAGTGTTCGTCCCAAGAAAACACCTTAAAACATTTCAAACCTGAAAACACCTTAAAACACTTAAAACCCGGTGCCATCTTTTGGCAGGGGATGAAAATTGGGAACTCCTTCTGGGACAGGCCGTATGGATGCGGAATAGAAGGAAACGCAATACATTATAGTGATGTCAGAACGGTAACATTGGGAGCCCTGAGGGGCAGTAAAAACAACAATAAATGATTATACGCTTCTCCCCCTACCACTCGCTACTCTAAAATGGTGCTCTTGCCTACAGAGGCACCCTTGTCGGGAGCGCGCAACCTGAAATTATTAGTGAGTAAGGTTATAATTGTACGTTTGTGGTTTAAAAGGTGAGTAATGCGCTTGTCATTTTTCTCTGCCTCCTCTGCCTTCATTAGTCATCCGTACTTCAATAGTGAACCTGGTTGTCAGCTTGGGCCTGACTTCAATCTGGGACTGGGAGGGCGGGGGGGGGGGGGGCGGTGGCGCTGGGGCGTAGGGCCTTCTGGGGTGGGAGGCCCAGGCTGTGCAGCTGCTCTTGGGGCTTACTCTGAAGGGAGGTCAGGGGCCTCGTAGACCTCCTGCTGGGAACCTCCTACAGCAATGTAGCTTGGAAAACCCTAACTACTTGTTCTCCAGCTAGAACCTGCTGTGTTTTGGGGTGGTTGAATAAAGTGATACAGCTGGAGAGACCCAAGACCGCTCATTAGGGCTCATCAGGGTTAGGGCTACAGAGTGGTGGTGGTTAAGAGCATGGACTGTGGAGCCAGACTGCTAGGATTCCGATCCCAGATCCTCTTGGTTTTGGCTGTGTGACCTCGGGTGAGTTTCTTAACATCTCTGAACCTCCATGTCCTCATCTATAAAAACAGGGATGATGGTCCCTGCCTCAGAGGGCTGCTTTGTAGATTAGAGGAGTTAGTATACAAGAGGTAAATACAGTGGTTAGGGAGACTATGTGGGACCTAAACTGCCTGAGTTCAAATCTTCACTTGACCACTTTACTAGGCACGTGGGGCCTTTGGCAAGCGTCTTCACCTCTTTGTGCCTTGTCTCATCTGTACATCGGGGACGCGGTGATAATAGGATTGAATGAGCTAACCTCTGTCAAGCGACTCAAAAGGGTTCCTGCCACATGGAAGGACTATTTCAATGTATTACTGGTGCTAATTTCTGTGCATCGTAGAGACAGCATGGACCACAAAAGCTGGAGACCCTGTATGCCTCAGAGTTCAGAGGAAGAAGGGAGCTCAGAGACTTTGGGCTCAGGGAAGGCATCCCAGAGCAGATCGGCCCTGGGGACCCCGCATAGGCTGGCGGAGAGCGGTCTGGCTGTGAGGACCCACCAGGACTAGGTTTGACTCCCTGCTCAGCCCCCTTGTTAACTGAGCGACCTCGGGCAATGTACGTCACGTCTTTGGGTCTCAGTTTCTCCCGCCGCGAAACGGGGATGATGATGACCGTGCACCCCCAGACGGACTAAGTCAAGTGATACGTGTTGGGGCGCTGGCACGTGGTTAGCACTCAGGAAATGAAGATGCGGTTTACGAACTGCTCTTTCTGGTGCTTGCGGTGAGTGCGAGGAGTACCTCATGATTGCCAGGCCGAGTGCAAGTGGCCACTGTGGAGGGGAGGCAAGGACAGGGGTGCTCTGAGAGGGGGAGGTTTGGGTACTCGCAGAGGCTGGTGGGGGCGGGAGGGAACGGGGGGGGAGGGAAAGAGAGAAGCTCCCCGGGGAGCTCTAGTGGCGAGGAGCGGGCCACATGGGATCGCTCGGCAGCACCCTGTAGTGGGACACGTGGTGAAAACCAGGCAGTGAAGGACATCAGATGCCAAGGGAAGGAATTCGGCTTTTATTTTGCTGGCGGTAGAGGCTGTAAATCATTGAGTACGGAGTATGTTGGGGGTTCCCAGAAGATTCTTCTGTTTTGCCTCGATTTCAAAACTCTAAAACTAGAGTGGACGTCAGGCTCCGTTGCTGCCCGGCTCTTCCTCTGTGGCTTCTCCCGTTTCCCAGGACATACGCTTCTGTCAAGAAACAGTCGGCTGCTTGCCTCTGGCCACGCAGGATACCTCCTCCAGGAAGTCTTCTCTGATCCTCCCTGATGCCACACGTGCTCCTTTCCTCCTGTGGCCTCACAGCACTGTGTAGCTTCCAGAGACTCTTATCCTATCCCAGTTTACTGGGTAGAAAATGGTTCATTACCTTCCCCATCCCCTGTGGACCTGGGGAGCCCCTAGAGGACCTGGACCATGCCTTGTTTTTGCCTAGATTCCCTTGATCCCCTGCTCCCAGCTTAGCGTCTTGTCCCAAGGAGATGATTTGAAGAGGACTGGATGCACGAGAAAGCAGGAGAGGGGATGCTTCGTTGAGCGACCAAGTGGGCAGTGATTGAGGCAGGGCAGGGAGCTCATTGGGTCCTGGGCAGCGGGAAGATGTGACTTCAGGCATCCGTGGGATGCAGTGTGTGCGTTGGGGGCTGGGGAGGTGGCGCTCCCCCCTCTCATTATGGCTGTGCTGCCCATTTAAAAAAATGATCCTAAGAGGACTTAACTCCAAGGATTATATGTTTTTCTGGGTAGCAACGGGCTTCTTGGAAAAGGGGTACCACCTGCTTCAGTTTCTCTGAAAACACGTGGGGATGAGAGCAGTGGTTTTCACACTTTTCAGAGTCGCAGGGCCCTCTAGTCACATGAAATTTTAAACTCTGGCCAATAGACAGAGGGATAGAAAGACAGGGACAGAGATGACTGATAAGAATGACTGTGGCCAAGACAGACTCCTGGACCTTGATCTCCTCTGTACCGTAAGGGGGTAGAGCTCAATCGGGATTTCTTCTACATTGACTTTCTGGAGTGGATCATTCTTTGCTGTGTGGGACCATCCTGTGCATCATCGGTTGGTCAGGGGCATCCCTGGCCTCTACCCCCTAGACAACAGTAGCATCCGCCCACCCCCTCCCCAGTTCTAACAACTAGAGATGTCTTCAGACCCTGCCAGATGTCCCCAGGGGGCCCAAACTGTCCTTGGTTGAGAACCACTGAGCTAAGTGGTCTCTGGTACCTCTTTTTTTTTTTTTTTTATTAAAATAAAAACTAAGTGGTTATACCTATGAGGTTTTTAGCATAGCCTCAGGCACATCTCCAGGCGTCCATGAGTGGTCGCCTATTGTCACTCTTACGTGCGTGCTTCCCTTTCGTGGTCCTTATAGCTTGGCTATTCCTTGTCTCACTCGGTGGCTGATATTTTTAATGTCCAATCTGGTAGCGTAGCTCATCTTGGGGAGCAAAATGGTCTACTTTGCTCTCTCATTAGCGGTCCCCGGGGTGGCGTAGCCGTCAGTAATCAGGAGGTTGCCGTGGTGGAGGCGGAACGTGGTCACTCTGTACCAGTCTCCCTCCTGCTGGATGTTCTGCAGTTTGGCCTTTCCTGTCCTCCCTGACACGCCCCCTGGCGTTCTATTCTCTCTTCCTGCTTAAGTTGGCACAGCGCAAAGTGGAACTTCTCCCCCCTGCCCCCACCCGCCCTGTTCTCCTTTCTTTACCAACCAGACGTAAACGGGATCCAACCTCCAGAACAATTTCTAGTATTACTTTAGGTGGCTGCCACTGAGAGCCCGTTTCAGTCAGCTTTTGGGTTTGCAGTGAGCAGAGGCCTTGGCCATTTTTTTTTTAATTTTATATATATATATATATATGAAATTTATTGTCAAATTGGTTTCCATACAACACCCAGTGCTCATCCCAAAAGGTGCCCTCCTCAATACCCATCACCCACCCTCTCCTCCCTCCCACCCCCCATCAACCCTCAGTTTGTTCTCAGTTTTTAACAGTCTCTTATGCTTTGACTTGGCCATTTTTATATTAATATGCGTGTGGCATTAAGATTCAGGAAAATGCCAAAGCAGTATTCACGGGAAGACTTCAACTACCAGAACAGACAAATCCACAATGGAATTATTATAGTCTGTCATATATTAATTACCCACAACAAGTTGGTCTTTGGGGAGAAATGAGAAGTATTTGTTTCTGTGTTTTCTTGATCTAGGAGGAAAAGTACCAAATGGGAAAAAAATGCATGTTAGAAATGAGCGAAATAAATTAAGGATATCAATCTTAATGCCATAACGTGAACAAGCAGCCCCCTGTTTTGGAACCGGTACATGTTTAATGAAAATCAGCAATAATCGCTCCTCACATATTCGTCGTTAAGATTTCAGGGTCGCCCATGATCAGGGTCTGGCTGCTTTTGCTAACTTGCTATTGAGACAGAGAGTTTTGCGCGAAGTGCTGTGAAATGAGTGTTTGGGAACACTTTTCTTTGTCCTTGGCAAAGGGCCGGGTGCCTAGTAGGTGTGCAGTGAACTTTGGTTGAATGGTATTAACAGAAGTGATCCTGGCGATCTATACATTTACTCATTGAGTTAGAGGGCCCCTCCTGAGTTTTCGAAATGGGAGTGACCTGGTGCCCCCACTGTATATCATGCCATATTCGAGCTACTTGAATCGTTTATTTGAAAAACGTTTATTGGGCTCCTTTTTATGTGTTAGGCATATGCTAGGAGATGGTAAGGCCAAACAGACGCCGTCTCTGTAGTCATCGAGCTGACATTCTAGTTCGGAAGACAGACAAGCGACAACAACGAAACCATAACGAAGTTAAGAGTTTAATAAAAAAATGTTAAGAAATGTTGCGAAGGAAACAAAGCGACATTATTGCTGAGACCTTCGCTCAGAAAAGTCATTCAACACCAGATACCAGAAACCTCTCAAGATGATAGCTGACATAGGTTTCGCTCGCCCAGAAGAAATCTGGAGGTGAGCATTCCAGGGTAGATACAGTGGTTCCATGATGTCATGAGCTCACAGACACCTTCTAGCTTTGTGCTTTTAGAGGTCCTCTGGATTTAGAATGGGGCTTCCATACTTAAGGTCATTTCTTAGTCCAAGAGGCTTGCTGGCCTTCCAGTCAGGAAGGAAGAGGAAAAGGATAGAGGTGGCACAAGGGTCTCTTTCCTTCCTTCCTTCCTTCCTTCCTTCCTTCCTTCCTTCCTTCCTTCCTCCCTCCCTCCCTCCCTCCCTCCCTCCCTCCCTCCCTTCCTCCCTTCCTTTATTCCTTCCTTCCTTCCTTCCTTCCTTCCTTCCTTCCTTCCTTCCTCCCTCCCTCCCTCCCTCCCTCCCTCCCTCCCTTCCTTCCTTCCTTTATTCCTTCCTTCCTTCCTTCCTTCCTTCCTTCCTTCCTTCCTTCCTTCCCTCCTTCCTTCCCTCCTTCCCTCCTTCCCTCCTTCCCTCCCTCCCGAACTATCTCGTGAGCACTTACTATAACTAAAGCACTGTTCTAGGTACTGGTGATATATATTAGGAACACAACAAAGATCCCTGTCCTCATGTGGGGCATGCTAGTGGGGTGAGACAGACAAGAAATAACATAAAAACAAGCAGGTCGTGTAGGTCATGTTTTGCATAAGAGCGAGGAGACACCATGGGTACTGTCGCTATGGATTTTTATTGTCTTCAGTTTCTCTGCTGATTCCCTTGCTGACCCTCGCACATCGGTCATGTGAGGTAGACGTCCTTGCCTCCATTGAACAGATGAGGAAACAGGCTCAGAGAGTTTGGGGAAGCAAGTTCCAGCTCTTGCTCAGGTGTCCCCTCCTCTAGGAAGGCTTCCTGTTTTAGTGTCTGTCTCACCCATGAGACAATGAGATCCTCATGGATAGGGACTGATTATCCTGAGTTTGATTGCCGGCCTCCTGACCCAGGACCCGGCATTTACTCAGTGCCCAATAAACATCTGGTTGTTGAACAAACCTGGATCTGGCTCATGTGTCTCACATTTAATTGCCAGACCCAGGGTTTGAATCGATCCAGGTCTGTTGGACTACAAGCCCTTGTTCTAGAGTGTGAGCAGTGGCCCCTGATACGTCTGTCTTGTACATCTAGATTTTGTTTTATATATTTATTTTTCCACACTGCCCTGGATTGTTTTTTTTTTTTTTAATTTTTTTTTTAACATTTATTTATTTTTGAGACAGAGAGAGACAGAGCATGAACGGGGGAGGGGCAGAGAGAGAGGGAGACACAGAATCGGAAACAGGCTCCAGGCTCTGAGCTATCAGCCCAGAGCCCAACGCGGGGCTCGAACTCACGGACCGCGAGATCGTGACCTGAGCTGAAGTCGGACGCTTAACCGACTGAGCCACCCAGGCGCCCCCTGGATTGGTTTTTAAAATTTCTTTTCAATGTTTATTTTTCAGAGAGCGAGAGCGAGCGAGCGAGAGAGTGTAAACAGGGGGAGGGACAGAGAGAGAGGGAGACTCAGAATCAGAAGCAGGTTCCAGGCTCAGAGCTGTCAGCACAGAGCCCAACGCGGGGCTCAAACCCATGAACCGTGAGATCGTGACCTGAGCTGAAGTCGGATGCTTAACTCCCCGAGCCACCCAGGCACCCCTTCCCTGGATTGTTAGTAAAGTTTTACTGTACATCTAGATTTTAGATAATTGTGTTTTCTTTAAGCATTTTATTTTTAAGTAATCTCTACACCCAACGTGGGGCTCGAACTTACAATGCCAAGATCAAGAGTCACATGCTCCGCTGAACGAATTTTCCCTCATTCCCTTTAGTGAGCCAGCTTCCAGTGATCTGGGCCCTGAGGCCTTGGATGGAGACCTGAACTCTCTGCTCTTCTCTGAGGAGTTCATGATTAAGTCACTTGATGACTCTCCATCGAAGGCTGTAAAGACATTAATTATTTAAATTAAGTGGGTGTTAAGAGAATCTGAAGTCAGTTTTGCTTTGCCTGGAGACATCAGTGAGTTGGAGAATATTAGAGCCTGAAGGGCCCTTAGTCATCCCTGGTTCCATCCTCCTCGTTTCCCGGGCACAGGAAATGGAGATTCAGAGCAGCGAAGGCACTTGGCCAAGATAAGCTCTTAGTGGCCTCCGCCATCTGACTCCCACTCCAGCACTCTTTCTACGCTGTCACACTGATGCTTGCGCAGCACATTAAAAGGGATTCTCACCAAGTGCAAGGAATTGTGAATGGACTCTTACTCGAGAGTAAAGAGGTGATTTGTTACAATTTAATCATGTATTTCAAATAATAAGTCGAGTATAATCAACCCCCAAGCTGGTTTGAAATAGCAACATCTAGGGGCGCCTGGGTGGCGCAGTCGGTTGAGCGTCCGACTTCAGCCAGGTCACGATCTCGCGGTCCGTGAGTTCGAGCCCCGCGTCGGGCTCTGGGCTGATGGCTCGGAGCCTGGAGCCTGTTTCCGATTCTGTGTCTCCCTCTCTCTCTGCCCCTCCCCTGTTCATGCTCTCTCTCTGTCCCAAAAATAAATAAATGTTGAAAAAAAAAATTAAAAAAAAAAAAGAAATAGCAACATCTACTACTAAATGTGTTTTTCTACAGTTGTGTTCCCTGCCACCATTGTAGAATGCACAAAAAAGGCACGTACAGTAAAACCTCGGTTTGCGAGCATAATTTGTTCCGGAAACATGCTTTTATCCAAAGCACTTGTATATGAGAGCGAATTTCCCTGTAAGAGTTAATGGAAACTCAGATGACTCATTCTACAACCCCAAAATATTCATATAAAATGATGATAATACTGTAATATAATACAAAATAATAAAAAACAAAATATAAAGGAAAATAAACAAATTCACCTGCACTTCCCTTTGAAAACTTTCGTGGCTGGTGTGAGGGAGACCAGAGAGAGGAGGGTTATCGTGTAGGACGACTTTCACTATCACGAATGGATGTTGCCTACAGTAGAGCATTAATAAACTGGTCTTATACCGTATTTAATGTACATGGCGATAAGGCAGCAGAGGAAAGGGTCTCTCTCTGCAGGCAGCCTGACCTAGAAAGAAGCAAAGCATCCTAAGCTCACTCTTGTCTGGAAAAGCAAAGGACTGTCCGTAGGGGCCTTGAAGGGACAAAAGATACACTAGGGCCAGCTGTGGGCACCTTCTAACGCTCTGAAAAATCACGGATCTCTGCCAAACACTGCACCTGAGACCAAGCATCTGAGCATGGGAGACAATCACCCACAATCCCGCAGAGAGAGAGAGAGACACACACACACAGACAGAGAGAGAAGAACCGTGGGCTCAGTTGTGACCATGTGACATCCAGTGTCATGCACTACTCATTGTAAGACATTTCTCGTTTATCAAGTTGAAATTTATTAGAGATGTTTGCTCGCCTCGGGGAACATTCACAGAACAAGTTACTCACAATCCAATGTTTTATTGTGTACTTTTCTTTTTTGATTCCTGAAAAAAACATGAATGATTCTAATAAGGAAGCAGTGTGAAGTAGCCAAAAGAGCATAGACTTTGGAGTCAGGAAGCCTGGCTTTGAATCATAGTTTTACAACCTGCTAGCTTTGTGAGCCTTTGCTAAGAACCTTCTCGGAGCTGTTGGGGAATATGGCAGGTGTACGTTCATCCACTTGAACGATATGAGAAGGGCTTATCGGGAGGGAGATGACGACTTGTTCTGAATCTCTAGAATGTGAATTAATTCCACTTGGTCTCTGTGGCCGTATTCAGACAGTGATTATGATGATTTGGAACAGCATTGATAGACCACAGCTCTTGGAGAAATTTGCCTCTGGTTGGCATTGGATGTGAGCACATCCTTTTGCTTTCTTTCATAACATTTCTAATATTCAAGAAGCCAAGGGGCGCCTGGGTGGCTCAGTTGGTTGAGTGTCTGACTTTGGCTCAGATCATAATCTCACGGTTTGTGAGTTGGAGCCCCATGACAGGCTCTGTGCTGACAGCTCAGAGCCTAGAGCCTGCTTCAGATTCTGTGTCTCTTTCTCTCTCTGCCCCTCCCCCACCCGTGCTCTGTCTCTGTCTAATATTTAATGAATAAATGTTAAAAAAAATTAAAAAAAAATTAGACTCTGGTGACAGTTGCCCAACTCCGTAAATTAATACAAAAATTATTGCACACTTCAAATGTATATTATTATTGCAAAGCTATTATTATAAATAGGTTAAGTTGGTGGTTAATTCTAATTGAGAACTTACTATATGTTGTGCACTATGCTAAGAGTTTTATAAATATTATTTTATTAAATTGCATAACCGCCCTGTGAAGTAGGTGTACCAAAATCCCCATTTTATGGATGAGGAAATCAAGGCTCAGGTTGACTAAGACACTTGCCCAAGATCACACCCCTAATAAATATTGGAACCAGGACTCAACCCCATGATCATCGGACTCTAAAGCTTGTGCTTTGTGTCCCTAAAACAAAATAGAGCTTGGGTTTCTTTTTGGTATCAAAGAAATATGGCTTCAGTTTTTATTGGTCTTAGAATTTATAATCATTTCTACTACGAAAAGGTCATGGCATAAAACGTTGCAGTGTTTCTGTTCTGCCACATTACTACTCACATGTGTTACTTGTTCATGTAGAAGAAGCTGGGAGATAGGGGCGCCTGGGTGGCTCAGTCGGCTAAGCGTCTGACTTCGGCTCAGGTCACGATCTCACAGTCCGTGAGTTCGAGCCCTGCGTCGGGCTCTGTGCTGACAGCTCAGAGCCTGGAGCCTGCTTTGGGTTCTGTGTCTCCCTCTCTCTCTTACACTCCCCTGTTCATGCTCTGTCTCTCTCTGTCTCAAAAATAAATAAATGTTAAAAAAGAAGAAGAAGCAGCAGCAGCTGGGAGGTGTGGGGTGTTGTTCATCCAGCAGTTTAGTGATTAAAGTCTAGTATGTTAAGTATAAGCTGAAGATTGACAAATGCTCCGTGTCTGAGGAATCTAGAGTGGGGGACATATACTAGCTATTTGTTGCGCTAACTTTTGGTAGTACTAAAGCATTTTATTTTCAATGTACTGTTCATTTTGGGGTGTTCTGTTTTGTTTCTCTTATGGAAACTTTCCCCATTTGTGACGTGTAGCAGAATTTTTTTTCTAGAAATAGATAGCATTCATAAACTGAAACCGTTTCAGTTTTCTGTGGCACTGCGACAGAACCATCTTGGCAGAAATACTGGAATCCTATAAAATAGAGTTGATATTGATATACTTTAATCAAAAATTTCCGTTTAGAAGCAATAAAATTGCTCATTGTTAGGCGGCCTCAGTTGCATCCTTATCCTTCCTGCTACAAACATATTTAATCTTTGGAGTATGATGCCATAACTATAGATCTCCAGATAGTCCTAATAGAGAACTCTTTTTTTTTAACTTTATTGAGGGATAGCTGAAATATAATCGTATATAATTAGAGTGAACAATGATTACCAAGATCAAGATAATTAGCACGTCTATTGCCTCACATAATTATATAGGTAACTGTGTGTGTGTGTGTGTGTGTGTGTGTGTGTGTGATGAAAATGTTCAAGATCTACTCTTAGCAACTTCTAAGTATATGATAGGTATCATTAACTAGTCACCATGCTGTGCATTCAGGCTTCATAACTTCTTTTTTTTAAAGCTTATTTATTTTGAGAGAGAGAGGCAGAGAGAGAAGAGAGAGAGAATCCCAAGCAGGTTCCACACTGTCAGTGCAGAGCCTGACATGGGGCTCGAACCCACGAACTGTGAGATCATGACCTGAGCCGAGGTCAAGAGTCCGATGCTCACCCAACTGAGCCACCCAGGCATGCCACAACTCCTTCTTATACCTGAAGAGTTGTATCCTTTGACCAGCATCATCCCGTTGTCCCAGCCCCTGGCAACCACCATCTGTTTCTATGAAATCTTTTTTTTTTTTTTTAAAGAGGGTTCTTGAGGGTTGTGATGGCAGGAGAGTCACCCAGCCTTGCCACGCAGTCGGGGTTGGGGGGGGTTTCATTTTGTTGCATCCCCAGAAAGCAAACCTTTGCCTTTGTCTGCTCTGGCGGAAGGCCCTCCCTCTCCCCCACGCTCACCGGACTGCATCCCGCACATTCCTGGAGCAGGCTGTTCCCACTGGCCGGGGTGGCGTTGACTTTCTCCACTCCATCTCTGCCTTTCCTTGAGATCTTACCCATTGTGGCAGTCAGCGCTGGCTCGTCGGAAGGCAACAAAAGGTACTCTTGCTGTTGTGGGCGGACGCGTATTTTGGTGCTATTAACTGGGTGCTTACAAAGTCACCGGGATGGGCGGCAGTGGGGGCTTCTAGGCTGGGTCTCCAGGAAAGGCACCCGGAACGCCACCCCTGAACTGGCCCACCAAAGGGAGCCACCACTGCTTTCGAATCCAGGGTGGTGGGGGATCAGAAAGCTTCCGCTGGAGCAGAAGCGCTTCCGGGCACATAGCTAGTGTTGTAGTTCAGGAGGACTGCCGCCGAAGCCAGTGCACTTGCCTCTCGACCACGTGGCAGGCACCTGCACCCTGAGCCGTTCCTGGAGTAGCCATGTCTCCGCAACACCGCTTGCGAAGAATGAAAAAACGGGGCGCCTGGGTGGCTCAGTCGGTTAGGCGTCCGACTCTTGGTTTCAGTTCAGGTTATGATCTCACGGTTCGTGGGATCGAGCCCCGGGTTGGGCTCTGCCCTGACAGGGCGGAGCCTGCTTGGGATTCTCCCTCTGCCCCTCCCCCCCGCACACGCTTTCTTTCTCTCAAAAATAAATAAATAAACTTAAAAAAAACCCTCAGAACAACGGCAGATGTGGGGAGATGGCCTTTAAATCACTCTGGCCTTCCAAATATAATACATACATACATACATACATACGTACGTACATATATATGCACATGGATACATGTACACATATATTCCAAATTTAAAATATACTAGTACATTGAAAATAAATATATTTCATACATTTATATAAAAACGTATGTAGCTTATTATGTTCCAGGCAGTGTTCTGAGCTTTTAGCTTTTTACGTGCGTTCACTCAAGTCAACACTATGAAATAGGTACAGTTGTCGCCCCTGCCCTTTATAAGAGGAAACCGAGGCATAAAGGGATTAAGTAATCTACACAGATTGTAAGTGTTTTCACCTGTAAGACATATTTCATTACCCCCTTTATTACCCCCAGAATAGTGTTTTGCCCGAATGTGTACTGAATGAATTGCAGATAGAAGTGCGTCATGGGTAAACTGTCTTCTCCTCCTCTTCCCTTCCCGTGTATTCTTTCGCCCTGTTCGCTTTTTATCGTCGTCGTCCTCCAAAAACACTGCAGGTGCCCTGGTTTATATCTTAGGATTCTCCCCCCCCCCCTTTTTTTTTTTTTTTTTAGTATTGGAGTAAAGAATACTTTGGTTGCTATTGAACATGTTTGACGTGTTGACAGCTGGGAGCCTTTTCCTTGCTGGGTTGGTGGTTAATAAACACTAATGAGCTGGTCCCATCTCCCCGAGCGGGGACAGATACCACAGGACCTAGTTCTAACAGCTGTCAAGAGAATTAAAACTAGAAGACATTGTGGTTTCCGTACCATATTGTCCCATTTCTTCCTTGTGTAGCCTTAAAGATTCATGTTTATATGCGTGGAATAAGATCTCAAAATATATACTCAAAGGCCTTAGCCGTGGCTATGTGTAGGTGGTACAGCTAACGACGTTGTTTATTCTATTTTCTTACATCTATATTCTCATTTTTTTCTGTCATGAGTTTGGGTGACTTTTGTACGAACAGAAGAATGATAAAAGCAGAATGATGACTGTGGTCTGAATTGGCATGTTCTGAAAGCTGATCCCTCCCGTGTCTTTCCTCTGTGCCCTGTCTCTGTGCCTGTCAGATATGACACTTTTCTATGGCAGCCGCCCAGGCAGAGCATGGGTTATGCGACATCAGGGTCTCATCAGAAGCCCAACTAGGGCATTTACCAGACTCTCCATAGCTTAGAACTTCCAGTGTCCAGAACTCTGTGGGTCTGTGACTGTTGACCTCCGGAGTGTATTTTTAGGCATGGTTTTATCGCACCTTATTTGATGTGGAAGCGAAACCGTACTTTCTCAGATCCGTAGCTCACAAGGGACTTGAGAAGGTACGTTCTTTTCTGTCACAGTTAAACAGTGTTACCTGCTGGGAATAAAAATGGTAAAGGCGATAACTAACATTTGTTCGGGACTTTAGAGTGTATATGGCCGATTCACTTCCGTCATCTCATTTCGTCTTCGCAGTCTTCTAGACGGTTAGGACAGGGATTGGTGGTTAATGTCACAGATAGGAAAACTGAGGCCTAGAGTGGCCAGCTGGGAAGTGGCAAAGCCAAAACTCGAATCCACATTTCTTTACTCTTGCCACTTCATTGCAGGGTTTTCGTTAGTTAAATGAGATAATACTACACGTTCAACACAATCATAGCTGTTGCCGTGGCTGCCTCTGCTCCTCTTCCTTTTTATTACTGTCATCCTTATCTTCCTCTTCCTCCTTCCCTCCTTGCCTTCCTCCTCCTCCTCCTCCTCCTCCTCCTCCTCCTTCTATTCAGTATCTTTATGGAGGTTTACATTTTATGTATTTGAGATACCGAATATCTGCTCGTGAGTGAGCCCTCCTAATCCCCGTGGGCTAGCACGCCCAGAAGAAGAGAGATGTCATCAGAGGCACAAAATCATCCCTTTTGCACCTCCTTCCTCCTCTTTCCTCCCTCCCCCTTCCTCTTTCCATCTTTCGTTTTTTAGTTCATTCTATAAATGTTTATTTTAAACTCTCCTTCCCAGGATTCACTGGAGATTCAGACTTAGGCCTGGCAGATGGCCTGAGAGGCCAGCTTTCATAACCTGATCCTTCTCTTTTCCGCAGCGAAGGATAAATATTTCACAATCAGCATATTTTATCGACAGCCTAAGGCTTTCTGATTACTTTCCATCTGCGGGGCCTAGTTTATTTTGTTGCCTTGGCTTTTTACGAGGTTGCTTGTATGTGATGTATTTCATGACAATAACCAGTTGCTTTTATTTCAACGAGACTCCTCTTAGAGGAGCAAGTTACAATATGCTCTCCCCCCACAACCGTAATTTTATTTATTCTTTTGAGTTTATTTATTTCTTTTGAGAGAGAGAGAGAGGGAGAGTGAGGAGGGGCAGAGAGAGAGACGGAGAGAGAGAAAAACCCAAACAGGCTCCACGCTGTCAGTGAGGAGCCTGACACGGGGCTCGAGCTCATGAACCACAAGATCATGACCTGAGCCGAAATCAAGAGTCAAGAGCTGGATGCTTAACCGGCTGAGCCGCCCAGGTGCCCCCACAACTGTACTTTTAGATATTATAAAATAGCATCTTTAAGCTCATAAGGAGCCCGGTGCCCCTTAGGTAATGCCTAGCCTGTGCCTCTGTAGACCATCCTGTGTTATACGTGTCAATATGCTCGTCCACACCCCTCCTCCTAGCTCTACCGTGTGCTCCTTAGGGGTGAGACTATGTCTTAATCACCTTCGTATCCCCAGGGTCTGATGCATCATAAAAGTAAAATAACAATGAAAGAATAACATGGCCTCTGTACTACAGAGGATAATTTACAAGCCTCTGAAGCCTTCTGGAAATATCCCAGGGCTTGAGTTCTGCATCTGTTCAGCGGGTGCAATAGTGATTTTACAGAGTAGCTCTCGGGGACTCTTGCTGTTCTCCCCTTGCTTCTTCTTAGTCTCTGCGGTCTCCTTCCTGTCCTTCAGGGCAGTGCCCGCGATAGCACATCCAGCCTCCTTCACACTTGGCAGTGAAGAGTTTGCAATCTGTTTGTAAACTGAAGGCCCGTGTTAACTCTGTATAGCAGCTTTCACATATTTTCACTGATAAATTGGGAGCCCTAACTGGATCTTAGAAGTTGGGTCTTTGTTCACCTAGTCTGTGAGCCCAGCCCGAGAAAAGGATTCATTCAAATATGTAAATCAGCTTCCAGAAACAATAACGGAGGTCAGTACCCCGGAGGCCCAAATCGGTTATCACGCGCTTCCATTCCGTCTGTGAAGGCTGGTTCTCCATCCGGCCCCTGAAAGTTTTTGTAAGCGCAAGGGCCATACGACCATAGTCAATAGGAAATTACAAAAGCCTGGGCTCCTATACACCAAGCCTCGCCTTGCCTTTAGGAGTATTATCGCCCTGGGGGCACCTGCTTGGGATTCTGTCTCCCTCTCTTGCTGCCCCTCCCCCACTTGGGATTCTGTCTCCCTCTCTTGCTGCCCCTCCCCCATTTGGGATTCTGTCTCCCTCTCTTGCTGCCCCTCCCCCACTCAGGCAAGTGCCCACGCACTCGCACGTTCTCGCTTCCTCTCTCTCTGTCTCTCTCAAGAATAACTAGATAAACCTAAAGAAAAAGAAGTTTACGGCACTGGGATCGAACAAATTCACGGCGAAGGGGTCGTGAGCCGTAGCACTGGAGTTTGAATACCACCTCTGTGGCGGACAAGCTGGGTGGCCATGGCTAAGTCCCTAAACTTCTCAGTAGAGTCACCTGACAAATGAAGGGTAATCAATCTTGAGTGCCTCTGTGGAGTCACCAGGACAGCTTTAGGGCGCCTCTGGGAGGCGCAGTCACGCACCTGGGAGGGATTTGTCATGAGATGGCTACTCAGTCACAGATCTTGCGTTAGGGGCGTAGATTTGCTTCAGCTCCAGCTAACGAACATACAGGATTAGCATTCCCATGCTGTGTCACTCGCATTACCCTGGGAATCCTGCTGTTGCCAACGGAAGTCGACCGAGTGCTTCTGCTCGATGTATAGGAAGCAGGCCTTCTTTTTTCTTTTTTTTTTTTTTTTTACACAATGGGAATTGTGTACAAAATTTTGATTTTGAAGAATTGAATGAAAGTCACGTGGTCGTACAGCAGCTCATGTTGACTTCAAGGACGTTTACGTTTTGCAGGAAACTTGCAGTGACACCTGATGGTGTAGAGGAAAAAGGCCTTTTGTAATGGAAGTGATCATCTTCTAATCTATCTTTTCTATAAATTTAGATTCTTTCACAAAATTTTTTCGCAGGCGTGCCAGCCTCTCATGTATTCTAAAGTATTCGCACGTAAAATCATGTGCTCTAATATATTCTAAAGAGTGGTGATGTGATTTAAATGTTTTGGTAATAAACAGCAAATATTTAGTTATTTTGATAGCGATTGCCCTTGGTTATTGAGCGCTTACTCTGGGCCCCACACTGTGCCAACTGCTTCACGTGCTCAATCTTATCGGATGCTCGCATTTCGACACACGTCCTGAAGGCGGACTGAGTAGTTGATATTGTATAGAGTTTGGAGCCTGAGTCATAGGGCTGGGAGGGACCGTAGGGTTCAGAGGAGGAGCCCGTGGTCCAAGAAAGGGAAAGCAGTCTTCCTTGAGTTACTCGGCAAGTCAGTGGCAAGGCCGGGATCAGATTGCAGGCTTCGCGGTTCCCAGCTCGGTGCCTGTTGTCCACACTGGCCCGTCTCTGCTGCACATAGCGCCTCATGATCGATGCATGCCAAATGGTGACGGTCGCAGGTTAAAGAAAGAATGAATCATCAACACGTTTTAAAGCGTCTATCTGGCAGTCCCGAGTCCACTGCCTTTTGTACCCGAGACCTGTTTACTCTGGCCAGATAGGGAATCCTACTGAAAAACAATGTTGAGGGGCGCCTAGGTGGCTCAGTTGGTTTAGCGTCCGACTTCGGCTCAGGTCATAATTTGATGGCTCGTGAGTTCGAGCCCCGCGTCAGGCTCTGTGCTGACAGCTCGGAGCCTGGAGCCTGCTTCGGCTTCTGAGTCTCCCTCTCTTTCTGTGCCTCCCCTGCTCGCGCTCTTTCTGTCTCTCTCCAAAACAAATATTACAAAAAAATTTAAAAAGCCCCAGTGTTGATATTAATAATGGTCTTGGTGAATTGCGGTAAAGAATCTGAGAGTTTAACATAGAAAAAGTTGAAGGAAATAGAAAATCACCCAGGACGCAGTAGCACACTCAATATAAGTGACCCCAGCGTTGGGCGAACTTTGCCTATAAAAGACCACATAGTGTATTTGAGGCTTTGTGGGCCGTATGGTCTGTGCTGCAGGTACTTAACTCTGCCGTTGTAGTATGAAGAAAGCCATAGGTCATACAGAAACACACGGCCATGTCTATGTCACACTAAAACTTTATTTACAAAACAGGTGACATGGCGGATTTGGTTTATGAGCTGTGAATTTGCCGACCTCTGAATGAAACGATCCTGGTCTCCTAACAAGGAATGTGCGTTGGTGTACTTGTGAGTGATTTGTAGTGTGTGTTCTCCTTTTGTAAGGCAGGCAGGAAATGGCCAAGCTCAGATTAGGGTTGACCAGCCCAGTGTTGCCCGATGTCCCTGGTTACCCTTGGGTGGGCCAAAGGCCACATTTCTCGGAGGGTATTCCTTACCGATAGATGGCCTATTAAGTTTCACTGTTCTTTTTGGAAACCCAGCTTAAGAGGTATTTTGAGCAGTGAAGTCACAGCGGCTAATATGTATCTCAAATGTAATGCCAAGAAGCTCTAGCCTTGGCCTCACCAAATACCAGGCCCTATAAACGGTTCCTCGGAACCTAACCCCCTCCTCCCCACATTGTTCTTCCTGTTGTTGTTGTTCTTCCTGTTTAGTCTGGTATTTCTGAATCATGGTAATGATGATTGATCATCGTGGTTGATATTTATCGATCTAGCCCTTGGCCAGGCCTTGAGTTGTGAAATTTGTTCTTAGCTTCCTCCTTGGTAAACCCTGTACCCACTGGTGGCCATTGCCCACTTCACCTTCCATCTGGGTCCTGTGTCGGGCACATTCCTTTCCATCACAGACCTCAAGGAAGGTCCTCAGAAACTCCTGATATGAATGATATTTTCATCATTGGATTCTTACAACACTTGGAGGCAGATACTATTATTTCTTTCGTTTTGTTTTGTTTTGTTGTTTTGTTTTGTTTTGTTTTTTTCTTGCTGGGAAAATTGAGGCTCAGAGAGGTTTGGTCACTTGCCCAAGGTTGAAGAGCAAGTAAGTGGATGAAGCAGATGGCAAGCCTAGGCCGGTGATGATAACGTCTACACTCTTTACCAGTGTACCACACTTCCATCTCTGTGCCTGGTTCTCGAGGGCACAGTGGGCCTGCCTTTCAAAGTTGGCATAATCTTTATCTCCCCCTGAATGTGGGTCCGAGAATAGTTTCTCACTTCTTCCTGTCCCATGTCCTTGACTCTTCCCACTTGGACTGCTGTAGTGGCTCCCAACTGGCCTCAGCTCCAGTGAGTTAGAATTCACATTCCATACAAGTTACCTATTGTCAATTTCAGAACATTTTTATCACCTTGAAAAAAAGCATCCAGCCCTCTAGCCATCATGCCTCTATCCCCCGTCCCCCTTCCCTGCAGCCCTAAGCAGTCACTAATCTTTCTGTCTCTATAGATTTCCCTGTTGTGGACTTTCATATAAATGGAATCACAGAGTATGTGGACTTTTCGTGATTGGCTTTTAGCATAATGGTATCAAGGTTTCTGATGTTTTCAAGGTTCATTCCTGTTGGAGTATATATCAGTACATCATTGTTTTTAGGGCTGGATAATATTCCACCGTATGGATAGACGGACCATATTTGTTTATCCCTTCATCCATTGATAGACATTTGGGTTATTTCCACCTTTCAGGTAGCACGAACTAATGGGCCTGTTAAATGCATCCTGCACAGAACTCTCTGGTTGGTTTTCCTAAAGTGCAGCTCTGGTCATGTCACCTCTCTGATTCAAAGTCATCACTGATTTCCTGTACCCCCTTGCGCTTTGTTTAAACTCCGGAGTTTGGATTTTGTTGTGGGAAAGTGTGGCACAGAGCAGGTTCTTAGGCCAGCAGAAGGATGGCGAGGGACGTGTGCTTTCGTGGGCGTGGGGCCTTCCCATGACGCAGCACGCGCTGTGAGCTCTCCCTCCCTTTTCATCACCCAAGGCTGTCACCTGTGTGACTGCACATTTGGTCCCAGCGTGTGGGAGTACACATCGGGGGGGCGATCCTCCTCTCTGTATCTCATCTGCTTTTTGCTGGAGCGGGAAGCCCCGCGTCACTCCCACTTTGCAGATGAGGAAATTAAGGCTCAGACCAGTTAGGTGCCTTCTCTAGACTTACATTCTTAGTAAAGGACGAAGCAGGGACTTTAAAATTAGAACCTCTGTCTCTAAGCACATTTCGGCTCTCCCCGACGGTACCATGGTATTAGCGTGCATTGGAGTCTCGGCGAGCTGTTTGATGATGATAATTATCATGTTATAAAACAGTGGGGAGGAGAAGATACGCATACGTAAACAAGTAGGACTATAAACGCCATAGAAATTTTAGACAAGTTATGAAGCTTTGGGGCTGAGGATGATAGACCTTGAGGGAGGCGCGAGCTTAGCGAGGCAGAGAGAGAGAAGAGAGGGAGTGGGGGCGGGGGGGAAGAGACTGACATCTGCCCGTGGGGCCGTGCTCCCAGGCCAGAACTCCACACTGACCCAAATTCTCTAACAGTCTGGGCCCTGGCCTTACCACCACTGGGACAGCTGTTAAGAAAGAAACAAATAGTTGCATAATATGGAGGTGGCCACGTGGCTCTGTAATGCACTTGTATTTCCCCGAGGGCAGGCCAGGGACATCGTACGTTCGGAGGATGGTCGGTCAGACTGACCTGAAGTTCTGTTTGAAATACGTTTGTGATGGTGAAGGTATCGACACCGTTTTCGGCGGCTATGACTTGTGGGGGAGTTCCACAAAGACAGCCACTGCTGCCGCCGAGTCTGAGTCACGCGCAGATCCAGCCACGGCCGCGCTCGTGGCTATAACAAGTCGGCCCTGTCACTAAGGGCAGTGGCCCCAAGCCAAGGCCGTGGCCCGTGTGAGGTCCTCCTCTTGTGTCGGTTCTGTGTTGTGAAATACGACAGTGGGCAGCACAGGCCTGAACCGTGGAATCGATCCAGGCTCACAACAGGCCAGTGTGACAAGAAAGCGTAGATGGCCTCGTAGAGCGCTTTGGCTGCAGGCTGCCAAGAAGTCCCCCGGGAGACCCGAAGGAAGGAAAACAGCCCATGACGGACGCCAGGCCTCTAAGAGGGCGAGCCCGGGGCCGGGCTGGAAGCCTGCCATGGCTTTGGGCTTGCGTTTGCGTTTCTCTGAAAAGCCTTTGTCTGTCCTCAGAACAAGCCAGGTGTAAACTCTATTCGGTCTTGAAGACTTCGTCCTTTTCTAGTCTTTTGTGTCCGTGCTGAAGATTTTATACTTCCTCCCATCCTATTTTTTTATTCCCCAAGCATAATAGCGCTATCAGTTCTCTTGAAAGGCAGAGCAACACCCAATCCGCCGAATATTCTTTTTCACGATTGTAAACCTGTCCCTCACCTCAAAATATGATACCACGGCTGATGAAAAACCACACGTAATCGCACGTGTGCGAAACAAATGCTGTCGTTGGGACGGCAGTGAAATAAATCGCTCCGGTCTGTGGGTATTTGCAGCAGACCATTCAATAGCTTTGGGCTTCAAGGATGAGTAAAAAGTACATTTATTGATCTCGAACCTAACTGCTATATTAATAATCTCTGGAGGTGTAGTGGACTATTGGCTTCTTGTCAGAATGGCTTTGAGGAGAATATGGTTCCTCTCAGCAGAGGTCAGAGTTGGGTCTCTGGGTCCATTGCATTTCTGGTTTAGCGGCACATTCCCCCCCAGTCTTGGCGGACTTGTTCGGTGCGAAGGGACCCGAGTCCCGTTTGGGGACTGGGCAAAGTCCAGGCCTCTCAGCTTTCCGAAAGATTGCTCCTCTTGTTCCGTCTTTGCTTTGTGTCTTCCTGACATGCAAAGTCACAGCAGCGACCTCTCCCAGCTCGTGGTATTGTGGGAAAAGAGCAGACGGTGACCGGTAGCACGTCTCTTCCCCGTGGCCCCGGGGAAGGCGGTCCCCACAGAAAGCTAGTGATGCCTCTTTCCCTTTCGGCGCGTGACAGATCACATCCCTGCGCCGAGGCTTGACCTCTGAGCTTTTACTTTTCAAGCAAGTGGGGATTAGGAAGCTTCCGGAAGGATCCCCAGCTTGGCTCTTGAGGTGCCAGGCTTCTAGGTGGTCGCGTGCCTTCCCGGTGTGTGTGTGTGTGTGTGTGTGTGTGTGTGTGTGTGTTCACTTTCCCCAGTAAGGGACGCGATGACCCACCTGGCTTTTGTATTCTGGGAATACGGATGGACCCAGCTCATGTGAATGCACCTCTCAGTTGCTGCCCGTTCTTTGGGTCAGGGTTCTGGGCTCATTAGACCTACTCCTCTAGGAGTGAGCTGTTATTTTTCTGACCAGAAGTCTTCTAATATAGCGGTTTCCACGCATTTTTTTTGTTTTTTGCTCTGTAGTCTTTTAACAGGATTTTTTTTTTTTAACCCTCACTGAAGTCTTATGCAAAGCCCAGTATGTTCAACAGGTCAAATTGGAGCACGTTCAACGTGTCTCGTCCTCCTCCGCCACCCCAGGGCCTCACCAGGGGATTCCGCAGAAGAGTGTTATGGGTCTTTGGGACAGTGTTTGATATGCTCCCGGGGTTGGTCCCCTTTGCTTTCAATCCGTAGGCGAGATCCAGAGAGCAGAGCAGGGGAGAGGGCCTGGTATGGAAAGGCAGAAAGTTGTGTCGTGCCACTAGGAGCCCGGTCATTGGTCCTCAGTGAACCAAGACGGTAGCCCTTGGTTCTCCATTTGTACCAGTATTCTGACAGCTGCGTGGCCAGGCTTGGGGCATAGGATGTACAGTTACTGCCCTTCCTGAGGCAGAACAGATCCTCTCCGCCACCATCCCCCACAGCCAAGGCCCAGCACGGAACCAGCCATGGAGAGCAACTTGACCGGTTACCGTGCCTTTGGTAGAGATTAGTTAAGTGAGTAAGATTTCTTCCTATTTTATGACGGTGTTATTTCCTATTTTTATTCTAGGAAGACAGGCTGGGTCAGTGAGACCCAAGGAAATGCATATTCACTGGATACGTTTGGTTGTGTTCATCCAAGGCCAGGGCTAGGATGGGCTGTGCTCGCAGGCACAGAGTGGCTAGAGGTGGCAAGACAGGGAGCCGAGAGGAGACCACCAGTGGTGGCCGTGGGCGTCTCAGAGCTGCTCCACCGTCTACACTAGCGGGTACAGACTGGGGCTGTCAGGAAAGGGGCTCTGGGGCAAAGGTTGCTCGGAGAGGGGTGGCCTCTTTTTTTTTATATATATATATTTTTTTTTTAATTTATTTTTTAAAATGTTTATTTCTTTATTTTTGAGAGGGGAGGGGTCGTAGAGAGAGGAAAAAATGAGCAAGCAGGGGAGGGGCAGAGAGAGAGAGGGAGACACAGAATCCGAAGAGGCTCCAGGCTCTGAGCCGTCAGCACAGAGCCCGACACGGGGCTCGAACTCACGAGCCGTGAGATCATGACCTGAGCCGGAGTCAGACGCCCAACCGACTGAGCCACCCAGGTGCCCCAAGGGGTGGCCTCTTTGACAGGGAGGTGAGGGGTGGCCCTGTGCTCTGTTCAGACTCCTCTCTCGCTCCTTCCACCCGAGCTCTGCTGGCTGCGGTGGCGGTGGACTTCCTCAGCTGGCCGTCCCCACCGTCACAGCACTTTTTCAGGCCCTCCCGCCCCTCACCTAGACGACCAGGAGAGCACAGCGCTCATCTTTCCCCCTCCGAACTTTTGCTTTGTTTCTTAGTGCTTATAGTGAAACGTGTGTATAGAAGAGTGCTCTTACCACACGCGCGAAGAAACAAAACAATTATAATTAAAAAGGAAAATGAACCCCCATGTGTCTCCCATGTAGCCTGGGAAATAGAATAATGCTGCCCGTACGTTAGAAGCCTGTATCTTGACAGCCTTGCTAAATTTGTTTAATAAAATTCTAATAAGTTATAAGGTTCGTTTATTCTGTATAATCAAAGCGTTTGCAAATAACGGCAGTTTTATTTCTTCCTCTCCAGGCCTTCGGCTGTCTTTTCTGTTGTTTTGCTGCCATGCACCAGTTAAGACCTGTAGCGCAACGTTGAATCAAAGCCGCGCCAGCCCAGGATTATATCTTGGACGCTCTTCTTTTGTTCCTGTTTTTAAAATGGAAAGCTTACAGCATTTTACCATTGAGTTACCGTGCTTCCCAAATATTTTGTACAGAGAGCTTGTATCAGGTTGGAGAACTTACCACCTGGTTCCTTACGAGTTCCGTACTAGGAACCTAGCTCCTTGCTAGGTCCGCTTACCACCCGCAGTTGGCTAATAGATTTTATCGTGAACGGACGTTGATTTTTATCAAATAGGTTTTCCGTATCTTTGGGGATGTTCATTAGAGCATAGTTTTTTTCTGTTTTAGGCATTGCTAGATTTCACCTGCTGATATTTTGTGGAGCGTTTTTACATGTCTTTTCACAAGTTGGGCTACTATGACTTTTTTCTTTCTCTATTATTCTTGTCTGGTTTAGGTGCCTTTATTCTGTTCTCTGGAAGTGTTTGGATACGATGGGAATGATCTGTTTCTTGAACATTTAGTAGACCTTGCTTGTAAACCACCCGCCTCGGGTCTGGCATTTGTTTAATATGATGCTTTAAGTTTTTTAAATGGTTGTAGGGCCATTCTTGAGTCAATTAAAAAAATGTATCGTTTTCTAGTCTCTTGGATGTTTCATTGAGGTTGCTAAATTTTTGGGTGTAAAGTTGCTCATGACATTATCTGATCTTTTTTCCTCTGCTGCACCTACAGTTTATACCCCTTTTAATTCTTAGTATTGCTTATTTGCCCCTCTGCTTTCAGCCCTACTCCTTTGTGTTTCAAAGTCCACATCGTCTAGCTCGCCCTTAAAAAATATTATTTTCGGGGCTCCTGGGCGGCATGGTCAATTCAGCTCTTGATCTCGGCTCAGGTCATGATCTCATGCTTCATGAGTTCAAGCCCCCCATTGTTGGGTCTACACTGGCAGCATGCAGCCTGCTTGGGATTCTCTTTCTTCCTCCCCTACTAGCACTGCCTCTGTCTCTGTCTCTGTCTCTCTGTCTCTCTCTCAAAATAAATAAACATGACAAGACATTAAAAAAATTATTTTTGTTTTCATTACTTTGGGTTCCAGCCATACTGGACTACTGTATTTCTCCTGATGGATTCATAATTTCCTTCAGCAGTACCTTCATGTATGGTCTCCCCCCTCTTTGACAACCCCCCCCACATCTTCATCCTTTGGACTACTCGTATCTTGAGGCTCATCTCCAATTCCACCTGTTTTATGATGCTTTCTCCTATTTTCCCTTAAACAGAATAGCTGTCTCCTCCTCCTGTGTTCTAATCGCATATTCCCCTGACTTCTCCACAGCAAGTCGCACGTTCTGTTTTATATTTAATGAGTTGCTTCCATGTTTGCAAACTCTTGTAGGTTGTGAGCCTCTTGAAGGTGAGACCCTGTCATATGCCTGCCTGCGTTCCGAGAACCTAGCAGAGAGCAGCTCCGAGTCTCTTAAGTTCAACCGAACTGAATTAAACGGAGAGGAATGGAGCAGACATCCATCCTTTGGCATAATGTAAAGTTAAAAAAGTGAATTCTAGGGGCACGTGGGTGGCTCAGTTGGTTGAGTGCCCGACTCTGGATTTCGGCTCAGGTCATGATCTCATGGTTCGTGAGTTCGAACCCCGCATCAGTCGGGGAGACTGCTTGGGATTCAGTCTCCCCCTCTCTCTATCCCTCCCCTACTCGCTTGTGCTTGCTGTCTCTTTCTCTCGAAAAATAAATAAAAATAAACTTAAAAAGTGAATTCTAGGCCGCGTGATGCAATCCTGGCTAATGTGAAGATGCCCTTACCTCTGAAAACTCCCCTTTCCTCGACTGGCTGAGGTCTGCAAGGCCACCATTTGAGTTTCATTCCTTTGTCTTTATGTGTTTCCTGCTTGCTAAAAATGCTACCGGGCCCCCGGAGGCCTTATTGGGCATCGATACCGCACCTCTCACAATTTTCCCTGCTTCCTTACAGGTGAGTGGATCTGCTAGATCCTTTCCTGAGAACAGGTGTATTGAGGAGACGCGGACCGGGAAATCTCTTAGAGGGATTGAGGATGCAGAAAAGGATGGCTAGGCGTACTCCTAGTTGTTACGCTTTATTTAACGTCTCCTACGGTCCCAGCGTTGTGCCAGGCGGTACGCAACCTTTGTACCAACTCACCGAGGCAGGTACTGTTATCATCTCCAGTTTTAGCCACAAAGAAACTGAAGTTCAGAGGGATTAAGCAGTTTAGCCAAGGTCACTCAGCTAGTAAGTGGCAGAGCTGAGATTTGAAGCAAGGTCTGGCAGCCTCTGTTCTTCTGCTGCCCAGTCTGTTCTTTACAACCTCATCTCGACACCTCAGCAATGTTTCGATCACCTGTTACGTGAGTAGCCCCTCCTGGCTCCCTCTATTCCAAGGCCAGTTTTTCAGGTATTTTAGTGGTCAAACGTGACCTTCCTTTTGCGGACTGATTTGGGAAGCTCCTGGAGTGAGGTTAGAATGTGTGCCACTGCTTGGGCTGTTCCTGTTCCGATAGCATCTCCCTCTACTCCCTGACATGGAGCTTCTGGGTTTCAGAAGGGTCTGGAACTTTCTTAGAAACAAACGTCTCTGCTTTCTCGTGCGATTTCTACCTCATCTACAGGCTGTTCCTGAAACCTTAGCATACACATCTGGATTTTGGAATCAGCAGCCTCCTTCACTGGAGGGGAGGGGGACAGCTGTTTCCAAGGAAGCTGGGAAATAGCTCAGAGGGCCAACCAGAGACCGTGAACGTTTGGGTACTGTGTATGTTTGCAAGTAATTTGTAGCTTAACTGTTTCCGAGGAGTTATCTGTTGGCTGGGAGGGCACTTTTTCCACTCCTTACCCCACCAATCCACAGAGCAAAGCCAGGAGCCTCCAGATCCAAACTCGTACAGGCCATCTGGTCCAAACCCATCACTGTGCAAATGAGGAGCGAGACACAAAGAGAGGGCCAGTGTCTCACCCAGAGTCACGTAGAGTGGGAGTCAAGTCTGCGGTGAAGGCTTGGGGCTTTTGATGGAATGTCCCAGATTGGGAAACTTGATTGGCCCTCCGTGCAGACTAGCCTTTCTTATCAGTTATCTTTGCAAGGGAACATGCTGTCTATTTTCAGTCAGGCTGTAAGCGCCTCGAAGACACAAAGCACGTTTTCTGATTGATTTTGGGCCCTCTGCCATGACTCACACATAGTTGGCCCTCAGTGGGGGTTTGGTGGCTTGACTGGGTCAGCCTTCTCTTCTTTGGACCCTTATTCTGCAGGACCCCTGCTGTTTTGGGATGGCATTGCCCTCGGCAGGTGCAGTCCTCTGCCGTATGTGGATCCTCTCCCCCAGAGGCGGCCCCTTAGTACACCGAACCTCAATACTCCACATCCAGCCCCTCTGTTAGTTCTGGTTTCTTGAAGCCCATTCTAAATTTTGTTTCTAATTCGTGCAAATTCGTTTAAATGGTCCCACGTTACATACATGCACTGTGTGGTGTGGTTTTTTTTTCCACTTAACTTTAGAGCTATATGGTGATTCTTCACAGAATTAAATACTTAATTATACTTTAAGTAATATGTATAATTATGTCCACCGTGTCCATAAGATGCAGAATAATTTGGGTGTGAATCCTGGTTTTCTGGGCCCTGCTACTTGAAGAAAGGAACCCTCCCTTGGGACGTTATTCTTTTTTTAAAAAAAAAGTTCATGTATTTTGAGAGAGAGAGACAGAGAGAGAGAGGAGAGAGAGGATCCCAAGAAGGCTCCACGCTGTCAGCACAGAGCCCAACGCGGGGCTTGAACTCACAAACCAGGAGATCGTGGTCTGAGCCGAAGTTGTCGGACGCTCAACGGACTGAGACACCCAGGCGCCCCGGGAGCTCGGGGTTTTCTGGAGGCAGTTCTGGCTGCCACTTGTTTCTCCAAGGTCCCCAGGCTCTCCTGGCCAGAGCAGGTGGTGCAAAGGATACGTGAGCATCTCCCATGGCAGCTGCCAAGGTGGAGCCGTCTGAAGGCTTGTGGGCGCACACAGGGCCGTAAGTCGGAATCAGCAGGGGACAGCGTTGAAGGGAAGAAGTCCCGTGGATGTGTAAGCTGGGGTCTGAGTGTGACGACCACGCTCCCCGGTCCGCTGGAGCCATTCCTCCTGCCCGGTGTGATGCAGAAGGCCGGTCGGCCCGTTAACGTCACATCTCCTTTCCCAGGGACGACTCTGCTTGCGGTTGGGCCTGGTAAATAGTCCTCCACAGGTGTCTGTGGAATGCTCCAGGGCTCACCTCTGGAAGACTTCGTTATCTTTGTCCCTGCTGATCATTCCACGCCCCTTTGCTTGCTTGTGGATGGTCCGCTTTTAGCCTGGGTAAGAGTCGTGAGGCGGATTTTGTCGTGAGACGATTTTGTCACAGATTTCAGATGCGTTCCGCCGGGGCAGACGGGGCTCTATCGCGTGTTAGGGCCTGATCCGGAGATCCGGATCCGGAGATCCAGAGATCCGGAGATCAGGAACTCCTCTGAGGGGAGAAAACCAAATCCAACTAGTTGATTTCCAGCGGATATCTTCGGTGAACGTGGCCTGTGCCTCCCAGCCACTCTCGCCGGCTTTTAGGGGGTCAGTGCTGACTTCGGATAGGCCGCATCGAATTGCCAAGTGGCTTTTCCTGTTAGCGTTGATCCTGGGAGGCAGGTGCTTCTTGTCGAGGTTCGGCGCGGCCAGAAGCTCCGGCGAGAGCCAAGACCCCGGAAAGCGGTGGTCAAAGACGAAGGGGCGCGGTTGTCGATGTGAACACAGTGACAGGGCTGTTGTCTGGAGGTGGCCGGCTGCCGCGCTTCAGATCGCTCAAGTGCCACTCGGCAATTAAGCGCAGAGCTGGCGGAAGGGAAGGAAAAGAATGCCTAGCAGCCCCAGCTCGTCTCCACTTCCCGGGCCGCTGCCTCACTTCAGGCAGGCTCTCGTTCCCCCCCTTGTCTGCTGGTGCGACAGAAGGCCCCCTGACTGTCCTCCAACTTCCGGCGTCTCTTGTCTGGGGCCTCTTTCCCTCGCTTACCGGAAAGCGCCGTCACGTGCATCTTTCTGAGGCCGGTTGTAAGCGCCTTGGCCTTGCGCTCGGACTCCAGCAGCTAAGGAACAGTCCCCCATCTTCAGCTTCCTGTCCAGGGGCTTCCCGACCAACCGAACAGCCCCACATTCCTCGTGTCTCCCTTACCCATACTCCTTTCCAGCCGAAGCGGATCCCTGCAGTGCTTCCTGAACACGCCCGGAAGTCTTCTCCCTCTGCCGTTGCCTTTGCCCACGCGTATTGTTCCTTCTTGCAATTTTACCTGTCACTCGCTGCTATCACTGACGTCACGAAGCTGTCCTTGACGCCCTGCCCCCCGTTTATTAAACTGCCTAGCATGGCCATGGTGCTGGACACATCATAGCTCAAAAATGTAGTTCTTGTCACAGTGATCATGATTATGATGCACATGATAGTATAGTCGCTTGATAAATTAATCCCAAAGCCGATTTTAAGTGCCTACTCTATTCTGGGAGCTATGAAAAGCACCTGAATCGTAATAGTGACAGAGATGATGCTACTCTTACCCAGCACTAGTTAACTAGGCATTATTGAATGCTTTCTATGCTGTGAAAGAGAGATTGAAAGAGATCCCTGGATTGGAGACTCTGAGTGGGGCCATATCACTGACATTCCTTTTGAAGTCTGCTCCGCATCTACCCATGAATAGTGGTCAAGTTGAATGCTGGGAGTCCTTTGGCTCTTCGGGATTTTTCTTTCGAGTGATGATGAGTGAATCCAGCTGTCACTGGTTCTGTTGATTCTGCTTGGGAAAGCTCTGTAGCCTGTTCCCGTCGTGTCAAAAACCCCACCGTAAAATTGGTCCTGGTGCTCGATTGATGACGTGCACAGATGGGGATGTGTTAACCAGACAGGACTCCCTCCCCTCTCCCTCCTGCTCGAGTTACCACCTAACACATCATCATTGGCTCTCTGATAGACAGGAAACGAGTGGAGCTCCTTGGCCTCTTTCGGAAGCGTAGGGAGCGGAGTTGAATCAGTGTACGGGGCTGTCGAGTCGGCATATAGGGCTAGGATCCAGATTCAGTTCAGATCGTCCCCTCCGGGTGTATCCAAGTCCCTCGGAATGATCAGAGCCGCCCAGATGTTTTCGGAAACCGCCATTTGCAGGAGCGGGCACCTTTCAGCCCAGACTCCAAATGGCTGAATGGAGGTGTCACAAAACCACAGACGGGTGACACGCAAATTAACAAAGGGGCCAGAAGATCTTTGCTGTCTCCCTTGTGCCAGTGCTCCCTGGATTCCAAATAGCAGATCGCTGGCAACTTTGCAGTCCAGCTGTGGAGAGGCACATTCAAGAGCCATTTGAGCACAGGCCTTCTGAAAAATTAATCCGCACCGGGTACAAGTAAGGTATAATTTTCTTGGCTGTGGATGGAAAGTTTTTTTGTCCCTCAGATAAACAATGCCGCTGGGTTATAGAGTTAGGGCAGCGTGAGAGGTGCAGATAGAGAAGCCGCTGCGTTAATGACAGTGTTTTTCAGACTCAGATGAAACCCAGATCTTTCGCTTCCCTGGGGATAAAGTGGTAGGGCCGAGAAGGTGTGGAGCATTACTGAGTTAACCCACAACCATCACCTGCTTCTCACAACCGAAATAACTGTATTAAACGAGGATGAGTTTGCTGAATACAGCTATCAAAACACGTGGCCAATGTACAGCGTATCAGAGGACTTTGGGTGCACAAAGCAAATTCAGGAATAGGGAATGAGGCAGAGAATTGGACCAAACAATAGATATTTATTTAAGAGGCTCAGAAAATAAGTAAAATAAGAGACCAGCAGTGGACTATTGTGGAAAGAACGCAGCACCGAGACACCTGAATTCTAAATCCTGTCTTGTAGATTACGTGTGCATTCAGGCTTTCTCTAGCCTCAGTTACTGATTCTGGAAAAGGAAGTGGCCCAACTCTCTTTCAGTTCTAACATCCTACAACTATAGTGACATGATAAAAAACTACATATTCATTAGTAACATATATCCCCCTGAAGCAAAAGGGGAAAAGGCTTCTTTAAAAAGTTTTTTAAATGTTTATTTATTTTTGAGAGAGAGAGAGAGAGAGAGAGAGAGAGAGAGAGAGAGAGAGAGAGAGAGAAGGAAGGCCAGAGACAGAAGGAGACACAGAACCCGAAGCAGGCTCCAGGCTCTGAGCTGTCAGCACAGAACCTGACGCGGGCTCGAACTTGGGAACAGCAAGATCATGACCTGAGCCGAAGTTGGACGCTTAACCGACTGAGCCACCCAGGCGCCCCTGCTTCTTTTAAAATTTTAATCTAGGGGTGCCTGGGTGGCTCAGGCAGTTAAACGTCCGACTCTTGATTTTGGCTCAGGTCATGATCTCATGGTTGGTGACTTCGAGGCCTGCATCGGGCTCTGTGCTGATAGCTCGGAGCCTGGAGCCTGCTTTGGATTCTGTGTCTCCCTCTCTCTCTGCCTCTCCCCCATTCACACTCAGTCTCTCTCTCTCAAAAATAAATAAAAATTGAAAAAATATATATATTTAAAAAAAAAAAAAACAAACAATCCAGAAAGTTCAGCTCAGTCCAAAGAAGAAGCAAAATCACCTAAATCCCTAATATCCAGATTGTCACCATTTAGCGTAAAGTCTTTGAGAAAATTTCTATACATTTTAACATATATACTATATGTTTGCAAAAGTGAGATCATATGGCACACTTTTTATTATTTTATTTCCTTTTTTTAAATATGAAATGTATTGTCAAATTGGTTTCCCTACAACACCCAGTGCTCATCCCAACAGGTGTCTCAATGCCCATCACCCACTTTCCCCTCCCTCCCAACCCCCATCAACCCTCAGTTTATCCTCAGTTTTTAAGAGTCTCTTATGATTTGGCTCCCTCCCTCCCTTACTTTTGATTTCCTCCCCCTCCCCCATGGGTTTCTGTTAAGTTTCTCAGGATCCACATAAGAGTGAAAACATATGGCATCTATCTTTCTCTGTATGACTTATTTGACTTAGCATAATACCCTCCAGTTCCATCCACATTGCTGCAGATGGCCAGATTTCATCCTTTCTCATTGCCACATAGTATTCTGTTGTGTATATAAACCACAATTTCTTTATCCATTCATCAGTTGATGGACGTTTAGGCTCTTTCCATAATTTGGCTATTGTTGAAAGTGCTGCTATACACATTGGGGTAAAAGTGCCCCTATGCATCAGCGCTCCTGTATCCCTTGGGTAAATTCCTAGCAGTGCTGTTACTGGATCATAGGGTCGGTCTATTTTTTAATTTTTTGAGGAACCTCCACACTGCTTTCCAGAGTGGCTGCCCCAGTTTGCATTTCCACCAACAGTGCAAGGGGGTTCCCGTTTCTCCACCTCCTCGCCAGCATCTAGAGTCTCCTGGTTTGTCCATTTTAGCCACTCTGACTGGCGTGAGGTGGTAGCTCAGTGTGGTTTTATTTCCAAGGTAAAATATGTTAAAATTCATACAAGACAGGTTTATAAATTATAAAATCGAACATCGGCGGTTCCTAACTTCCCCTTTTCCATTTGACAGTATATTTTGGACATATTTTCTTGTCAGTATACTTTGAGAGCATTGTTTTAATTGCTGCCCAGTAATCTATTGCGTGGATATGTTACAGTGCCCTCAACCTGGCTCCTTTTTTGGACATTTCGGTAGTTTCCGATTGTCCGCTGTCACAATGATGCTGCGGCCTGTGCCGAAATTTGTGCCCGTGTCTACGTCCTAGTTCCTTTGTGTACATGCGGATACATGCTTTTTGCTGCTGCTGAGGAGCCATGTCATGAAACCAAGGCAGAAATTTCGTCGCTCAAATTCGAGTCAGCTATTTTGCACACGTACTTTGGGTGGCTCTGTTGATTTTACAAAGCGTGCCCATATCCACTATTTCATTTAATACTGGCAGTGGCTAATAGTTACTCTACACGTATATGCTACACATTGTGCTACGTGCTGTAGACATAGGGATCTTATTCAGCCTTACTGCTTCTGCACTGTCGTCACCGCTGTCCGGGAGATGGGGAGAGTCAGGAGGCTAAGAGAGGCCATGTAACTTGCCCAACTGGTGATAGCGGTAGAGCCCAAATATTTTGTCTTTTGGATTCTAGATCCAGTATTCTTTCCAGTATACCACAAAGCCTCTTTGAGTTACAAGGTATTCCAAGGCTACATGTGGGCAAGTGGGTTCAATTCCACACCAGTTAACTTGGAGAGATCTACGAATAAGGAAAGAACATGTGTTCATGGACCGTGTCGCCTTCCTTCCCAGTCCTGGCTGGCTTCCTCAGGGGATGCCGTGAGGTCTGTAAGAACTGAAAGTGCGGTGCCTGCCATGCTGGATCTTTTCCCAAAGTAAGACTGGAGTGGCCGTGCCTGACGCAGTCAGGGATGATTTATGGACGTTTCTAAGGGGCCAGGCATAGACACTGGGGGAGGAGAGGCGTCATTTACATTAACAGTCACTGGGAATTAGGTTCTAGGGTCAAGGGCTCAAAGGAATTTATCATTAATGAGCCGGTAAACGGTATCGAAGGACAAATTGGCTGAATTCATTGGATTGTTTCGTTCCGTGCTGAGGAACGAATGCCAGTGTGTGCTGTTTATTTCTTAGGAAAAAAAGCTGTAAAGTGAGACGTACATATCAGTAGTCCCCCAGGGACCGTGTCTTCCTGGAAAGAAAGTTGGGGGCCATGGGAAGGCAGCTAAGGCTCCATAGAGGAACCAAAATAATGTTGACACTGGGAGTCTCTGCCTGTGTTCAAGGACACCTGCTAAGGCTCCAAACTTGGTCTGGTTGGCCATAGTGCCAGATCATGGAGGCCAAGCTGGTGACTATGAGGTTATGGACTTGCAGAGGCCAAAGGTGTGAGGGTCACTGTAGATCACGTTAAGGTACCGGCTTCCTGCATTGACTGGCGAAGAAACCAAGGGGCGGACAAGGAAAGGGGCTGGTGAAACGTGCCCAAAACGGTGACTTCCAGTGTCAGAGTTCAGCGGGCACGTTTGCGATCTTCAGTAAAAGTTGCGTTCACCAGTGACACGCAAAACTAAATCACCCTTCCTCCCTCTTTTTCCTCCTCCTCCTCCTCCCCTCCCCCCTTGTCCATTTCTCCACCTCCCCCACCTCTCTCGTGTTCATTTTCTCCATCCTCCTATCCTGAACAACCTCTCTGGTGTGTCCTATGCACACTATCTAATGAATAAGCCACTTTTACATCGATTATGTCCTTTGATCCTTCATCCGTCTTGGCCACAGTGCTCAGACACGGAACGTTTTATGCATAGAAAGTGCAAGCCCCCTCCCCATTCAGGCTGTCTGGCTTCCCGAGCCTAGTGCAGATGGTTTATACGAGCCACGGACTTCCTCCCTGGGATACTTTCTGTAGACATCTGAGGGTTGGACTTTCCCTGGCACAGCGTCAGGCTCGGTGACAAGGAAGGAAGGAAGGAAGTTAAGAAGCTTTCCTGTCATTGGATCCGGATCCTAAATAGACCTTTGCTTGGCAAGCATACTTCCCATATTCCCCGCTGGCCCGGTTCTGTGGGCCCAGCTCACTGGCACTCTTTAGCCAAGGACAAATTCCATGCAGACTTCATCACTCCCACGGATGCCCAGGATATGCCTCCCTGAAGAGCATCGCTTTTGAATAACCTAGACTCCTGGGACATTAGATTTCGATCCAAAAGATGAAAGGGTTGGGGAGGGAGGAAAGGGAATGGGGTGGAGCGGGGAGAGAGAGAGAGAGAGAGAGAGAGAGAGACCTATAAACATATTTTTCCTTCATTCATTTTTTTTATTCATTCTACAGATAATTGTTGAGTGCCTAATAAGGGCCCGAAACTACTTTTGGCTACAGAATACATGGTCCTCAAGGAGTTTATATTCTAATGGGGCAGGGAAGACAGGAAACAGATACACGAATAGACCTATACTGTTTTATCAGGTCATTTCTATAATTCTGTAATACTGTGAAGAAAGCGAAAGCAGGTGTAATCGTTTCTAAGTACGGGTGGAGGGTTGTCCTTAGGAAAAGGGACACTTCATCCGCAGTTAACAAAGAGCAGGCAGAGTTTATGGTACAGAGGCTAGTAGGTCGGTGGATATGGTAGCTGGAAGAGGTGGAATTTCTCCGAATGGCTTCTTTTTTCTCACAGAAACCAGAAGCCAAGTCATCAGCTGGAAGGGAGGAGGAAGAAAGAGAGGTGTGAGCAGAGAGGAGACGCTATGAAATAGTCTCAAGATGAGCAATCAAATGAATGAGCTACATCTAAGTTTAAGGTCTTAGCTTGAAGGACAACAGACAACGTGGTTGTGTGTTTTTCCAGCCACGTTGAGTTGCTTGGGAGCAGCCGTGGAATCGTTGTGAAGAGTTGGATTTAACCCGAGCTAGGGTTTTGTCAAGGGTGCACGAGAGAGGGGGCGAGGGGGAATTGAGGGCGTACGCCAGCCTCTTCTTGGATTTGTCTCCCTCGGCCTCCTTAACGTTTCCTCATTACCTTTTTGTGTCCTCTTTCAATTTGTAACTTGGCGGGTAACTTTTCTGCGCGGGTCCGAAATATGTCCTCCCAAGCTACGAACAGATATGGCGGAGCGAGTGAGAGAACGGCGGAGCTGCAGAAGAAGCACGTGTACGAAAGCAAGAGAGATTGGCACTGAGCTCGTAGAATGTGTAATGTTAAGGAACTTTCTAACGGGTGTTTTGGGAGAAAACTCCCTCTGATTCTGCTTTTGATGATCTTCTGAGGTTAGCGCCGCCTCTAGTTTGGTCAACGTAAAAGCCTCGTGGTCGTTTGTCGTCGTCGACATTTCTTGAGGACGTACCATGAGGAAGGCATTTCAGTAAGTGCTTTAGATGCCTTAACTCACTTAATCCTCCGACGGCTGTCGTAGGAGTTAAGTACGGTGACCCCTCCCCCTTTTTAGAAGGGGTTAGTTAATTTATCCAACGACACAGCTAACAAATCTTCAGAGAAAGGTTTTGAACCGAGAACTTTATGATTACACAGCCCATATTCTCAATCACTCCTGCACTGCCCTTCAGCGCCCAACGTGTGGAAGTTGGTACACTCATCCATCTGTCTGTCCATCCAGTAGAGCTCTTCCTGTCCTATCCCTGGGCTAAGTCACCGTGTCAGTTGCTGGGTGGGGAGAGGGTGTGGGTGGGGCTCAGCCACCAACCCTTCATCCCTTCTGCGCTCACTTAGGGATTCTAAAAGAAGCCAGAGGGGGAGTTGCCTTTGTCCCGGGAAGCTCTTCTAGAAACATGAGTTTAAGGCTCTCGGTATATATTCTGATGACTCAGCCTGTGGGACTGTGCCTCTTTCGTCAACATAAAACCCCTAGAAGCAACGCATGCTGGGAACCGGACCTCCGTATCAGAGCTGATCAGGATGGATCGGTGAATTCTGTAGATCGCATCTGTCCTAAGCAGCAAATTAGCTATGCTTGACTTCAGCTACCACATTTGCCTGCTGCGAGCTTGCCCTACCCGGCTCTGAAATGTATTTTGTAACAGTGTGGGAGAAATACACGAGATTGATTAGAGCTGGCACACTTCTGCAGTTACTATTGTAGTGGCTGCTTTAAAAGACTCAAAAAATCCTTCAGCCAATTTTGTTCCTCTATAAAGTTTCATTTAAATTTTAGTGGGTATATTTATGTGTAAATCGGATCAGCTTCCAATGGCAGCTCCTTATGGTGGCGTCTTGATGTTTTGTTTGCCTGAGCAGATTGATTTGCCATTATGGGAAAACGTTTGAACTAAAAAAGCCCTCTGAACTTTGTTCCACTAATCTTATCAAAGAAAATAGAAGCGGAACATGTAGACAGAAACCTGCAAATTAAATTGACTTTCCCAGCTGAAATGTATTTGATCTGCATTCATTATGGGGCCTGGGTGGTAGTTGCGTCTTGATTCTGCAAAAACATTGAGGTTCAGACTATTTTCCCAGGTCTTTAAAAATTCACCGGAGAGAAGAACAGGCACTGTGAACCACTAATAACATCTTCTCTTTGGTATGAAGTTACGATGCCTCCTAGATGATGTCACTGTCCTTCCAGCCCCATCTGTCAAGCTTGGTGAACACCGTGCATTGGTGCTGTCTGTGGAAACAGCCGGGCCAGCCTTGCTATGTGGTGACAGATTGTTCAGGGCGAGCCAGTAGCAGCAGAAGCATTAGAAGGCTTGCGAACGTGGTTCACAGCGACGCGAAGGTCCCGTTTCTTACACTTGGCTCACAGGGATGGGTTCGTCCGCGTAACTGTGTTCAGATTTGGAGCACCGTGCTAATGGCTTCAGCTGCTTGCTTCCTTCCTCTCTTGCATGTTTTCCATCATTCTCTAATTGACTCCTAACTAGGCATATGAATCAGAACCAGTGTGGGAACTGAAAAACAGAAAGAAAGAAATGTGCCAGCTTAAGCCCTAGCGATGTTGTTCAAGTAGGCTCAAGTCCAAGTAGCTCAAGTTGATGGAAGGTAGTAAGAAGGACGAGGTCACGCGGAATTTGGTCTGAATCCTGGTTCTTTCGCTTGGTAGTCACGTGCCCTTGGGCAAACCAAGTCTCGTTGTAAAATGTCAGCACTGCTTTCATATGGTGTGGAGAGGGGTGGATGAGGGAACACACAGTGGGAAGTAAGTACACTGCACCGAAATACACTGTTTGGGTGCTTACTATTATTAGCTGAAAACACAAATGCCTGCCTTAAGTCTGTGCTCGGGAGCTGGTTTACGTTCCCTGCTATGATGCCACTTTCTGTCCGTCTGTCTGTGTGTCTGTGGTGTTGATGCTGTGCCTGGCACTGTGCTAGGTACTGGGGACACAGAGACCATGAAATATGGTCCCTACCCTGAAGAACTGAGTCATCTAATACTATGCTCTGCTCTGTATGAAGTGGCATACACATTCCTTGTGACATCCCAAGGTGGATTTTACTTCCAACACGCTGAAGTGTCTCCAAACCCAGTTGTCTTATGAACTGATCGGTAACCAACTTTCCGTTGGTAATCTTTATTTTAATTATCTTCCGGTGGCCTTTTTAACTGGAGGTACATTTTTTTGGAGGCTCAGTCGGCATTTATTGAATACTGCTGTATGCCTGGTGTAATTTTTACTGATGTTCTCTCTTTCCATTGTCATGGCAATCTGTGAAGTTGTCCTCATGACAATTTATGAGAAATAGAGGGCTCTGGGAAATTTAGTGATTTGCTCAAGGTCACGTAGCTAGGAATCGGCAAGGTCAAGACTTGAATCTGGACCTGCCTGACCCCAGGTCACAGTTTCTGTCCATTCTTCTCCCATGCACAGAGGAGTTAAAGATGGGAGCTAAGTACTGAGCAAAGTTGAAGGGCCATCTTGGCTGATATATGTAAAGAAAGCTAGATAGATGAATGTGCTGAATGCATGGAAACGCTCAAGAAACATTAACTGTTGGGGTTAGAGATCCCTTTTAAGGCCAAGAACGGGCTGTGTGTTCCCTCTAGTTCTTTTTCCACTGGGTGGATCAAATTTTTTCACAGTTGGGCTTGATCTTTGGAATTACGAATCAAACGAATACTTTGTGGTTCTCGACTGTGTGGTCCCCAATACCACTGGTGTATATACATCTTTCAGCTAAACTAAGTCATCTCCATGACCTTCTACTTGAACTACATGTGTGAGTGTTCACGGAATTTACATGCAGCTGAATCGAATACTAAGAACAAAACAACACCGGTAGAACTATGTGTCTTATATTTTGGCCCTGAAATGTTCTATTAAGGTGCATATTAAAGTTTCAGAGATGCCTCCTGGTTTTTAAATGAGGACCGCCAATGGGTCTGGTGAGTAGGGAGCTGGAGCCCTAGTAGAGAACTGTGCCATCAGTGTTGAATCAGTGCCCTGGAATCGAAGCTGTGTCCTCGCCGCCAGTCAGCGTCCACGCTACCCTGTCCTTTTGTGGACTAGCCAGTCGATGTCAGACACAGTTCAGGTGCAGTGATACAGGAAAAACAGTCCTGCGGTTGTACCAAACCCCAAACTCTTCAACTCCAAACGTCTCAGAGAGAACATTCTTGTTCCCTTTCTGCATCGTCAAATAAACACAAATGTGCTAAGTACTGCTTACTCTGTGGGCTGTCGTGGGAAGTAGGCCAAAATCCCTCCTCTGACAGTTCAGGGCAAACCTCAGAGGCGCACTTTGTTATGTGTGCCAAATGGCCTCACCACTTGCAAGGCACTGAATTCCCAGCGTTGCCCAAGGATCGGGGTGGTGGTGGTGGGGGGGGGAGGCTTGGGCACTGAGAAACGAACGGCCCTTTTTCTTCTCCCTGGTTCCTGGGTAAGAATCCGATTCTTCCAGCCTCAATTAAGTGATTCTTTTCACCTTTGCAGTGTTCGGATTTCTGTGTGATCACATCTCATTAGAAACATTATGATCGCCTGGAGTTGCACTTTATTCATACTTACGTTTAATGTTCTTATTTCACTGGACAAAGAGATGATGGCGAGAACACATGAAGTCATTCAAATAAAACAAATCGCTGCCCACTCGTGTTGATTGCTTTACAGCAAATTAATCTCTACGTGCAGAAGATGCTGTGGCTCCTCCCTTTCCTTTCTTTTTTACTTTTTAGGTTCTGGTGGACGTGAAAAACAGACACTGCTTCAAATAAATTGTTAGCTGTCCAAATGAGTGCAAATTAGGCTTCCATACCAGTGCATTTATTCCAGTGATTGCCCTGATTGTATTTGACCATGTGATAATTAGGCCGCATTCAGATCACAGAGTCCTATTTTATACCTTTTGGGTTTCCTAATCCAGAATGCGCTAATGGCCTACAGAGTGCTTCGGTGTTAGGTGACCAGAGAAGCCATTTGTTATGATGTTCTTGCTAATGGGGAGGTCGAAATGTAGGGAAGGCTGTGTCCGCCCGCGGAGGCTCTAAATGGTCAGAGAAGTGCGCCGGTGTAATCATCGGAGAGCACTTTTTCCTCTGGGTAATGTTGTCTGATTGTTAGAGATTCAAACTCTATAAATGAAAGTAATTGCAGAAATACACGCACACACGCCATTCGCCGTTGGTTTAAAATCGGTAATTTAGGACGCAGGTTTAACATCAAATGACACGTTCCAAACTAATGGGAAAATAGGCCAGAATGCAAAGACAGATGTAGTCGGTGGCCAAAGTGAGAGCCTTTTCTTTCTCCTCCATTCCTTCTGCTTTCGGGGTTTTCTTCCGTTTAATTATTTGGGCAGCTCAGCCAACTCTGAACCGGGTGACGTGCATGGACCCAAACATGGGGACTGAGGGATGGATAAGGCAAGCGTTACCTTCCCCGCACTAGGCTAAGGGACAGTTTGAAAGAGAGCTACATGGAGACAGCGTCATCCTTACTGGGGGAAAAAAATAATATCCTGATAGTGGCATGTTAGGTATTAGCAGGTGAGTGCTGCTTCTCCCAGTCACAAAAGCTGTCCCTAGACAAGGAGCAGTTGCCAGGCTGTTCCCTTGAGCCACCAATGGAATTAGGCAATGCATGTTGTAAGGAGGCCACTGGGACAAAAGGTAGGGGGTGCTGGGGAACAGAGCTGTGGAGAAGGATGGAGTGGGAAGGTAGCATCTGGGGAATAGGAGGGGGTAGGGAGAGGTTGAGTCTCTGGGTCAAATCCTGGATCTACTACCTTTTTATCCATTTAAAAAAAAATGACACCAACAATCCTCTTTTAAAAAATTTTTGAAATGTTTTAAATGTTTATTTATTTTGAGAGAGAGAGAGAAAGAGAGACAGAGAGTGAGCAGGGGAGGGGCGGGGGTGGGGTGGGGAGAAAGAACCCCAAGCAGGCTCCGTGCTGTTAGCGCAGAGTCCGATGCAGGGCTTGAACTCACGAACTGTGAGATCGTGACCTGAGCCCACATCAAGAGTTGGATGCTTAACCCGACTGAACCGCCCGGGCGCCCCTGGCACTAGTGATCCTGTTAGGACTTGCTGTCTAGTCAAGAAGAGAGACCCCAATCAAATGATTCACGAATTCACCAAATAGGTAGTGAACTATGTTACAAACGTCGTAGGTGCTCTGAAGAAACCTGGCCTTGTCTGGGGCGTCACGGAACTCCATGACCCTAAGAAGTGAAACCTGAGGTGATAGGAAGAATTGGAGAGTTGTTTAAGCAGTGGTGTGTAAAGGGAACATTCCTGAGCGAGGGAAGAACAGGCCTAAGAGAAGGAGAATACAGTATGTCTGAATGCATTACCCGAAGGCCCGCAAATGAGGGGAGAGAGTGGTAAGAGCTGAAGCCGAAGAGATAGCGAGCGGCCCGAGACTTCCAGGCCTACCTGTCCATGGAAAAGTGAATTTTCCTGGGAACAGTGTGGAGGCATCTGCAGGTTTTATGTAAGTTCATACTTCAGTTAGACGACTCGGGCTGCAAGGACGTGGATGATGGATTAAAGCAGGAGCCACGCAGGAGACAGGGAGACTATTTTGGAGACTGTTAGAGTAGACTGAGCAAGGCACGGTGGTGGTCTCAATGGGGATGGAAGAGAAAAGTGGGTGGGTTGTGTGATCCTGGGTAAGTAGCTTCCCCTCTCCGAGGCTAATTAGGCTCATTTCTTTCAGGTTTGGACTGTCCTATCTAGTGACTGAGAGTGGGCTTTGCCTCTCAGATAATCTGCTACCTGTCACCTCCCTTTAGATGTCGAGTATTCAACAAAAACACCTGTGCCCAATTGATAGGAAGGAAAAACAGAGCTAGCTTGGAAGTCTCTAGAATTGTGTTTATTGCAGTTCACTGGGGCTGGTGGTCTGTATGAGTTGTACATTTTTGTGATAAAAAAATTGGCTCCGAAATGAATGAAGGAACATTGACATAACACACACCTGTTATTCTTTTCACTCTAAAGTGCTAAGCAAAGCAGCCAACAGAAGTCTCAACGCCCCCCCCCCCCCAACATTCTGCGGTAATTAAATACAACTACACTTATTTAGGAAACTGATAACAGTAAGTAGAAATTTAGTGCCAGCTATCTGAGAAGAAACAGGCCAAGACTGCCATTTGTTCCCAGAGTTGCAAACAGTTCCAACCAAAATTAAGGGGGTACGTTTCTTGCCAGCTCATCATACTATGCTTCATAATAGGTTTGCTCAGTGTCCAGTAAGGAACAAATGACTCTGTGAGTGAAGATTTTGATTGTAGGTATTCAAACAACATTCCCAGGGAGGCTAGGCAGACACCGAATGGATGCCTAAGCCTTCCAAATGGTTTAGTTCCATTTGTTTGGTATCTGTTGTGGTGCAAGTTCTCTGGGCAATGCCCTGTGGGAGACATGTTCAGGGAAGGCAGTGGTGGGATTTTGGCAAGCAAACGAATATTGCTTAGAATATAGAAGAGTTGAATAACAAACCTGATCCATAGGATACATATAGATGAGAGAATAGAATGATTGGAAGACAAAAACTATTTTCCAACAAATAGGGCATGTGTACAAAGATTGAACTTGTATTGAGCCTTTAAGGAAACCTCTCTAATCTGGTATCGTATAGACCAGGTTATCTGACAAAAATGCAATAGTGTGTGATGTCCACAACTATGAAACAGATTAAAGGGGAAAAAAAGCCTTATTGTCCTCTCAGTAGGTACAGAAATCATTCAGGAGTCTCCAGCAAGCATGTATGATTAAGAACAAACAACAAAGCCACTTAACAAACGAGAAATAGACCCTTCATTGATGAAGGCTGTCTGCTAAAACTCTACAGCAAATATTATGTTTAATGACAATATATTAGATGTCCACATGTCTCTTTGAAGTCAGGAACAAGACTGACAAGAAACCCCTCAATCACCATTTTTATTCAGTATTATAAATGAAATCCTAACTAGCTCATTGGGAAAAGATAAAGATAAGGTTTCAAAGTATACTGTTATTTTCACAGATGACACGGTTGTCTGCCCAGATACCATAAGAGCACATGCAGACACTAAAAGAACAAATACAGAGTTCAGCAAGTTTTCTGGATATGGGATCAATATATAAAAACGAGTCGTGCCCCTCTACAACAGTAAGAACCTAGGAGAACATGTTATAAAAGACAAATGCTAAAAACCGACATGGCATCCCAAATTGTGCATTGGTATCTCTTTTCCCACCTCTTATTTTGTTTCAGGTCTTAAGTTGTTTTTCCAGAATTTTCCTTGCTTTCCCCCCCATTGAGCTTGGGCCATAAGGTTGGTTCTTCCTTTCAGCTGGGCCCTCAGAAAAGACATGAACCAATTTAAAGCAAAGAACAAAGGGAGAGGGAACAGGGTCATTGGAAAGAACTTAGAGAATGGCCCCTTGCAGTGGTTCCTCTCCCAAATTTGTAGCGATGTCGATGTAGCCACTGCTATGGAAATTGAAAACCCATTAGAGAATGTCTTCTCTCACTTGAGTGTATTCAAGCAAGAAGTTCACCAAAGTTACTTTCCTTTTAAACCAACCCCTTTGACTTTTAAAAGCTATTTTGGAAACGTTCAAGGAAAAAAAGTATTAAAAAAAAGAAGAAAAAGGAAGACCAAAAGTAAATGTAAACACTTCAAGACTTTCACAAATAAATAAACCATTTAAAGCCTCGAGTTCCTGTGATTAGAGTCATAGAATAGAGGGAGGGCATTCATCTGAAAAATGAACCTTTGAGAAATCATTGCAAGAGGAATCTTTGAAAGTTGTTGAGATCTTGACGATTATAGAAATGAATATTTAGATGGCCGTGGATCGATTTCACCTGGAGAATCCATTACAGAGGATACATGCTATCTTTAGTATGCAGATGAATGTGATATCAAGTTGGTGGAAGATAGTTCTTTCAGAATAAGTACTGAATTACTCAAGAGTATGAGCCTATCTCTAAAACAAGAGGAAATTGGTGAAGAAGCTGCTTTGTCTATCAAGCAGAGATCTTCAAAATGAAAGATGAAAAAAAAATTAGTGACTCCTAATAAACCTTCCCTCTCAAAAAAAAAAAAAGATGAAAGAACTATGGTTAAGTAAGGGCAGAATGATTACAAGAGAACAGTTAGAAAGGAATATAGAGGGGCGCCTGGGTGGCGCAGTCGGTTAAGCGTCCGACTTCAGCCAGGTCACGATCTCGCGGTCCGTGAGTTCGAGCCCCGCGTCAGGCTCTGGGCTGATGGCTCAGAGCCTGGAGCCTGTGTCTTCCGATTCTGTGTCTCCCTCTCTCTCTGCCCCTCCCCCGTTCATGCTCTGTCTCTCTCTGTCCCAAAAATAAATAAACGTTGAAAGGAATATAGATACAGAACAAGGGAAACAGTATCAGGAAGAAACGCTTTATATATTGAAAAAAACAGATAAAGTGTGTTTGCATATGCAAGTGTGTGTGTATGTTTGTGTGCATACACATAGTATGTCTTCTAAACCCTCCTAAGGAGAAAAAAAAACATGACTTTGAACAAGTATCTACATGGACCAAAAAGAAAGGACCAACACATATTCTGAAGAATAAGAAGAAAAACTTCGTATTTAGAACCATCACAATCGAAGGAGCCCTGTGTAGGAAAAGTAGAAGCTTTCATGGGAAAAAATCTTTTCTGAAGTATAGAAACAATGTCACGCTAACTCAAAAGCAGTCTGTGAACACAATGGGAACTGTTCTACTTTAATAAAAGGACAAAAAGTGACTCTAATTTGGTGAGCTCAGGATGTCAGCTACTTTCAAGCACATAAGCTCTATTTTCTTAGCTATTTATGTAATTCACGAATATATACTCGAATTAGAGTTTACTTGCAAGGCAAATCACTAAATTGGAAAGGAAAAAATTCCACAAATTAACTTGTAGATCAGTGCAGTTCCAATCAAACCCCACAGATACGTTTTATGGGACTCAGCAAACTTATCCTAAAATTCTTACAGAAAGAGAAAAGGCAAAGACTGGCCAAGATTCTCTTAGAGAAGGAAAATGACACGAAGAGACTACCTCTGTCAGATATCAAGAATTGTTGTCAAGCCATATTAATAAAAAGTGTGACTCTGGAAAACAGTATGGAAGTTCCTCAAAAAATTAAAAATAGATCTACCCTATGACCCAGCAATAGCACCGTTAGGAATTTACCCAAGGGATCCAAGAGTGCTGATGCATAGGGGCACTTGTACCCCAATGTTTATAGCAGCACTCTCAACAATAGCCAAATTATGGAAGGAGCCTAAATGTCCACCAACTGATGAATGGATAAAGAAATTGTGGTTTATATACACAATGGAATACTACGTGGCAATGAGAAAGAATGAAATCTGGCCTTTTGTAGCAACGTGGATGGAACTGGAGAGTGTGATGCTAAGTGAAATAAGTCATACAGAGAAAGACAAATACCATGTTTTCACTCTTACGTGGATCCTGAGAAACTTAACAGAAGGTCATGGGGAAGGGGAAGGGAAAAAAAAAGAGAGGGAGGGACCCAAAACATAAGAGACTCTTAGAAACTGAGAACAAACTGAGGGTTGATGGGGGGTGGGAGGGAGGGGAGGGTGGGTGACGGGCATGGAGGAGGGCACCTGTTGGGATGAGCACTGGGTGTTGTGTGGAAACCAATTTGACAATAAATTTCATATTCAAAAAAAATAAAATAAAATTATAAATACAAAAAAATAAACTGAATGAAATTAATTTGCAAAAAAAGTGTGATATTGGTACAGGGATAGACAAATGTCGTAATAGAACAAAACTGAACTTCCAGAAGCAAACTCACATATATATATGAGAACTTGGTTTATTGACAGGGGACATTACAAATCAGTAGAAAATTGACTACAACAAATCAATAGAAAATTGCTCGGGGCGCCTGGGTGGCGCAGTCGGTTAAGCGTCCGACTTCAGCCAGGTCACGATCTCGCGGTCCGTGAGTTTGAGCCCCGCGTCAGGCTCTGGGCTGATGGCTCAGAGCCTGGAGCCTGTTTCCGATTCTGTGTCTCCCTCTCTCTCTCTGCCCCTCCCCCGTTCATGCTCTGTCTCTCTCTGTCCCAAAAATAAATAAACGTTGAAAAAAAAATTAAAAAAAAAAAAAGAAAATTGCTCAACAAATAGTACCGGGAGGGGTGCCTGGGTGGCTCAGTCGGTTAAGCATCTGACTCTTGATTTGGGCTCAGGTTGTGATCTCGTGGTTGCAGGACATTCAGCCTGCTTGAGATTTTCTCTCTCCCTCTGCCCCTCCTACACGTGTGCACACACACACACACTCTCTCTCTCTTTCTCAAAAATAAATAAACAAACAAATGAGTAAATAGTCCTGGGAGAGTTGGCTATTTAGATGTAAGAAAAGTAAAATTCTTTACCCCGTACCATACAGAAATGTAAATTCAAGGTGGATTAGAGACCTGAATGTTCAAAGCAAAAATTACTTGCTTCTGAAAGTTTTGGAGAATATCTTAATGGTCTCAAGGTGGGAAAAGATTTTTTTTTTAACCACAAAAGGGGAGCCTATAAAAAAATATTGATGAATTTGACTTCATTAAAAATAAAAACTGTAATGGGTGAAATATATACCACGAGGGTGTTTAAGATAATGAGCCCCAGGCCGGTGAAATGTATTTTTAGCTCTTATAAACAAGGCAGGATTAATATCCAGAAGCTATAAAGTACTCTCACAATCATTGTGAAAAAGACCATTCATTAGAAAAATGTACCAAGGATATGAGCTGCTGATTTACAGAAGGAAAAACCTGCTTCACCTATAGACATATGAAGAAAGGCACTTAACCTTACTAGTAATGAAGGAAATATGAATTAACTTCAAAAGAAAGCAGCCCTCACAGCCATCAAATTGGCAAACATTCAAAAGCATGATAATGCCAAGTGGGCGTTAGAAGGAAAGCTGGAAGCCCCTGGGCGCTCTGGGGGGAACATGAATGTATGCATCTGCCTTGGAGAACATTGTGGCAATGTCTGGCAAAGTGAAGATGTGCCTACCTTATTGTGATCCCGAAGTCTGTCCTCTAGATATTTACCGTGGAGTGACTCGGTCGGTTAAGCGTCCAACTCTCGATTTCAGCTCGGGTCATATCTCACGGTTCGTGGGTTCGAGTCCCACACTGGCCTCTATGCTGACCGCACGGAGCCTGCGTAGGATTCTCTCTCTCTCCCTCTATCTCTGCCCCTCCCCCTGCTTGTTGCGCTCTATCTCAAAATAAATAAATTTTAAAAATTAGAAAAACTTGGGGGCGCCTGGGTGGCTCAGTCAGTTGAGTGTCTGACTTCGGCTCAGGTCACGATCTCCCAGTTCGTGGGCTCGAGCCCCGCGTCGGGCTCTGGGCTGACGGCTCGGAGCCCGGAGCCTGCTTCGGATTCTGTGTCTCCCTCTCTCTCTGCCTCTCCCCCGCTCATGCTCTGTCTCTCTCTGCTTCTCAAAAATAAAGAAAGGTAATAAAAAAAAGTTAAAAAAAATAAAGAATTGGAAAAACATTTGGCTATTTGCCATGGAGACATCCTCACACGTGTAAGAAGGCATAAACAAGAATGTTTACTGTCATATAAAAAATTCATGTCCAACAGTACTGGGAGTGGATTAATATTATAAATAGCAATGTGGAGAAGGATCGTATGGCACATTTGTGCAGAAGGACAGGAAAATAAAGAGTTGGTCATGCCCAGAGGGTCTCTCGGGGTCTTTGTGTAGTGAGCTATACAGACGCCATAAGGTGCCCTGAAGAGACATTTGGAAAAGTTTAGTCTTATCTCGTGGTGCCTGAGAAACCGGAAGCAGTGAAGCAGGGAGACCCTCCTGGACATTTTTACTTAAAGAATATTCTTCTCTTTACGCTTGACAAAAAGCCTGATATAACACCCCCTGCTATTGTGGCGGTGACTCAGGGGAGTTGAGGGGTCAGATGAGTCAAGATTCTAGATTACAAGGCTGAGTATACAAGCTGCAACAGAGGAACTTAAATTGTGGGGGTTTTCCCCTACTTATGCATCACTGAAAGCATTTCGGAAGATAAGGACCCAGTGGTTACTTTTTTAAAACTCATTTCACTTTTGCTTGGTTTCCAAAGATCAGAAAGTCCTTTCTCAGAAATTCAGCATTTTCAGGCTTTTGGCCTTCTTCGTAATGAAAGTGATGCTCGAAGTTTTTCTTCTCTCCCTACATCTTCCTCCCTGTCTCCTTTTTTTTCAATCTCAGAACATGAAAGGTGAAGGCAGTTCTGAAAAGTACCTTTTTGGTTGATTAATCTCCTTGAACTCGGTGTAACTTTCAAAGAGAGAAGAAGGGAAGCCTAGCACAGATCAGAACCTCATCTCCTGCGGCTACCCAGGCTCCTGTCACCATATTTTTTTTTTAGGTGGTAGGTTTCATGGGTCCTGGTGTTTCTGTCTGAAACCCTCTCTGCACACCTGAAAGAGCCTGGCTGAATTAGGTATTCATTTGGAACTTTCTCCGTTCATGCTTGGGACCTGCAATTATTGTATACGTTTATTGATGGGCTGCTTTGTGCCAATTATAGAAACCATTGTGTTATCATTATTGATGTATGGACTTTCTGCAAATCTTATTTTGGTACATTTCTCACAGCATTATTTTGGGAATCACTGTATAAGGACACTGTTTTACTATCACTGAATGAGTGGTCGCATCAGGAAGGAAGATAGGAAATTGGACCCCATCTACTCTCTGAGAAAAGACATTTTAGTCATCCAACGAGTAGATCTATGGCTGTGGAGGTTTAAAAGATTTTTGAGCTTAGATGCAACTTTAGAATTCTCCATCAGTCCTTTTGGTGATATTTTTTAGTAATCTCCATGAGGGCAGGGGCTTTGTCTGTCTTGCTCACTGTGGTGGGTCCTGGCACAGCGCCAGGCACATGGGAGGACCTCAGTATCTGTTCGGTGAATGGGGGTAGATGGACGGATGGACATATAGATGGGTGGATGGATGGATGGTTGGAAGGAAGGGGAGGGAGGGAGGGAGGAAAGAGAGTCGGGAAAATTTGCTTTGGAAAGGGCTTTCATGAAGAGGGTACTCATTTGCAGGAGCACTGCCTTTGATATTGAAAATGTCTGTCCTCTTGCTTTGGATACCCAGGGTGCCAGCCACAGGATACTTGCTATTTATGATCTGGAAAATGCTCGAAGCCCATTCCAGGGAGTGAGGGAAGAAACGCTACACCGCTCCTTTTCTGCTTTTGAGTTCAAACATAGCATTCAAGATGATGCAGGTATTTGATTGTATAGAGTTGACATTCCCCGAGAAGATAGAAACAGCTGAATTATAAATAGCCTCTTGAAGTTTTTTAGAAAACTATTTTAGGAGAATGGCATTCGTACAGCAGAGTGCACAAATCCTAAGTGTACAACTCATTACAGGTTTACAAATTGAACAAACCATTGTAACTAGCACCCAGATCAAGAAAGGTAACATTACCAGTACCCAAGAAACCCTTCTCCTGCCCGCTTCCAGAACTTACTCCTGACCACAAGGGTAATAACTATAATTTCACACACTGATACGTTAGATTCTTATTCGGGACATTTCTGTGAATGGGATCATATCCTATGTAGCTTTGTGAGTGGCTTTTTTTTTTTTTCATTTAGCATCATAAAATCTTTGAGGTTCGTCCATAAAATCTTTAAGGTTGATCCATATCGTAGCATGTGTCGGTACCTATTCATTCTTGCTGCTGAATGATATTCTATTGTATGGATAGACAGATGGAGGTTGTTGTTTTTTTCTTCTTTGGCTATTGCGCATAATGTTGCCATGACCAATGATGGAGACGTTTTTGTGTGGACGTACTATTTCAATTATTTTGGGTTTCTGTCTAGTGGAATTGCTGGGCCGTATGCTGACTCTGTGTTTAACTTTCCGATCAACAGCCAAATTGTTTCCCAAAGTGGCCAGACCGCTTTCCATTACTATCAGTTGCTTGTAAGAGTTCTAGTCGCTCCACATCCTTGCCAACACTTGGTATGATCTGTGTTTTACTTTTTTTAATGGCTTGAAAATATTTGTTTTTGAGAGTGTGCCTGTGGAGGAGGGACAGAGAGAGGGGGACAGAGGATCCAAAGCACTGACAGCTGAGAGCCTGATGTGGGGCTTGAACTCATGAACTGCGAGGTCATGACCTGAGCCAAAGTCGGTGTCCCAGTATGATCGGTATTTTAAATTTTAGCCATTCTGATGGGAAATCTGTGTTTTTTTCTCTATAGTTTTTTTTTAAATGTCTTTTATTTACTCAGAAAATAACTCCAAAGCTGACTTCCATAAATTAGCTAATGTTAGGTCATTTCCAATCCAAGGCTCTAATTGGAGCAACCAGCATTTCCCTGCCTTTTCCAAAATATGTGGATGGGCCTCAAGTTTTAGCTCAGTTGCCACTCCTACTAGAAGACCTTCCTTGACTCATCTTTACCCGGGCTTCTCTCTGAAGACCCGTTTCTTTTCTGTGTCTTTTGGTGCGTGCCTGATACAAAGTAGGTGTCCAAATGCACCTTTGCTGAGTGACCATATTTTACTGAAAGAATCTTTGCACCCAGGTTCTGGGAGGGCCCCCGAGGTTGCACACCCAATGCCATCATGTTACTGGTGAGAAGGTGGAAACTACCCACACAGTTTTCTCCACCCCTCATTGCTTCCCCTCTGCTGCTTATTTGCAGAAAATGAAATTAATCTTTAGCAGGGAAAACACACACACACACACACACACACACACAGAAAAGGACAGCCAGAACTGTACGTTCCCAGGGCTTAAATGCAAAGTCGAGAAGCAGCTCTCCTATCACGGAAAGTTCGCGTGTTCCAGCACTGAGGACTCCCATCATTTAAACCAGGGAAAAGAAACGTAAAGTGACTTTTCAGCAAATACAGTTTTTTAATGATACACATATAATATCTTGTGCTGTTTTATACTCTGATCATGATTAAGAATTTCAAAGAGCTCAGGAAGAATTAAGAAGATTTACACCCACATTATTACTCATAACCACTTAGAGCAGAGAAAGAAATCTTTTTAAAAGATGTTTATTGCTTTCATACCAAATGAGAATCTGAATTAAAATGATTCCCAGCACAGTCTTTCGAGTTGAAAATACATTCAGCAGTTTTCAAAATCCCATGTAATAACAACAATGCTCTGTAATTTCATGGAGCTGGTATTTCTTCCAAGGAGATTAGGGGAAATGCCGTAAACATGAACTTCGTAATCTGCCTCACGAAGTCACTACCCTGGTTCAATCTCGTTAACACCCGCTCCTCAGACGGAGGCGGTAATGCTCTGACTGGCTGTCCAGGTTTCCAAGGTTTGACCCCTTGGTTCACTGTGAATTCACTTCACCCAGAAGAACCTTAGTTCTTAAGTAATTATCTGACCCTTAATTCCTAGGCTGTAACATGGGATGATCTTATCCCCTTTTCGAAGAAATAAGGTGCTTTGCACCCAGTACTTAGTAGATCTTCCTTGTATAGTAGCTACTGTTGGATTCTCTGCTGAAAAAGGCTATGGACTAGAAAAAAGATGGTTTTGCGGATTCTCCGAACCCCTCAAATATCTCAGGCTTGCCCATTTATGTATTGAGAATAGATTGATTGCTTTCTAATCCTGTAAGCGTGGGGGGAGGGGGAGAGTGGCATGAAAACAGTTTCCATGTTCAAGCATGTCTCATTCTACTCTTTACTATTTTTAGCTTATGACTTTTATAAATAACCGTTATTACCAGTCCCTAAGGTCTAGCCTACCGACACAGGGCCAACAGTGTTGCGAAGGATGATTCCATAGAAAATCGAATTTATCACATATCCTAGGCAGATGAGCTGAAGTAACTCCTCCCCTCTAAGTAAATGTTAGAAATAAAGCTGTAGAGACTTGTAATTTATACTGACTCCCGGATCTGGGATACCCCGTTGTTGGATTAATGGCCTAAGACAAGTGAAAAAAAAAATGTAGCGTTTTTTTGGCCAGGCCATTAAGAACATGGCTGAAATCAGTCATACGCTTAACATGGAACTCTGAGAAACCGGTGCTAACTCCTATTTTCCAGAGCAAATACAGGGCAGGAGAAATTGCTAAAATTGCCAAAGAAGACTTCTAGGGTAGAAAATGTCCTTTGACCGGGTGTCGGGAGACTTGGCTTCTAGTGTCAGATCGGTCCCTGCTTTGTAACGTGACCCTGAGCACATCACTCTGATATTGTGGGCTTTAGTTTCCTAATCCAGCCAAAAGTCTTAATTATAAGCTCCATGCTGCAGATTCATAGGGTTCCACAGAGGCGCCTCAGAGAGCACCGAAGGAGCCCTCGGAGACCTCAACCCCCAAACCCAACCCACGTGGCAACAGGAAGTGTGTTGAATCAGACACTGAACAATTTGAATTTGGGGCAGCGTTTCTCGCACTTCTACAGAGGATGTCATGATGAAGAGCCAGAGAAGAGGCGTGTGTATTGAGTGTTGGTCGGTTTTTATAGATATATAGTAAAGGCTGATTTATTTGAGGCATAGAGTTATTTCAGGCCATCTGAATGAACTCTGACTAGAAGTGGTTCTTCTGAGCTGTTGCGTTTCCGAGCGACTAAAAAAAAACCCCATACATGCACGAAAGGAGAAATACAGATTTTGTCAGGATACTACCAGCATCTCCAAGAAAATAAACGGGAGGCCTATTTGCACATTCCATTTTAAAACAGAGTGGTTTCCCTCTGAGTGACAGTGGTATCATGAATGTCGTGTTACATCAGGGAGAGAGTTTCGTGGCACCAGTGATATATCTGTGTGCATTTCTCCACGTGTTTTCAGCCTGTGTATCCATTTGCCTATTCACTCTTTCATTTTATTTATTTATTTATTTATTTATTTATTTATTTGCTTTGCCTTTCTTTCTTCCCCTATACGTTCTAATGCTTTTGACGTTTGACTGCATTCACGCACGCATGCGATCCGGAACCCAGACGGGATAGTTGCTGATAAGCAGCAAGGTTCTGTGTTGGTGCTTCTCCTAGCACGTTCCTGCAGTTTGGAAGGTAGCGTTTTGAAGGGTGTCAGTCTGGTGAAGGCTCTTGTTCAAGACTAGTGAAAGAAAATCAGTTATTATATCCAAAATGGAGGCCGAGGGGTAAGACTTGAAGGACGTGGCTTCTGTACATCCTTCTTTTATTACATCTTACCCTGTTATACAACATTAATATGCTAACCTATGTCTCTTCCTTATGAGACTGCCTTGAGAGCAGGTGTTTAGACTCACGTGGGACACCGAGAGCCTAGTGCACTGCCGGTAAGCTACACGCTTCGTATTCAATGAATGAGAAAAAGGGGCTGGGCTCTAACTTGGGAGAGAAGATGTGGTAAAGATATATTGCTGTGCTTTGTTTGAAATTTTTATTGATATCAAGGATCGGGAACCTTTTAACCGCTTGGGCTTTGAACTATGGCGGATAAACATTTAGGTCCCTCCCAAATGCCCACACCAGTCTTCTCCCAAAAGTAGTCCAAGTTGTTCTCCTGAATGCCCATTACACACATGCAGTAGTCCTAGAACTCAGAAGGAATGTCATGGGATCCCAAAACTTATTGCCATCTGTGCCGTGTGTGGCCGAACTCTGAAAAGCCACCCAGTCAGCAAGACAGAAATAACATCTGCATAAGCAGACAGCAAACTCAGACCACCTTCCCTCTGAAGCCCAGCCGACGTTGTGACTTATGGCAATTTCCCAGCCTGAAAAAGCCAGCAACTGCAAAGCAGAGGCACCCTACCCAGAGCAGACACCAGAAAGGGCAGGGGCACTACGAAAGCCAGTTTTTTGGACACGCTTAACAAACAGGTTTCCATTAACTCATTCATTTCCATGGACTCGGGTTGGCAAGTGGGCAGATTAGAGGGCGAGGGAGAGGGGATGAGTGACAGAAATACGTTATCGAGTTGGGTTTATTCCAGGAATGCAAGGCTGGTTCAACAATTGGAAATCTATCAGTGTGATAGATATAAGGCAGAAAAGCCATATTATCAGGAGATATATAAAAAAATAAAATACAGAGTTATTTTTTTTTAAAAGGTGGTCAGCTACACATAAAGTTTACCATTTTAACCATTTTGAAGTGCATAGTTCAGTGGCATTTAGCATGTTCATAATGTCATGCAGCTACCACTCCTAATTCCAGAACATTGTCATCAGCCCAAAAGGAAATCCCCAAAGGAAATCTCATACCCACTAAGCAGTGTCCCCCATTACCTCCTCCTTCAACCCTGGCAACCCCCAATCTATTTTCTTTCTATGAATTTGTCTGTTCTGGCAAATTCATATGCACGGAATCCTACAACATGTAGCTTTCTGTGTCTTGCTTCTTTCACTTAGAATCATATTTCAAGGGTTCACCCATGGCGTAGTATGAATTGGTACTTCATTCCCTTCTATGGCTGAATAATATTTCCACTATATGAATATACCACATTTCATTTATCCACGTATTCGTTGATGGACATTTGGCTCGTTTCTACTTTTTGGCTATTGTGAATAGTGCTGCTGTGACCCGTCATATTCCAGTATTTGAATACCTGCTTTCAATTCTCTTGGGTAGATATTTGGGAGTGGAATCTCTGGTAATATGGTAATTTTGCTTCACTGACTGAGAAACCATCAAAATGTTTTTCCACGCTTGTGGCCTTTTAAGATAGATTACCTCTCCCTGATTGAGATGCGTGACCCAGTGGATGTGCCTCACAGTTAGACAACTTACTCTTCCTTTTTGTCGTAGGGTAAGTCACAGGTGGATTACAAGCCAGGACTACTACTACAGCTGAAATCCATTCACATGCACACACAGGACAGGAAAATGGAGTAACCCCCCCAAAGGTGACACACAGTTGGGACTGACATCCGTGTATTAAACATAAACTTACTGAGGACCTATAATATGCCAGGGAGTGTAACAAGCATTGTGGATACAGAAATAAGGAACATTTTTTGCTCTCCATAGGTTCACGTTCTGAAAGCTGAGCATCGATCTTTTAAAAAAAGTGAAATAGGGCGCCTGGGTGGCTCAGTCGGTTGAGCATCCGACTTCGGCTCAGGTCATGATCTCGCAGTCTGTGAGTTCGAGCCCCGTGTTGGGCTCTGTGCTGACAGCTCAGAGCCTGGAGCCTGCTTCGGATTCTGCGTCTCCCTCTCTCTCTGTCCCTCCCCCACTCATGCTCTGTCTCACTCTGTCTCAGAAATAAATAAACATTAAAAAAATGTTTTTTAAATGAAATAATGCAATAATAAGAATCCATGATACATTTAAAAATTCAATTCTTTCGATACAAATTTAACATTATATGGTGATGTCTTTCAGTAATAAGTGACCTTGCTTTCACATTATGTCCATAAAATATTAATTATTAAAATATTAAAATATTTAAAGGGCCGTGTCCAAAGAAATGACATATAATTCCGTTGAGATGAGCACTGCGCAAAATTGAATAAATTCCAGTGGCTCATCGGTCTTTTAAAAATAATATTTAAATTAAGAAACCAAACGGAATCATTAGTTGTACTTTATTATTCAAATCAAATATTTTTTACATAAGTGATGTTAATAGGCAGACAATGTGCACTGTAGTAATTACTCTGTATTTGTCAGCTGAGAGGTTTTACCATCACCACGTAATCCGTGAATCTGTCTCTAAATTCCTAAGTGTGAGTACTACCTGTGAGCTGATTATATCTTCCTGTACTCAGCTAGACCATTGCCGGGCACTGCCCGGGATATTGTACTAGCACAGCAGCACTCCATGGTCCAAGTGACTCATTTCTTGGGGATCTGCCTCCACATACCCCAAACCCATGTTCTGCGTGATTGGGTGCTACTTTAGCGTGGACCACAGAGAATACCCATCGCTTGCTAAAAATAACAGCACTGTTCTATAGATAGAGCATAGCTTTGGCTTTTGAAATGGAAATAGACACCAGTAACAGTGCCTGCTTTACTGCTCTTTGTCAGTTTCATTTAAACTCTTAGGTAATGTAGACATACCCATTCTTCTACTTAATGGCTAAGTGCCCAGTTTGGGCAAGTACCACGATGCAGTATTCTGACAGGTCAGCAGTTTTGCTCATGTGATTGATTGTTCAGGCTATTTCCTCCCTAGGACAAACGACTACACACTGTAAATAACTTCTGAATGTTTTTGACGGAAGAATGAACATCAGTGTTGTTTGAGAGACAAAATCCTTTTGCAGTGTGGTATCTGAAACTGGGACAAATTCTCCTGGTGCATTTTCCCCGTCGTTCTTCTACTCACCATCAGTAAGTGTTGTGATGTATTATTCAAATGCCTGCTTTTACGATTAAAATCCAAGTTGGTGTGGTTAACGTAATTCAAAAATACCCATTGGGGTTACCTGAGAAAAGTTAGGAACCATGATTGCAACGAGGATATGGAATCAAAGTTATCCAAGCAGCTGAGTTCTACCTGGGTTTATGTGGAAAAGCGAACTAAGATGTAACCAAGCGCGGTGCTGAAGATACACTAAGGGCTTAGTCAATGCCAGTTAAATGGATGAACACATGTAATTAACCAAAAAGGAAAGTCATCCAGAATATAATTTTCGGTGTCGGTGGAAGAAGTCCATCCTGCGGAAGAGACTCAGATCGAAATTCTTGTTCCAACAAGCTCCCTGTATATGAGCCTTAGTGCTTTTGTATGCACGTTATAATCCCAGCTAATCCTCTCAAGAGTGCTATCCCATTCATTTAAATGTGTTATAATAGAAAATAGATCTGCTTATTCTATTCCCCATAATAGGAGATTTTTGGAAAACCTTTGTTGTGTCAGCAGACACATGGGTCTATGAAAGGCTGTCTGAGCTTGGGTTTTCTTCGGCAACTCTCGATCCCCCCCACCCCCGACCCATCCCCTCCAAGGACTTTGATTCTTAAGTGTCCCTTGATGTTGCCAACGTAATCTGCATTCTATTCGTAGCTTCTGAGCATCTTTCTTGCCCTGCATCTCTAAGGTCCCGTCCCCCCACACAAGCAAGCCGTCACTGAAACCACATTCCTTATTTTGCCAGTCTTTTAGTTGACCTGTATGCCTGGCCAAGTGTCTCCAACTTCCTCGGCAGGTTTAGCTACTACAGGGGTGAGATGGGGCTACCACGTGGCCAGGCGTTGGGCCAGGACAAGGTCCTCAACTTCCCTGTGTCTCACGTTCCTCCGCAGTGAAAAGAAAATAATGACGGTACTTACTTTATAGGGCTGCCGCGAGGATGGAATGGGATAACACACTTGAAACACCCACGACAATCCCTGCATACGGTAAATGCTCAATTAGTGTCACTAAAGATGATGGGGAACACACTGGTTCCTCATCGCAAAGTCCTCCCAAGCCACCCTGTTAAACAAACTGCTCTGAGGAAATAACCTATTGATCTCATCTAATGTCTTCGAAAATGTAAAGATTCAACGTTTTTGAAAATTGTTTGCTCATCCCTAGTCCTCCACCACGCGTCACATTCTTCATCTTTCCTCGTGTTACACAGGGTTACTGGGAAATCTAATCTTCAGATGCTGTCTTTGCTTGTAACATTATCTAAATGGGCAAGAGAATTGAGTAATTCATTCACAAAATAGTGAAGGGGTGTCTAGTATGGGACAGTTGCTGTTCTATGGATGCAGGGTGGCCAAAATAACATCCCTGCCTTCAAGAACCTTCTATCCCAGTCTCCTCACCAAGCTTTGCCCCATCCTGACCATTATTCTCTTATAAACTACCTTAGCTCTGCCTTTCCCGATTGTCAGCTCATTACGTTCGGTAGAGAATATAGAAGCAAAGTAGGAGTTGAAAATCTCTGCTTTCCATTTGCTTTGAGTACAGCATGCTGTTGTTCCCAAGAACAAGCCTAGCACTTTGTCTTTCTTCCTGTCTGGGAAATAACGGAATGCGTCGTTTCTAGGTAAACCTTGCCTTATTCTTGGTGTCAGTGTTTCTGACTGTTCTCAGGGCTCAGGGCTTTGGAGTCAGACACAACCGGACTCAAATCTTAATGCTTCCTAGACCCAACTGGATTCAAGTCTTTTTTTAATATATATAAACATTTCTTTAAAAAATTTTTTTAAATGTGTATTTATTTTTGAGAGAGAAACAGAGCATGAGTGGGGGAAGGGTAGAGACAGAGAGGGAGACACGGAATCCGAAGCAGGCTCCGGGCCCTGAGCTGTCAACACAGAGCCCAGCACGGGGCTCGAACTCATGAACCTCGAGATCATGACCTGAGCTGAAGTCAGACGCTGAGCCAACTGAGCCACTCAGGCACCCCTGGATTCAAGTCTTAATGCTTCCTGGCTGTGTGATCTCCGGCAAGTCATTTTGCCTCTCTGAGCCTTATTTTCCTCCTTGTTAATGAAGGATAACGATCACTGCTTTATAGGGTTTGTTGTGAGCATTAAAATGAGAAAATACCTATTAAGCACTTAGTGCAGAACTGGCACACAGTAAGTGTGCAATAAACATTAGCTATTATTAGCAAGAGCTGCAGAGTATAAAGGATCCCTGGTTTCAATCCTCTGTTCCAAGCTTAGTAGCTGATTAACATTTAGCAAATTACTTACTTTCACAGAGGATTGGCTTCCTTTTCTGGAAAATGAGATTTTATATCTACTTCTCCACATGGTTGTTCTAAGGATTAAATGAGATAAAATTTTTATGACACTGCAGAACATGGTCTTTTGACTCCTACGTCTGTCTTTCGCTCACAAATATTTGCTAAGGTCTTGTGCTCAGCCCTGGAGGTACAGTGGAGAGCAAGATAGACATGATCCCTTGCTCTCCTGGAGACAAATTAATTAATTAATTAAGCACAGATGGTGAAATGTTATGACGGAAACAAGCAGAGTTATGGAGAATTGTAGTTGTTGAAACCAAAGGATCAGGGAGGACTTCTTTTAAGAGATGATATCTAAACTGAGATCGATGTGATTAGAAAGAACTAGCAATGGGCAAAACAGTTCAGCTAGAGGGAACAGCATGTAGAAAGGTCCTGACATGGGAAGAGCTTGGCCTTTTCAAAGGGCTAAAAGAAGCCTGATGTCCTGGTTATTTTTAAAGAATGCACCTATCCTTTATTTAGAAAAGTAAGGAACAGCTGTTGACATCATCAAATATTCTAGAGCGGTCAAGAGGGTGAGGGCAGGTTAAAGAAGATTCGAAGAAGGTGGTCATGGTAAGCTTTCCAAAAGTAATTTTGGTATTTTTATCAGTTGCGTTCCCAGCAGAAAACAGATGGTGCTCCCAAGCATAATCAGAAGATAATTTAGTGAAGGGACTGTTTTCAAAGCTTTGGTCTGGGTTTAGAGCTAATGGTTAAAGGACACCAAGAAGGGAAGGCAAAGCGTTTCGGGGCAGGCAACAGCAGGGAGTTACTGTTGCTCCGGTTCTGGTGAAGCCGAGGGAGGGGTGGTTACAGGGTCTGAAGAGAGCAGCGGCTGTTTGGACAGAGCTGTGGCCCTTGGCTGAGGAACACATGTGTCACCAACCAGTAGCCCAGCACCAAGGAATCTGGTAGTGGGGACACATCCCCAACCTTTCATGCCCTCTCTCCAGTGCCTCTTATTTGCGGAACCTAACTGGAAGCCAGAGGGGAATGGAGTTGACATAGACCAGAGAGGTCAGCCTTTCTGGAGCATCGACCAAGGGGAAGAGAGGTGGAATGGAGGTCTGGAGAGGCACGTGGAGGCTGTCGCACAGCACCTAATATATTACTTTGTGGGCTGAATAGTGCCTCCCCCAGGCATGTCCACCGCCCAAGCCTGGGACGCATGAATATAGTCCCTTACATGGCAAAAGGGACTTTGCAGATGTGATTCAGTAAAGGATTTGGAGATGGGAAGATTAGCCTGGATGATTATCCAGGTGGGCCCAATGTCATCAGAATGGTGTTTATCAGGCAACGAGGGGGGCAGAGGTCAGAGTGCCCTGCAGCCGTGAGCCACAGAATGTGGGCAGCCTGCAGAGGCTGGACATTTTTAACGACACTGTTCTCTAAGGGATTCTCCCTTAGAACTTTCAGAAGGAACACAGCCCTGCTGACACCTTCATTTTAGCTCAGTGAGACCTATTTTGGAGCTAGAAGAGAATAAATTTGTGTTGTTTTAGACACTGAGTTTGTGGTCAGTCTTTGCAGCAACAGGAACCAAATATCATGATTTCTTACTTCTATAGCGCTCATCAGATCAACAAGCAGGTTCATGGACATCACCTCCTCTTAATGCTCACAGCAGCTCTTTAAGGAAGGAGCTCTTTCTTTTTCAGTGTCTAGAGAGGGGAAGTGAGGGCCAGAGATGTGAAAAGAGGCTTGCCCGGAGTCCGTAAAGGAGGCAGCTGGAGACAGAACCCAGCCGTTTGGATTTCAAGGCCAGTGTTCTTTCACTTGACACCATACCGACCACTGTAGAGAAGTGACCAAAAGATGCCAGGTTGTGGAGTTAAGGGACCAGTGCATGGTGAGGAGGAGCTGTCTTCACGGGTGCTCACAGAGTCCGCCACTTGATCTGAGCCTACCTGCCTTCAGCGTCATGGCGTCTGCCCTCATCCACACTTGTGCTTGTTGCACGGCGGTGCTTTTCAAGCTGAGCATCCCGGACACATAGGGCTTTTTACAAGAGGTGATGGGATGATGGGGTTCCTTCAACCAGAGAAGTTCTATGTTACCTGATTTTTTTAGAGAGAGAGCAAGTGGGAGAGAGGGACAGAGGGAAAGGGAGAGAGAGAATCTTAAGCAGGCTCCACGCTCAGCGTGGAGTCCAATGTGGGGCTCATTCCCATGACCCTGGGATCATGACCTGAGCCAAAATCAGGAGTCCGTTGCTCCACTGACTGAGCCACCCAGGCGCCCCTGTGTATCTGTCTTTAAAATATTTGACTTCTAGGGGCACCTGGGTGGCTCAGTCAGTGGAGCATCTGACTCTGGATTTTGGCTCAGGTCACGATCACATGGTTCGTGAGTTTGAGCCCCATGTAGGCTCTGTGCTGACAGCGCAGAGCCTGCTTGGGATTCTCTCTCTCCCTCTCTCTCTGCCCCTCCCCTGCACATGTGTGCGCGCTCTCTCTCTCTAAAACAAATATGCGTTTAAAAATATTTGACCTTGGGCCGCCTGGGTGGCTCAGTTGGTTGGGCATCCGACTTCAGCTCAGGTCATGATCTCATGATTTGCGAGTTCTAGCCCTGCATCGGGCTCTATGCTGGCAGCTCAGAGCCTGGGGCCTGCTTTGAAATCTGTCTGTCTCTCTCTGTGCCACCCCCGCTCATGCTCATGCTCATGCTCTGTCTCTCTGTCTCTCAAAAATAAATAAACATTAAAAAAACTTAAAACAATATTTGACTTCTAGGTCAGATATAACTAAACAACAACAACAACAAGATACTGGGGCTAAATAAAGTTTGAAACTATTGGTGGACATTCTGCAAATGGTCACTATAGAAGATAAGAAGCAGCTTAGAAGCTCTGGGGTGACAGCTAATCAAACCCCATGGAGCTCAGAGAAAGGGAGGAAGAGCAGACTTTTTGGACCCCCCCCCCCCCTTCCCCAGAGGCCTGGCCTTCCAGCTTCCAAGCAGAGGACAGTATGAGAAGCAGCAGAATGTCATGCGTATGACAGCATCTGGGCTGTTATTTGATTTTTAAAGTGGATTATAAAAATTGGAGCTCCATCACCCACAAGACTTCAACACATTTGTGATGCCAGGGTGTTTCTGTTGCATTGGTAAAGGTCAAAATCAATAGAATTCTCAAATCTTCCCCTATTTTATAGGTCAGGTGTGCTATTATTCTGTAGATCACTAGTGAATTTCTCTGTGATCCTTAAGTATTTGCTTGACATAAAAATGACTTTTAAGGTTTACTTACTGGTCCCTTGGCAAATGAAGGACATTTCATATCTCTAATACCTTAAATATATCATCTGGAATGATTGCACATTGGGCTGTTGCTTTGCCTGGCTGCTGGTGGGTGAAGAAACTGTATTTTTCTGTCTGCTTTTCTAGAAATGCTCTTTCTCCGTGAAGTGAGCACACCAGAGAGCTATGTCCCAGAAATGCATCTCAGCCCTCCTAAGCCCATCTTCTCTGAATTGTACTTTAGCCCTAGACGTGGGACTTCCATAGAGCTCTCGAAGAGTGGTCTGTCAGAGACCTATCATTGTGTCAGTGGTAGGAACGGGGTTGGAAGCATTGTCCACTGTGTTCCGTTCTATACACCATAGAACAAACCATGGCAGGAGGCAGTTCTGTTTGTCCTCATCGCCAGGAAAGCCCTATTTCTCATGAGCGACTGATGTGTTCTCTAAGATATGGGCATTTGGAATTTTGTAACTCAATGGTCAGACCCAGCGAGTAACAGAACCATAGCTCTATATTCGAAATATGAATGCATGGCCCCACTGTCAAGAATTTGGTTTTTCTAGAGTCAGGATCATTTTTAAAAGCCCTCCTCCCTCCCTCTAGTGATTCGAATGAGCAGTCAGGGTTGAGGGTCACTAGTGCTAAAACTGACTGGCTTTCTTTGCTTTGGCCACTGGAAAGCTCAAAATCAAGTTTGGGACATTTTCTAACGCTCTGTAGGACTTCGTGGTCTGCAGTTCTGAGTGTGTTTCTGATCTAGAATCAATCTTATTGACCTATTTGGATTTACCCTTCGTCCTAATTTCTTTGCCTATTTTTTGTCACATTGTCATGTATTTTGGGGGCTTTTTTATTCTTATTTTATTGTAGAGAGAGAGTGTGAGTGCAAGCAGGGGAGATGGGTAGAGGGAGGGAGAGAGAATCTTAAGCAGGCTCCACACTCAGCCTGAAGCCCAATGCTGGGCTTGATCTCACAACCCTGGGATCATGACCTGAGCCAAGATCAAGAGTTGGACCAAGCTCAACCAACTGAGCCACCCAGGCACCTCTACCGGGACTCTTTTGAATGATCTTTGACATGAGGCAGAAGATACGTTGGTGAGCGGAGTGAGGATAGATCAGTGCCATACAGTGTTTATAGTGGGTCTGTTCCCTGCCGTGGGACATTTTCACACATTGGATACTCCAGATGACACTGTACTGGCCAGTCCCGCTGCAGAGAGAATAGAATACATTGTCCTTTGTGACACTATCATAAAAGTATTCCTATAGTTCTTTTACTTTTTAATTGAAAGGAGGAATATCAGCAGTCTTTTTAAAAATTGGAAAAAAAGGCAACTTAAAAAGTAACTCCTAATTCTCCTTCCCCCCATAATGAAAGCATTCGTTTTTTTCCGAACACCGATTTGTCATCAGAAGGCTTTAGTTTAAGCAAAATAAATAGGAGTAGGAAATTTGACAAAGCAAGCATGTCAGAAAAAGAGGGCCAGCATTCAAGATGCTCAAAATCTACATTTTCTACCTATGAATTGTGGAGACTGACACCATGGTATATAACCCCTCTTAAGATATAACCCCTCTAAGAATGGGCACCTGTTGGCTTGTTCAGCTCTCACACCACTCTCGACCAAACCCCCACACTCACTTTAGTCATAATGTATTTCTTTCCATTTCTGGAACATGCTCTTTCTTGCCTCTGGGCCTTCACACGTGCTGTTCCCTCTGTCAGGATCGTATTCTCTCCCTCCTCCCCACGTTCACCTAGCTAACTCCCCCTCATTATTTCCACGGTTTAGCTTAGATGTCACTTCCTACTGGAGCTCCTTCTTGAGTTTCTAGGCTTATTTCTCTGCCATAGAGATGTTTCCTGTTGGGCTACTTCTCCCACTTGAATGGCGGCGATTGCCCGATTCATGTCTCCTAGGTTGTGGGCCTCTAGGACATTGGCTTTGTTTGTCACTGAATTTCCAGCAGTGGCCACAGTGGCCAGCGCAGAGTTAAGTGCTCAATGAATGAAATTGGCTATTGTGATTAGCAAGTGTCTGTTTCCATGTTTGAAAGGCAGTCGGGAAATGTTGATGATGCTGATAGAAGTCGTTTTTGGAGCAGGACAGCCATAATCGTTCATGAGACGATTATTAGGGATAATAAGACATACAGCAACGGAGAGGAATCAGCTCATTCCAAACTAATTTTCACTTTTAGTTAACGCTTGCTCTGCAATGAAAGGTCATATTAGTTGGGAGCTTGAATGCTTCCAAGATGATTGCCTACTTCCACAACCCGAAGATGCTTCTGGAGCCTTGCCCTCGGCTTCAGTCATTTGTTCATGAAGTGGATGGCACCTGAAATATGACAGTTGGTGGTAGAAACACAGCGGTGAGTGTCATGAAATGTGTGCATTTACATGGCTTTTTTTTTTTTTTTTTTTTTTTGGCCAATAAGATTTTGTTTATTTCCCTGTAAGAACACAGCTCTGTGTACTGGAAAGAGCCTTGAACCTGGAGTCAAAACTGCTTACCTTTCTACTCCCTTAGCAACGTTACTTTGGGCAAGTTCATGATCACTGTGGGCCTTTATTTTTCTCATTTCGAAAATGGGGACAGTAATTTACCTCATGGCCAGCTGGGGAATATTTGTCATATACCCTGAGTAGGTGATTGATAAAGGCTTGTTGAATTCAGATGTCAGAAAAGATATACGCCATTGGGATGAGTAAGTGTGAACCTTCCGGTTTTTCTCTTTCTCAGAGCTGGTGGGTGAATTTAGACATTTTTATTGTTACTATTAACATTACTTATTTACACAGTGCCCTTCTGCAGAAAAAAAGATATAAAAATGTCATGTAACTTTACCTTTCCAAACAAAATGTATTTGTTTAAGAAAGCAGTAGCTGCCAGAAACTCTAATTTTGCTCTGCTTTGATACAATACAGATGCAAACTGGAAGTCTCCCTATAGAGCCGAGGGGATACAGAAGGACTGCAAATCTCTCCATATTAGCCCCTGAATGGCAACTGCATTTCTTTTTGAGTATAATCAGATACGCTGCCCCTTGTCTTCTAATTACTGTGCCAGGCTGGAGAAGGAGAGCTGCCGAATGAGCCCGATTCTTCCTTGGCACCACAAAATTCAAAGAAGAACAGAAAGCCCATTGAAGTCCTCCTCTGCTCTTTTGAAATGCGTTCGCTCTGTCCCCGGAGATGGCAAGGTTGTGCACTTGAAGCAGGGAGGTGGTAGGGAGACGAGTAAAGAAACATCCATCCATCTCAGTTGTTGTGGCGCGTCTGTCCTTCAGACCCCACCAGAGCAGGAGGCAGTGAACTGCGAAATGCCACCGCGGGCTCCCACGCGCTGCTCCCGATGGATCAAAGCCTCTTAGGTCCTCGGCACCTTGGCTGACGCCTTCCTTCCTCCCTGTGCCTCCCAGGGCCTAAGCCAAGTCCTCTTTTTGTCTGTGGCTCTGAGGGCTCTGCTGTTTCCTTCTTGGGATGTCTTTCAGTCATTCACTCGCAGTCCCCAACAACTTCTTGGGTCACCTAGCTGGGAGTACATCCTGTGTACTGGGAGTACACTCGGGACTTTGGTACAAGACAGACACTTAGAGCTGCTGGGAAGAGGGGAAGTGGGCTCTCGGGGAGTGTCCTAACAGCTGTACTTGGTGGTTTTCAAAATCTCCTTCCAAGGTCCTATAGGTGTGCCCTGGAGGAGTATCAGGGCTTCAGAGAGAGGAAGTTGGTGGGGGAATGGGTGTCAAAGGCTGAATAGAAAAAGCTGTGGGCGACCTATCGTTGCTCTGACCACAGAACTTCTGTTTTTGTCTGCATCTCACCTTTGACATCAGCATGAGATTTCATTTCAAGGAATGCTTCTCTAGCCAAAACAATTAGGGGAGCATCCGCTCAGTTCCGTTTCATGTCTGTAGAAGCGTGGGGATCTGTTCGTTGTGAATGACATTATTTTGCACCTGGCGTGGTTGCATAGATGCGTTCTCCGTCTCACCAAATGGAATGTGAACCTGTGAAGGCCAAGGTCCCTATGTGCTATCTTTGCGAATAGACAACTAATCATCTCTCGTTGGGCACGGCTCATAAGCTTTTCCGAGTCATCTTTTTCTGAGATTCGGATCAAAGTTGTCGATCGGCTTCTGTGAAAAACACTTGTACATAGTATAATTTGCATATTCTTTCAAGGAATTTTGGTGCCATTGGAACCCAGCCACACACAGAGAGATTAAGAACCCCTGCAGGAAAGCCTTCTCGATTGACCACACAAACTAATGGGGTAAATGTACACTAAGGAAGCATGTTGTTGTTTTTTTTTATTTTTATTTTTTTCCCGATCACTAGAACCACCTGGCGTTGGAATGGACTATTTCATGAGACAATGAATGCGTGATTACTTTACACGTACAGATGGCGGCCAGAGGGGCACTTATCTGAGCCTTAGTTTCCTTATCTGTAAAATGAGAATAATGACATTGCCTATTTTACGATGACCTCGGAGGGTGGTTGTGAGGGCTTAACGAGATAACGCATGCAAATCATTTATCACAGTATAGTGTACTTGGTCAAAATGTCAGTTCCCTAAAACTTATTATAGAAAGGGTACCTGCGTTATGTGGCAAATTGAAATAAAAACTTATTATAGAAAGGGCACCTGCATTGTGTGGCAAATTGAAACAGATACTCAGGTCCCTTGTGATTCTGAGAGCCCCTCTTGGTTTGTCTTTTCTGCCCTGTTTTGTTGAATAATCCAGAAACTGTTGCCTTGGATTTACTCTCAGGACAGGTTTGGTGACTAGAATCTTGGGCAATGATTGCTTTTCGCCTCAAAGGTCAGCTTTTAAAAAATGTCTTAAAAACATCCTCAGCTTCTTTGAGAGGTTCTGTGTCTTTATTTTAAAGTAGCCCTACATGCCCCTTGGGACGGCAAGGAGGCTTTGACCAAAACTTTTCACGTGTGGCACTCTGTAGCCAAATAGTATAGGGAAACACACATTTACGGGTAGATAGTGTCACTTTAGAGTTTGTGATCTCATTTGGCTTCGGGCTTATAAATAATTCAACCAAGTAGGGTTCCAAACCCTTGATCTTCAGAATGGATACTTTTTGATAGGCCTGTGGTAGCTAGTATCCAAAGATGGCATCTAAATGGACCACGCTTCCTTGTATTTGGGCCCTCCCTTTGAACCTGGACTGGCTTTTGGCCAATAGAATGCAGTGGAAGTGACACCACATGACACTCTAGGCGAGATCCTAAGTGGCCTTGCAATTTCAGTCTGACTCTCTTGGAATATTCATTCCGGGAGAAGCTAGACACCAGGTAGGAAGTCTGACTCCCCTAGTTCCGCCATGCTTGAGGAAGCTCAAATATTAAAGGGCCACATGGAGAGAGAGATGTCTGACCAGCTCCCCACTGCTCTCGCCATCCCAACTGAGGTGCCAGATGTGGGTGAAAAGGCCATCTTGCGTAGCCAGCCCAGGTGAACTTTTACAGGACCCCCAGCTGCCATCTGACTGCAAGTGCAGGAGAGACCCAAGGGAAGAACTCTTAGCAGAGCCCAGTTCATCCACAGAGCTGGGAGATAATACAGTAAACTGTTGTTTGGAGCCACCAGTTTGGGGTGCTTTTTTGGCACAGAAATAGACCACTGAAGAGGATGCGTAAATCACACACGTACGGACAGACACACACAGATGCAAACACTGGTGAACTGTGTGCAGTTGCCAGCAGAGTATCTGGTAGGATTGTTGGAGGGTCTGCAGCCTCCTGGTGAGAGGGGCTACGTCGGTTGCCATTGACTCCAGCTGCTTTGAGCCTTGACCCTCAAATGAAGAAGATCACTTGTAATTGGATTAAGACCACTGTGGCAAGAACACAGTTTATTTCTCTCCTACTAGACCACTTGGAATCCCAGTTCATACTACTTTCTTATTCTTAAGACGAGTTCTGTAGAAGGTTTTGTGGTACGGTTTCCCCAAATCACTCGCCAGGCTGACCTCATGAACTATTAAAACCTCAGTTGGCATAGTAGAGTCTGTGGGAAGACCACCTATTCTTTTGAATAAAGTTTCACTGGAACTTGCCCATTTGTTTAAATATGGTCTATCACTGGTTTTGCACTGCACTGGCAGACTTGAATAGTTGTGACAGATGGTTTGGTGTGCAAAGCCAAAAATACTTACTATTTGACCTTTACAGAAAAGTTTGTCAAGCCCTGGTTTAAAAACAACAACAACAACAACAACAAAACAAAAAACATTGAGCTAACTGGTTGATGACATTTTAGACCGGGGACAGTGTTAGACTAGGTCTGAGAACCTGACTTCATGATGAAGTTGTTGACATCTCATCTTTTCTTGGGACCACTAAGTAGGTAAATTCAGCTTCAGCCAATGTTTGTTAAAGACGTACTATGCACTTAGGTACCTCGTGTTTGGGTATGTGTTTTATGTTACTCATAACTGTGCGTAGTCACCCTGTGAGGCGAGTATTTTGTCTTCACTTTATAGATAAGGAAATTTGAGACTTTGAGAGAAAAAAATGCTCTCATTGAAGTCATGTAGCTGCTAACATGATTGAGCCACGGTGTGAACCCAGTCCATTGCCTCCAAGTACTGGGTTCTTTCTCCTGCACCAGTGCTTCTCAGACGTCTGTGTTATTTTTTGCACGTACGTACGTGTGCGTGCAGTTAAGTTTTTGGCAGCGAAACCTTTTTCTCAAAAAATGCTACCCACGAGGGGTGCCTGGGTGCCTCAGTTGGTTAAGCGTCTGCCTTCAGCTCAGGTCATGATCTTGCGGTTCATGAGTTCAGGCCCCTTGTCGAGCCCTGCATTGGGCTCCATGCTGACATTGCAGAGCCTGTTTGGGATTCTCTCCCTCTCCTCTCTCACCGCCCTTCCCCCACTTGTGTTCGCACTCTCTTTCTGTCTCTCAAAATAAATAAATAAACTTAAAACAGTGCTACCCATGAGCCCCGTATATAAAAAACAGGAGTAAACTTCTTTGGTCAAAGTACTCCATAATTATACCCCTCCTTATTGCAGTATGTGTGTGCGCGTGCGTGCGTGCGTGCGTGCACCCCCCCTCGCCTCCCCAAGCTTCAGCCTAAACCTAAACTTAGTGTGGATTTCTCAGGACCTATAACAAAATATGGAATGATGTGAGGCTTGGGCCATCATTATTTGGTGAGAGCACAGATACCTGATTGCTCTTCTGCCTTAACGCTAGTGATGTTCAAGGCATTCCATAAAATTGCCACTCGAAAAAGTCAAGGACTACTATTTCTGTTTGTGTGACTGCTTTAACCACTTCCGAGCTTCAAATTTCCTTATTCAGATCCAAAGCAATCTGTGTGTTGTCCATTCTTTTGGAAGCTGTAGAAACTGGTCAGTTTGCCAAATATATGCGTCTATATGTACTGCGTTGTGATACTTTCTGATGTTTCACACACTTGCGTAATGACTGGCCTGGAAGCGTAGAGGCGTGGCTTGTCTGTCTGCATTCGTATGCCTCCTTATTTACAGTGACATGAAAGAAAGGGTACAAAAGGCCCATGGCCTTTTATCTAGCACGTTTAAAGATATATTGCTATTGATGGCCTATCGGTATTGAGTGAAAACTTGACTTGAAACGAACCCGTTTCTTAGACTGAAGAAGCATGGGTGTTAATTGGTGTCGCGTGTTTCAAATGTCACCATCGGTGTGTTCTTTGGGATGTAAACTGAATCCATGCTGTAACTGCAAACTATGAATGAGATTATGCTTAGGCAGATGAATGGCTTGAGAAATTTAAAGACTTAAGGACCCATGGAAGATAGTCCGTGACATGCTGTATTGCATTGGTTGGCAAGTTTCCTCCATCATAAAGTGTATCAACTATGGAGGTAGGTTTTGAAACATTAATATTTTTAGGAAAATGTTTAAAAAAAAAGCTATATCCCGTTACGGAAAAGTGTTCTGTATTAACGCCACTCTTGAATTCAAAAAGATCGGTGTCACATCATGTAAACATCTCCGTATCGGTTAGATTGTAAGTGACAGTACGTTTTATAAGGTCTAAGGAAGCTTACATAAGAACAAATATTTTCCCAATACAATTAGATGCCACTTCGAATAAGGGCCACAGTAGAAGAGATGGAATGGATATGTGTAATGTGTGCTAAACTCGTGATTGCCTTGGGTGCTACTAAGGCCACACTGGGTAATTTCACTTGACAGCCAAAAAAGAGGAGCTAAAGAAATGTGGCAGTTTCACCTCCTGTGTCTGTTCACAAACTCCCACGGTGACCTCATTAATCTTGGGGAGGAGAAGCATCAAAGACTGGCTGCAACACGCCAGAATGACTGCTTGCAAAAATCACAATCCGGTCCATCTGCCGATGGTTTTCTTTCTGCTGGTGTTTGGCAACTTTCGAAAGGGGGTGTGCCAAGGTGTGCTGGGTCACAGCTGGGGGAGGAGAGTGTTGACTGAACACTGGTTGGAGTAGCAGCAAACGTTTCCCGTGCCCGCTGTGCCTGCCGACCACGGGAGCTCAGGTCCCGGCCCTCCGACCTCTTTGCTGCTCCCGGTTCTCGCCATATTGCCGGCAGGAATGGCAGAGAAAGGCATGGACGCCACCGTTGGGCATCCCGCTGGAGACAGTGCACTGCCATGCCATCATCTGCATACTTTGGTACATATGCCAGGGGATGCTAACCTCTAGCCTTGGTCTTAGTACACCAGACAGTTTGTTGGACTGATAGGCTTTACTTGCCTTAACCAGCTTGGTGATATTTTCACCTGACCTATTGTTTAGTGGCCAGAGAGACTCAATGACTTTAGATTTAGATTCAACAAACCTCTGTCACGCAACGTGCTTTTCTGCCAGGCGTTGTTCTGGGCACTCTGGCACCTGTGTCTTATTTAATCCTCGTAATATGTTTACGGTGATGTTACTATTCCTATTTTTTTTATTTGGAGTGAAGGGAGAATTTCTTTTTAAACTTTATTTTTGAGAAAGGGACAGAGTGCGAGCAGGGGAGGGGCAGAGAGAGAGGGAGACACAGAATCCGAAGCAGGCTCCAGGCTCTGAGCCGTGAGCCCAGAGCCCGACGCGGGGCTCGAACTCACGAAACGTGAGTTCATGACCTGAGCTGAAGTCGGACGCTTAACCAACTGAGCCACCCAGGTGCCCCGAGAGAGAATCTGAAGCAGGCTGTACACTCAGCACAGAGCCCGATGTGGGGCTTGATCCTATGACCCTGGGCTCATGACCTGAGCCGAAATCAAGAGTGGGACGGTCCACCGACTGAGCCACCCAGGCACCCCTACTATTCCCATTTTTAAATGATTAAACCAAAGCCCTTTCTACTAACCCATGTTGTGGCTCTCCTTACTTTAGGGGGAATTAATATTAGGGGGAATATTAATAACTAATATTAATTACTAATTACTATTAACTTTAGGGAAGACATTAATATTTTCACTAAAAATTGCATAATGTGAGATAAAGATGATAAAGCCATCATATTTTAAAAGACACGTATATCGTTGCTAAAAATCTGAATTAGGCATCAAAAATTTTAACAAGGACATACTTCGCCGGTGAAGCAGTGTGAGCATGCAAAGTTGGGACAGTGGGAATTGGAACATGATGAGTAATGCTGAGCTCACACATGTTGAGACCAGTCCTGAATCCTGTGGCAGACCTTACAAAGGGAGGCCATGAGAGGTGCCAAGTAGAACGGGGAGCATGCATGGTCACGGACACCAAAGAAAGGAAATTTCAAGATGGAAATGGTGTGGCCGGAAGAGAGGTCCAGAGTGATAAAGTCCGAAAAGAGCCACAGGATTTTGCATTTGGGAGGCCAATGCCAAGAACCCTTTCTGTGAAATGAAAAGGGCAAGAAGCAGGTATCGTAGACTGAAGGGTGGGTAGGAAATGAAGGAACAGAAGACTGGTAGTGAATAGTTTGGTACTCCCAGTTGTTTTGCTGGGGCGGGGAGGAGAGGAGTGTGATTTCTAGAGGGCACGTCCTTAAGGGAGGAGCATTTTTTAAAATGTAAGGCAATGAAGAGACTAGCATAACTATAGTTTGAAAGGAGAGGGCCTGTATGGAGGGAATGATTTGAGATATAGGAAGGATTGCCTTTGAACTGGGTGAGGGAACTCCCAGACTTCACGCTTGCGAGAAGAAAATGCGGAAAGATGTGATTTGTAAATGTTTATGTTGGAGATGTGGAAAATGAAAGAAATCATAGCCAAAGGCGCCAAATGTGTTAATGGTACAGGGGCGGAGGGCAAGCAAAATATTGAAATTGGGACGGGTAGGGTTGAGGAAGGGGCTTGTGAATGAGGCAGTGAAGGCTTAACAAGGTCACCCGGAGAGAACCGAGTATGGACCGATGAAAAGTACAAAGAGGTGTTGCCGAGACTCCAGCTAAAGTTGGACATCAGTTAAGTTGTGATGATGCTAACCTGCCTGGTTTGAATGACTGTCTCTTACTGGGTAGGTCTGAAAGGTAGATTGTAATATTTGACCAGGGTTTGGAATTTGGGATTGTGGCAGAGGGCCAGTGGTGGAAAGAAGATTAGGAGGCTGGAGAGCAAGTAGATTGGATTTGTAGCCATCGGATCCAGGCAGGGTAGGGAATGAAGACAGAAGTCTGGTTAGACTCTAGGGAAACGAAGGCATTGGTGGACTGCAGGACTCTTAGAGGACGATGTCAGGGCTCAGGGTAGAGAAGGAGGTGGTAATAATCATAAATCTAAATCTAATGTAAATAATCGAAAATCTTCCTATATAGCTCATAACTGTGGAAGAGTAACTAGAAGGCACGGAGAGGTACAGAGCTTGAAGACAAACATTTCAAGGGACCAGAGGTTTTTACATAAGGATTTCAGGAATAACGACTATGATGTTGGGTTAGTAGACAACAGGGCCAGATCCCCAATATTCCGATATTGAGATATGAGGAGATATTAAAGAATAACCAGTCTGCACTTGAGCGCCTCAGGGAGAGCAGTGCCATCAGAAGGTAGTTATGTTTCGGTAACGATAGGAGTTGGAGGAGTGTTCTGTCAGGTTTCGGGGAATAAGTGAATTCATCCAACACCATCTCTGAAGGAGCCAGAGCACAAACTGAGCAAGTTTAGGGACAAGGGCAGCAGTGGACGCTTGAGGCACAGAGAAGCAGCTCAGGGGGCTGAGAATGAGCCTATAGGTGAAGAAGGATAATGACCAAGGATGACAGGTGTGGAATATGGAGGAATCATTGAGATTTGCTGGCCTGAGGTTGGTGAATGAGGCCAGTGGGGAAGTTTGTGCAGTTTCTTTGCAACCTCGTGAGTTGTAGAGAAGCGCGTCATGGGTGAGAGCTCTTGGGGTCTGAAGCTTGAGTTTAGGAAAGGACCCTCAAACTTAAGGTAGTTGTGTCAATATTTCATACCTGGCTGACAGTGTGCTTGGATACAGCTGCTTTCTTTGACTAGTGATCTCCTGAGGACAGTATTTATTCAGTAATACACTATCTTCTGGTTGCTTTTGATATCTTTTATCTGTTTGTGCACCTGTCTTATTTTGGGGTATTGTGAGGTCCCTGGTGTGCAGCATTAATGGAATTGACTGGGAATGTATCATTAGTTAATTTGGGAAAGCTTTTGAGGGGGTTGAAACAGCCTTTTCCCCATCCAACGTTCGGATATTTTGTAGCCCGAAAAATATCCCCATAAGTTTATAGGGAGAGTGTAATATCCAAATTATTCACTTTGCAACAGTCTTTTCAGAGTGTCTTCTAGTCGAAATGATGTTTAGGGAACTCTACGTGGGTTTCATGGATTACTGCTTTCATTGTAAATATTTAAACACAAAGAATATAGAGAAGCAAAAAAGAAAAATCACTTTAAATCTTCCCAGCTAGAGATATCCATTGGGTGCTCCTGGTGGCCCAGTGAGGCTGAGTAGATTTCACCTTCTGCTTGGGTTGGAGAAAGAGTGTATAAAGAAAGAAAAAAGGGACTTGACAGAGTAGAGGGAAGCAGCGAGAAGGGAAAATATTAGAGCGTGATGAGGTTGTTTTAAACTTTAACTGGATTTAGGACAATCATTTAGAACATGGCCATGTATTATGTGCCCAAGAAAGAATACAGGAAAAAATATACAGAAAACATAGCCTTTTTAGCACATTACTAGAAATGATATCAGAACCCAAAGATTGCCGTGTAATCAAAGGTTGGTTGTTGTTCTTTTTATATAACTGAAGTACTCTCTGTGCTTCTTCTCATGTCCAACATTTCATCTTGCCTCCCATCTTAGAATAAAACAGTCCCTCCTTTCTACCAAGACTAATCCATCGGTCCTGCCTCCCTTTTTCCTCTTGCTCCTGTCTGAACCGTGCCTGGTAAATCTCCCATCTTCCTCTTTAATTATCCCTTAATCTTCCAACATTCCTAGTGATATTTTCTGTAGGAATTTTGTCACTGGGTCCTCTTTGGTGTTTGGAGGAACGCAGGGCAGGACGTTGAATATGGATGAAAGAGGCCAGTCACTGATGTCTCCTAACACAGTCAATTCTCAATCTTCCAGATCGATGGAATGCAAAGTTGATATGGCAGCTACTTTTTTTTTTTTTAAGTATCCCCCTTTTAAGTATGTATCATGCTTACTCTATTCCAAATATTTAAAATCCCATTATAGTATTTTCTTTGATCTGTGAATCATTTAGATTGCTATTTCAGTTTCCAAACACACAGCCTACTAAGTCTCTTTCTTTCCCTCCTTCCTTCTCTCCCTCCCTACTCCTTTGTTGCCAGTTGTCATTTGATTGGGATTTTGGAAAGAGCCTGTGTTCTTTTTAAAAGGATTTTCTTAGAATTTTTGAGAATGTCTCTCTGGCTAATATGTGATCGGATTTCCTTAATGTCCTATGTGTGCTTGAAAAGAATGTGTGTTCTCTAATCAGTGGGTGCAGGGTTCTCTATGGTTCAGTTAGATCAAGCTTGTTAATTATGTAGTTCAAATCTTCTATGACTATATTAATTTTTTGCCTGATTGATTTGTCACTTTGAGAGACGTTTGATAAAACTCTTCCACTATGATTGTAGACTGATTTTTCCTTATAAGTATGCCATTTTTTGTGTCATTTATTTTTAGGTTATATTGGTATGTTTTATATATAATCATTATATAACAAATATCTTTATTTCTCATAAAACTAATAAAATCTTAAACAGGTACTTACCTTTTAGAAGTATTATGCTATTTTAGGGGAAGGAGGCCTAATATTTACTTCCTGAAGTTTATTTTGTTTTATTTTTTAAGTGTTTATTTTTGAGGGGGGGGAGGGGCAGAGAGAGGGAGACAGAGGATCCGAAGCGGGCTTCATGCTGACGGCAGAGAGCCCCGTGTAGGGCTCGAACTCACAAACCGAGAGACCTGAGCTGAAGTTGACTGCCCAACTGGCCGAGCCACCGAGGCAACCCCCCCCAAAGTTTATTTTAATTTTCTAACTTATAAAAGCAGTCCCTGGTCATTGTGGGAATTAGAATTGTTATTGATTTCGTTTATCTATATATGCATTTTAATTACAACCCCACCACCCAGTCATAATCACTGCCAAGATTTCACCATACAGTCTTCCACTCTTCTCTCTGCACACTTTTTTCTAGTTGAGATCAAATGTAAAATGTAACATTGTATCTGGACTTGTTTCAACTTCACTTTACCATGTTATTGCAACCTTTTTTTGGACATTGTATTTCCATATCCTTAACCACCAAGGGATTTAAGATCGACTTTGGGGTACAATCAGATATGCCTACAATAGTGAACAGAACAGAGCCAAACTGTGAAGGACAGAAATTAAAGACTGTGACTTGAACATTTAGTACCACAGTTTGGAAAATGTGAATTACAGAATTTGAATGATGGTTGAAGTCCTTGGGGGGAAAAGTTCGTTGCAAAGGTGGAATTTAATAAGCTTCATGTTGCTCTCGTCCTCAATGCTAAGTCACCCCCATTTAATGAAGGTATTAGAGCAGGTATGGACCAGGCCCCAGATGGTCTGGATGATGGTGATCCACAGTGATGGAAGATAGAGAATGTAAACGGGTGATGGAAGATGGAGAATGTAAACGAAGACCCACGAACTGCAGTCTGGGGAGAAGAGGTGATATGGTTCACTAATCAGGATGGCACGAAATTCTAGAGGGCCTAGATGATCAAGACCTTTGCTCCTCTCTGGGCAAAAGACAGATGCTCGTAGCTGTGTCACTGCCACATTAAGAAGAGGAAAGGAATTTTTATGGCTCCGTTGGTCATGCTGTCTTAAGTACAAATCTCTACTGAAAAGGGGAGGACAGAGCAGACCACTTTAAGAAAGGAAAGTAAAAACCATTAAGCTGATTTTACCGGTGAATTTGTAATTCTGATGAAGTAAAAACCAGTACATTTTGTCCTTCTGACAAAGCTTTGAGAAAGTATTGTGATTATTCTGATATTGAAAGAGGAAATAGTCAAGGCGTAAGGAAGTTGAGTGATTTTTTTAGATGTCTATACCATTAGCCAGATCTCAGTGTGCCTAGTTTGATAGCTTTTCAATTACTCTGTACTGCTTCTCCAGGCTAACCACCATAGTTAAAAAAATTTTTTTGAATGTTTTATTTATTCTTTCTTTTAAAATTTTTTAAATGTTTATTTAATTTTGAGAGAGAGGGAGACAGAGTGCGAGCAGGGGAGGGGCAGAGAGAGAGAGGGAGACACAGAATCGGAAGTAGGCTCCAGGCTCCGAGCTGTCAGGACAGAGCCTGTTGCCGGGCTCGAACCCACGAACCGTGAGATCATGACCTGAGCCGAAGTTGGACGCTTGACTGACTAAGGCACCCAGGCACCCCTAACCAGCCTGCTATTTAGAACTGTTTTATAATTGACCTCTTTTTTCTAGACTGGATTCTTGGATTTTACACACACACACACACACACACACACACACATTTATCTAGGTGTGGGTCTCCTTTCACTGGTTTGCCTGGAATTTGAGGAACCCATTTTATCAGTGTGCTCAGTTGTTTTTCTTCAGCTCAAGAAAGTTATCCTCAGTTATATTTTAAACCATTGTCTGTCCTCCAGGTATTCTGGTTTCTTCCTTAAGAATGGCCTACGATGCAAAAAAAAAAAAAAAAAAAAAAAAAAGAAAGAAAGAAAGAAAAAGAAAGAATAAGTACAATGCATCTCTATTATCCTTTCTTCTTTGCCGTGTTTTAGTCTTTGTTACATTCCGGAGATCTTCAGAATGTGAATCTTTGCTTTTATTTTCTATGGCGTTAGTATGCCTCTTTACTTGGTGTGTGTCCCTCGGGACTTAACCTTGCCCTCCAGTTGTACCCATTTCTGTGAGTGGGACTTTCATCCATCCAGTTGCTCAAGCGAGGGCCTCTCTGTCTCTGAATACCTACAGACAATTCGTCACAGTCTTTTCTATCAACCATCCAAAGTGTGTGGTGAATTATTTCATTTCACAAAGCAAAACGGTGGCTAAGGCAAGGCTGGAATCCAGGTCTTCTGGAAGGTATAGGATGGAAAGATAAAAACAGCACTGGTTGTTCACCACGCTCCACCTGTGTGGCCACGGGAAAATTATTTTTCTGAGCTCCCATTTACTTTTTTATAAGAAGTTAAAATAGCCACGTGTCAGAGTCAGATTTTGTTTGCAGTCGTATAATCCCATTCATTTGAAATGTCCAGAATCAGCAAATCTAGAGACAGAAAGTATATTAGTGGTAGTTAACAACGGGAGGGTGTTGGTGGGGAAATGGGGAGTGGGTTAGCTCTTAAAGGGTCTGGGGTTTCTTTTTAGGATGATGAAAAATGTTCTAAAAGTGATTATGGTGATGGTTGGATAATTCTGTGAATATACTAGTAAGAACCCCTGAAGTGCTCACTTAAAAGAATGGGTTACATGGTTTATGGATTCTAACTCCACCAAGCTGTTTAAAAAGTAAACAATATTAGTAAATAATATTAGTAATCGTTTCAAAATATTAGTAAATAATATTAGTAAATAAAGGAACGGCGAGTACCGAGTACACGGTCTCGGGCCTGGATAAAGTCTCCTTGGCTGCATCATAGCGGCCACTGTGGAAGGGCTGCTTCCCTTTAGGAACTGCTGCTTGGAAATTTCTACCCCTTTATGGATTTTGGAAGTTGCTTTTTGCAGCTTCCTAAGGTAAGCACGGTGCAAAAATAATTTGTCACCTGGGGCTTCATAGCAGATGGTGAACAAGTGGCCTCCCAAGGTCCCCATCTGAAAAAGAGTTGAGGGTATACCGTTAAAAATTTTTTTTTAATGTTTATTTTTGAGAGAAAGAGACAGGGCACGAGTGGGGGAGGGGCAGAGAGAGAGGAGACAGAGAATCTGACGCAGGCTTCAGGCTCCCAGCTGTCAGCACAGAGCCCGACCTGGGGCTGGATGGGGCTGGAACGCAGGAACTGCAATATCATGACCTGAGGGGAAGTCGGATGCTTAACTGACTGAGCCACCCAGGCGCCCTGAGGGTACACCTTTTAAGGAGTGTGATTTGCTTATCTCCACTGAGAAAGATCCTCCAAAGTGGAGTTACTTTGATGAAGTTTTACTAGAGACAGTTGATGTAATCTGAAAGCTTTAAGAGTTGGGGATACCACCTTGAGCCTTCATTTTGTAAGGGATCATACCATCTGGTCTTCACAGGAAAACATGATCAGGGAGGCTGAAAATCAGGGACACACCTTGGGCCTTGATTTTGTAAGGAGCTCAGTCTGCTTCTTTCTACTGGAAACCATCCCAAATTGTGTGTGTGTGTGTGTGTGTGTGTGTGTGTGTGTGTGTGTACATATATACATTGTAAATAATCTATCTTCTGTTTTTTGTTATTTTATTTTTTTATTTTGAAAGAGAGAGAGAGCAAGTGGGTGAAAGGGGCAGAGGGTGGGGGGGAGAGACAGAGAGACAGAGACAGAGACAGAGAGAGAATATCTTAAGCAGGCTCCACGCTCAGCCCCGAGCCCAGTGCGGGGCTCGACCCCACGACCCTGGGATCATGACCTGAGTCGAAATCAAGAGTCGGACACTCAATTGCCTGAGCCACCCAGGCGCCCCAATCTATCTTCTAAAGTAAAATGAGTGGTTATTTCAGATTAAGTCACTTGAAAGAATACTGAGTTACTTACCCCAGAGGACAGTTTCGAGCATTTGCTACGAGAGAAGGAAACAAATATTTTGGAAAAACATAAAATAAAATGTGACTCTGACTGAAAGAAATCAGTGCATTTGCATCTTTCTTAATAACACAGAAAGGAAAATTAAGAAATGAGCATATTTGTATGGTGTGGGAGAAAGCAACTGTCTCTTGAGTGGCCCATTTCTTTTTGGATCTCCATGCAAAAGGCAAGCTGGAGTCATGCTGGGACCAAGGAGGCTGGAGCAACCTAGATAGGACATCGGTAGGGAGGCCATGTGACTGGCCCTGAGGCACCTCACAGGTTGTCATCTCAAGTACTGTTGCAGAGCCAAATGCTGAAGCGAATAAAATATGTTCTAGTTATGCTTGGGAGACCTCCCAGGCCCAGCTGCCTTACTTTCCTCCTCCCTTTGCTTTCTTTTGCCAAGAAAATGCTAGAAGGGAAAGGCAAGAGGAGGGGAGAGGGCTGGGCTGACTCCATCACTGAATTATATATGTTACGCTTTTATTTGCATTTGGACAAGCTTGGATTGCCTATCAGCTTCATGTTTACTTAGCAACTTCAGGATGCTAAGTCCCTACCAGGAAGATGCCAGAAGTCCTAATGTTTCACCGACCTTGGTCACATTGCTTTGACTCTGTCCATTAACTTTGTCATTTACAAAAACAGACAGATAATAATTATTTTCCTACCTTTTCCAAGATTGCTTGTCTTCAGAATATAAAGCACCAGACTTACTTGTCATCACTTAGGTGATGTTTTAAAAACCATTTCACAAGATCAAATAATTCACACTTAAAATGAGACTAGAGGCACCTGGGTGGCTCAGTAGGTCGATTTCGGCTCAGGTCATAATGTCACGGTTCCTGGGATACAACCCCACATCAGGCTCTGCACTGACAGCGTGGAGCCTGCTTGGGATTCTCTCTCTCTCTCTCTCTCTCTCTCTCTCTCTCTCTGCCCCTCACCTGCTTGTGCACGCTTTCTCTCTCAAAAAAAAATACAAAAAATTAAATAAAATGAGATTAAAATGTTTAGCTCAACAAAAAGAAAAAAAAAGTGAATGCAAGTGAAATCTTTTCTACATATTAAAAAAGCAGAGATTCTTTTTTTTTTTTGGTTTGTTTTAAATATGACATATGTTGGTAAGGGTAGGGGGAAGTAGGATTTTCATAGCCTTCTAGAAGGTTGAAATAAATATGCCCTTTCTGAGGACAACTTGGCTCTGTGTATCAAAACTTGAAGAAGTTGTGAAGCGTTTGATTCAGTAACACCACCTCTTGGAGTGCATTTGAAATAAAGGATGAGAGATGTGCATAAAGTCATTTTTTTTTTTCAAGGAAGTTTGGTACAGGGTCACTTTTCACAGGAAAATGTTTGATACAATTTCTCGTCCATTAACAGGCGGTTGGTTAAGTAAGTGGAATGCATGGTGAAATAGAATGCAGTTGTTAAAAAGCCTAACGTGAAGGAATATTTATTGATATAGGGAAATGTTCCCAAAGGTATAGATCCTTGTCGATGCATCTTTCAGCACATTATAACATTGTTTATAAAAATGAGGATGAAGCCAATAGGTAAATACGCCAGTAGAAGGGTGGTGAGGACTATAATACATGCTCTGATGAAATATTGAGCATGGTTAAAAACCTTAAGTTTTCTGGTCCCTAAATAAGTCTACAGGTATATTGATGCAAATGCTAAGTGCAAAAAATGTATGTAGAAGAAATGACGATATCTATATAGGGCACCTGGGTGGCTCAGTCAGTTGAGTGTCCGACTCTTGATTTCGGCTCAGGTCACGATCCTATTACTTATTTTTTTAATTAAATTTTAGTTAACATCCAGCGCAGGACTGGTTTCAAGAGTAGAAGTCGGTGATTCATCGCTTACATACAACACCCGGTGCAGTGGCCAGAAAATGAAGTACAGAAATTCACTGAGACAGCAGCTACCATAGGAAAGGTGTCAGGAAAGGTCTCAGAATGAGGCCGTTGATGTACAGTTTCCTCCTGTACCCCTTACTTAAGCCTCAAAACTCTGTTTACGCTAGTTTTAGCTCCTGCTGTTTGTAATTGTATTTTTATTTTATTTTTATTTTTTAAGTTTATTTTTGTTTTTGTTTGTTTGTTTTTGAGAGACAGAGAGAGAGAGAGAGCATGCATGAGCAGGGGAGAGGCAGAGAGAGGGGAAGAGAGAGAAATCCCAAGCAGGCTCCGAGCTGTTAACACAGAGCCCAACACAGGGCTCGGACCCACGAACTGCGATATCATGACCTGAGCCGCATCCAAGAGTCAGATGCTTAACCGACTGAGCATGAACATGTAACATGAGATCTACCCCTTTAACACATTTTGAAGTGGACAATACCACGTTGTTAACCACAGGCACTATATTGTGCAGCAGATCTGTAGAACTCACTTTTCTTGCATAAACTGCAGCTGTTGGTTCCAGAAGTAGAGGGAGTTGGGGCTTCCTGTGCGATGTACATGATGTAGCAGCCATATATACCAATGCTGCGTATTCCCTCAAGCATACGCCTTCTGCATGCTAATGACAGAGCAGAGCTATTTGGAATGACAGTATTTACATTCAGAAACTGGAGCCTTTTAGAAAAATAGTAGCAGATCTTGGTACATTTCCAATCTGTGTGCTTCCCTACACATTTATGCAACAGGATTTGGAGATCCCAGCTGAGGAGGCTACGATAATAGCCCATCATTATATAATAGAGATCCATTCACTTATTCCTTCGTTCATTCAACAAATATCTATGGGGGTCCTGGTATGTGCCTATTGAGCTGCGATGAGAATTATAAATCCGATTTGCTGACTTCATTGCCTTGTTAGTCTTACTACAGAAAATGAGGCTGTTTGAGGGTCGGTAGCAGATAGACAGTTGAAGCCAGAGAGCAGATGACATTCACGGCAGGAGAGAGAACCGAGGGAGAAGACGAAGGGGTTGATGAGGGAGGTTTTGGAACACCTAGATTTGAGAGAGGCGTGCAAGTAAAAAAGAGCCCACCAAAAGGACACACAGAATTAGGTGGAAGATGAGAACTAGGGAACTAGGGAGAGTGAGTAGTGGCTGAGCTTTATAAATCAATTATTTTGATCTGTCACAACGAAACTGGATTCTTCTCGGGATGCCTGGGTGGCTCAGTCAGTTGAGTGTCTGACTTCGTCTCAGGTCACGATCTCATGGTTTGTGGGATCAAGCTCCCTGTCGGGCTCTGCGCTGACAGCTCGGAGCCTGCTTGGGATTCTCTCTCTCCCTTTCTCTCTGTGCCTCCCCCGCTTGCATGCACACACACACACACACACACACACACACACACACACACACTCTCTCTCTCTCTTTCTCTCTCTCAAAAATAAATAAACACTTTTTAAACACTGGCCTATTTTCATTACAATGAGAAGATTCTTTCCTATCCTTAAAGGTGTTATATGTTACTAACGAAATCACATAGATTATGTCTTTGGCCCCTCGTCAACATTGGAAGTGAACTCACAAATGAATAGCATAGGTTTGATATATACTTAGTTGATCACCAAAATGTCGTACGTGTATTTTATAGCCAAAAATCTGAATAATAGCTATTACGAAAACAAATATGAACCTTACCCTCCGCCCCAGGAAGAAGTCATTTTGGTCATTGCTGAGATTATTCAACTGTGTGAACACCAGCCAAATCTTCGCTCTAGCTGACGGTTGTCCAATTTTGAATTTCAAGATTGGATGAAATGAATTTAAGTCCTGAATTGCCTCTCTGGAGTCCCACATCCGGAGCTACCTGCGGGACTTGTGTCTTGCATTTTGCTGCTGCTGCTGGTTCCAGATGTCCTGGCCGGTATTCCCAAGAGCCCAGGGGGTTATTAGTAGATTAGGAACAGAGTCTAGGAGCGAACACTGTAGGGGAAGAAGAAGGGGGGGGGGCGCACACAGTGACCCTGGGCAGATCTGAATATGGAAAATAATGAGATCCTTAGAAAAACAGAGGTCACTTGCTTTGCCTCCTACTGAAAATGCTGCCTCCTTTGTGGCCGTATCACAACATTCCTGCTCTACCTTCCAGAAATCTTAATGAGCCCTTGTCTTTTGTAGGTTGCCTCCAGTCAGTTCCTTGGTATGTAGGGATCAAACCTGCTGGAGTGTGGCTGGGCCATTTAATTCAGTACATGCCTCCAGAAGGACACATGCATTTAAAAAGCTGTGTTTTCTCTTTTTTCCTTGGAAGGGTTTTGAGGTTTTGTTCATTTGCAATAGTTGTTGCACAAGCAACATTATAACGGTATTAAATATTTGGCTTGAAGAGATGGCAGGATAATGGGTGATTTAAAACAAATGTTCATTCTATTTCTGTTACTTTTCCACGTTGCCTTCCTTAGACTCTTTATTTTGATATACTTTTCGTAGTATCATGTGGCAAGAAAATCGAAGGTGACATATTCCTATTTTTAAAATGGGTTCGGTGGGAAAATTGGATGGCCTTACAGAAATTAACTTTAGAACATATTTAGTCGGGATGCCAGCCTTCTCTTTAAACATATTCCCATTACGTGGGAAAATGTGCCCTTCCCCCTTCCTATATGTAGCAGTCCATCCTCCTGGTGACATGTTTACCTGGATTTGCTAACCCTGCGGAGGGCATGTTCAGCTTCAAGTGCATGGTGTAGTGGAAGATAATCAGGCTGGGGTGATGTGGGGTCTTGACATGTCTGTGCCATTCACTTGTTTGATCTTGTACTTGGCTTGGGCCTCGATTTCCTTATGAGCAAAATTAGAGAAACTGTGGTCGATGAGTTCACTGGGCTACTCTGGTTGTAATTACCATGCTGGCTCATGGGGTTGGGTTCTATTACTTGTATAGAGCAAAAACATAGAAAGGAATGATCCCACCATTGGTAAGTTTCCACTCACACAGGCAGAAACACATAGTGGTCAGGGGCATGGACTCTGGGGCTCGTCTGTCTAGATTTGAATCGTATCTATCACTTATAAGCTGAGTCATCTTACGTGGGTTCCTCAACCTCTCTATGCCTTAGTTTTCTCATCTGTCAAATGGGCATCATATAGTGCCTAGTTGTCTGGTTGTTTTAAGGAGAAAATAAGCTACTGTATGTAAAGCCTGCAGATTCCAGAGTCAGCTACAAACAAGGTGCTAATTTTTTTCAAGTAGTCAAGGTGTATGGTATCTATATAGATCACATAACGCAGCAGCCTTTTTATCTCTTAAGACACCTTGTAGGAAAAAAAAATGCCACGTATAATTTTATAACCAGAGGGATTTTATTCATCAGCAAGATAATAGTTTCTCCTTATAAGATTATTCTAATGCTAATCATTTTATTGAGGAAATGGTATTCTAATTTACTACTGATTTATTTCCAAACCGAAATGATTGAGTAATAATTATTCCACTCTTTTAAGACCAGTGTTTGGTAAATTAGCAACAGCATTCAGTAATCACTCCTATTTGTAGACAGCTGTTTTCCTAGCGCTCAGGAAGAGTCAAGGTCTTTTTGATTGCTTTTTCTTCCTGTAGACTCTGAGCTGGAAGCCAGCGCAATGGGGGGTGGGGGGGGGGAGGCTGGGCGGCAAAGATCAGGTACAGGCTCTGCTCAGAGTCCCCACTTGTCCAGAGTGACCTTGGGCGAAGCCCGGTCGCACTTTCGAGCTCTTTTAACCTGTTTAGTCAGCGACACTTCTCATCTTCTAAGTTTTCTTTGAGAGGATAGTAGGGGATTTTGCTTAAGGGTCACTTTTATTTTTCATCTACGTAACAGACCAGAATGGCGGGGGAGGTATTGTGGCAGTAAGCTCCGTCCTGTTTACCAGGTATGTTATATGGGAAAACCTTGGGCTGAGAGACAGCTGACATGAGTCGTGTTCCATCCCTGCTGCTATTCACTGTCCCCTCCCCTTTAGGTATCTTTGTAAAAGTCTGTGATTTTATGAGCCTTGTTAGCTTGGCTGGATAAACACACACACACGCACACACGCACACAGCCGAAATAAAGTTACCTCACCACATGTTTGCTGGGATCTAGACTTGCCTTCAGTTTTCCCTTCCACGTAGTCCTAATGGACAATGCTAATGTTTTCCTTCCTTCCTTCCCAGTGGCATCGTGACAACAAGTGTGCTAAAAGTAGGGGTATGCCATTTGAGCTCTTTAGGAGGAAGCTACTGTGTGGCTAAAAGGCATTAGTCTGAATACATGCCATGCCATTAATATTTCCCCAAGCTGCCTTGATCCTATTAGTGCTGTAGGTAATTTTTGTGGCTGGGGAACATCTCCAGTCGTGCTTTTATTCTAATGAGAACGGGTAACAGTGTTACTTCATAGCTCTTAAAAGGAAAAAAAAAAAAAAACGAAACAAAACAAAATAAAAAAAAATCTACATGGTGAACTGACGCAGAAGCTTCGTACATTACATTTTTACCTTGCTTCTGGTTAAAAAAAAAAAAAGGCCACAAGTAGATCCAATGCCGAGGCCCTTTCCAATGCTGGCCTTCATTGTCACCAGCTCTTCAAAGCTCCTCATTTTATAGATGGAGAAGCTGGGGGTCCGAGAGAAATAGCTTTTTCCCGAAGACTGTCAGGCTGGTGGCAGACCAGGGATGAGGACCGTAGCCTTCTGATTTCCGAGTCATGCTTTTCCCCACAGCAGTTTGTGCTGAGTTTTGCTCTGCCCCTGAAACCATCTATGTTACGGTTTCTCTTCTTCCAGTCTGGGAAGGCATGTATTTGATGATATTTGGCTGAAAGACTGATTTTTTTTCCCAACCTTCCTTGTACGGCTTCTTCGATGGCTTCTTTCCAGTTCCTTCCTGAGTTCCGTGCAGAAATCTGTTACTGAAATGCAGAATCCAGTACCCCCTACTTCCTTGTTGAAAAATATACATTCTGAGTTTGGGTTTTACCCTCTTTGGTTTTCCCTGGCATAGATGTGCTGTGACTACGTGGATGGGCTGGACAAGGATTGTGACATTCTGGAGCGGAAGGGCTAGAGATATTGGCAAAGCAGAGGGAACAAACTTGAAATAAGGGGAGAGAAAAAAAAAAGAAGGGTAATCATCCCATGCACAACTACTCCCCTTACCTTAAGTACCCAACAGCTCGGATGGTTTCCCCCACACCTGCCCATACCGTATCTCTGGTCCCACCTGCACTCCTGACCTCAGGGACGTTTCCCCAACCCTGAGTGAACGTACTCATCCTGACTCTTCTTCTAAGACTTGCCAAACTACTCACCCTGATCACATGCCCAGTCTGAGCCCTGATCCTGACTGCCTACTACTGGTGGCTGATTCTGGAAGCCACTTCTAAAGTAGAGGTAGGAAGGAGCAAAGGAATTAACGGAATCAAGAGGCTGTGTGCGAGGGAAGGAGAAAGGGGGGGGTGGTGAGGAAAAGGGTGAGGCGTGCTGACCATGAGAGGAGCCTTAGGATGTGGTGCCTGAACCTAAAATTAATGTGCTGTGCTTTTGGATGGAGACTGAGGACGAACTGAGTAAATGATGTAGACCGCTTCCTGATTTCTAACACCCTGGGTACTGTAGACCAAGTGGACTGTTGGACATTATTAGCCGAACCCTAAAAGGCAGGAGTGATTGAAAACTGATTGTGGGTGAACACTCAGGTTGAATTAGCATAGATAGTAGATAGTGTAGATAATGTAGAATTGGTCTGTGGGCGCTTCATGGGATATGTCCTACCCACCTTCATGTCTCCCCCCCACCCTCACTCCTAGCATACTGGTGACACACACACACACACACACACACATGAACACTTCCATTCCAACTGTGCTTTTCTGGGCCATATTCTTTTACATTCCCTTGCCTTTGCACCTGCTCTCTCTCTGCCTAGAGTTAGGCTTTCCCTGTCTGTTTCCTGAATGTGTTAATGTAAACCTTCCTACTTGTCTGCTCTGTTTGACCCTTTTGTTCATCTCTTCTATAGTTTTTGTTTGTAAACTGAATACGTAGATCATGAAGCTGCCAAAATTAATGGGCATTGACAACCGAACCCTGTTCATTCTTATCATCTAGGAAACAAATGATACCTCTGTCTCTCCAAACGTGAATTTCTTCAATGCTTTCCCCCCATTCGGGCCAGAAAGTATGTCTGGAAGCATCTGTAGTGCTGACTATCATTACTATTCACTAGAGATTATTGGCATTTATCAACCAGCTGTTTCATGGGAAGAGCTTTAGCAATTGTTTTGCATTTTGTAGCTAATTGCAGGAACAAAGTGGCTACCGATGCAAAATTTGGTTTTTAAAAGAAAACATTCTCTCCCTAATCAAGTCCTCATGGTAAAGACAACATGAAATTATTACTGATCAGCACTCATGAGCCAGGGAGAGATGAAGGGGTAAATTCTTTTTGATTTCTACTTAAGAAATTGAAAGGAAAGATGTCCTATGTTTCAAAGAAATTTGCGGAATCCAGTGATACAAATGCTGGAGACTTAAAATGAGGTAAGGTTTGGCTCGGGGATTAAAAGGAATGGGTATGAAGTGCTTTTTGAACATTGCATTTCACATCTAGTCCGGTGATCTTTAATTTTTTTTTTTTTTTGCTCATATTCCCTCTAAGATGATAAAAGTATTTTGGAAAACTGCGTAACTGTTCACGTCACTATTTTTTGTGCATAAAAACCACAAGTTTACATGGTCGCAAAGGACATAATTTTCAGCATATTGTGTATTTCTTACAGACTTTAAGTATATTTTTGTCCCAGCCTTGGAAATGGCTCAGTTAATTCGCTCTTTGTCAAACCAGTCGGTCAAGTCAGATCGACATTCTATTCGAATCTGATTTTATTATCTTATCCTGTGACAGATGTCACGCTACCGAATTCTAACGTGAAGGTGGGTAGAACACTCTGTTTGGCTGTACCGGGATGCTCCTTTCAGAGCCTCTCTGCTCTTGAATCCTTCCTTTGTTGTTTGCTACCTGAGAGGACTTTACTCCCTCAGACAATGCTCCATAATAAAATTCAGGAGGGTCAGGGGGTCTGTCTCTCTCTGGTCAAGTGGGAAAAGGGACACTGGAAGTGAGTATGGGGAAGGAGAATCTATAAATGATGGGCAGCTATCCCAGCCTCCTCACTTTCTAGACAGTCACACGCCCAAATTGGAAAACTTCCGATCTTGTGTACTCTTTTCTCATTTTACCGATGGCTCAACTAAGACCTAGAAGGAATCAAGGACCGATTCAAAGTGGCAGTGCTTGATAATCAGTGGCGGAGCCATCCTGGAATATAGGTATTTTGATTTCCCAGCTGGTGCACGCTTCCTGCCCCGTGATGTCTCATTAATCTGTCCTACATTTCAGTGACTGTAGTCTCTTTAGGCAGTCACAGCGGAGTTTTCTCACAGAAGATAAGAGGTCTGACCTTGACATTTCTTCACAGGGAGGTGTGTGTACACAGCGACCTCAGGGATGGTAGTTATTTGTTTGTATCTGCTGAGACATTACTCGCAGGCTAAGCGGGTAGAGTTACCACATAGCAAGCCTTCATTCAAAATGCCTGTAACTTACCAAGCCTGTTCCATGTTAGTGGGAAAGGCACTTGAACATGGGACTAGAACCTTTTGGTGGTTTTCAGTGTTTTGACTGGTTTACGATTTACCTCGTTTTGTTAGTTTTCCGGATTCAATTGTTAAGATTTCAAAAGTACGTAACAAGGTGAGTAAATGTTTCTTGGGTCAGAGTTGCCTAGATTCAAATATTGGTCCTGCCGCCTGCCAGCAGTATGGCTTTGGACAAAATATTAACCTCTCGTTACCTCAGTTTCCCCTTCTGTAAAATGGGTAGTAAGGATTGCGTATATGGTATAAATCAAGTGCTTGGAAGTATAATTATAATAAGTACTCAGTAAATGTTAGCTATTGTTATCATTATTGTTAAATGAAACCTTCAAGTAATCTAATCTTTTTTTCTTAAAATTTTTTTTAATGTGTATTTTTTTTTTTTGAGAGAGAGAGAGAGAGGGAGGGAGGGGTAGAGAAAGAGGGAGACACAGAATCGGAAGCTGGCTCCAGGCTCTGAGCTGACAGTACAGAGCCCGATGTGGGGCTTGAACTCACGAACCGTGAGATCATGACCTGAGCTGAAGTCGGACGCTTAACCGACGGAGCCGCCCAGGCACCCCTCAAGTAATCTAATCTTAAGAGAAGACTAAACAGGTCAGAAGGTACATTAAATTCACACCAGGGCAAGCTCTGAGGGAGTGAGAGCAGGCCTGCAGAAAGGAAGGGGCTAGACAGTATTATGGAAGGTTCATCAAGCCACATAGGAAATCATGGTTTAAGACAATGCTGACCAATAGACCTTTTAAATACGATAGAAATGTTCTATATGGTAACCACTAGTCACATGTGCCTGTCGGGCCCTTGAAGTGTGGCTAGTCTTCATGAGAAATTGAATTTTTCATCGTATTTAATATTAATTAATTTACAGTTATACTTGAATAGCCACCTATGGCTCTTGGCTACCATTTTGGCTAGTGCAAGTTTAGGACTTGAGCTTTGTTTTTGTCAGTTACCTTAAGTCTTTGAGTAGTTAGACAGCTTTAATAGAGCATGAGAACGGTGAAGGTAAACCTGACTCTAGGACAACAAGTACCATGTGGTTGGTAGCAGTCACCTGAAATTAGGGGCCAGTTCCAAGTGGTGTGCCATATGGCCCTCTTCCGGCTCTGTCTGTCCTTTTCTTACCTCCTTCCTCTCCCTCTAGACTGCCCCCTTTCCCGGCTTTGCTCTGTACTCCCCTCCATCCTTCCTCCTTATTTCCCTGTGGCCAGGCTCCTCCACCAGATATTTTGCGACCTATGTCTTACCAGTTAAGTCCCAATTAATTAAGGTCAAGGAAGTATATTAAGATACCTGTGGCGCGACGGCCGATTTCTTAGGAACGGAAGCGGATTGCGAGGAAGTTGCAAAGGTGTGGCAAAAAGACACCTTTGCCCGCCCTGTTTTCATGTGAAGAAGTACCCTCTATCAATTTAGTATTAAGCGGTGGGTCCATTAAGTAGCTCACGGGCAAGATCATTTAAGATTTTGTGGACTGTCTGCAAAGGCTGCCGCTGTCGACCAGAGCGGCATACAGATGATATTTCGATGCCTTCCTCACCTCACAGCGTATTATGTTTTGAAAGTTTAGTCCTTTAAGAGAAAGGAAAACGTTTGATCGAAGTCAGGAAAACAAATCGTCCTTACTGCACTTGAACGAGCTGAGAATCATGCGTATTGTCACCCGGGCAGTGTTTGGGGCCAGTGTTTGCCATGCGAACCAAGTTACAGACCTTCTGAAACCACGTCTTTGGGTATTTCTAATATCCAGGTTAAAATAGGTCATCGTTAGTATTTTGAATATCTTCAATGTGCACTGAGTCATAGTTAATATCTTAAATGGCTTCAGCGTTTGCTATTGTAAAAGAAGCTATTTTGTAGAGCACCACAAAACCCCTTTTTATCTGTGGAACCCATCCATATTAAAATTATAACTTTAGCAGCTTTCTGCGAGGAAAATGGTAACTCTGACATTTTATTCCATTTGACCACGGAGAAGAGGACCATAATTTCAAGAATCAAATCCCCAAATGCATTATTGTGCCCATTTTCTTTATACAAAATGTTACTTCATCTGTCTGCTAATAACCCACCTTAATCCATTTTCAAGGGCCTCTTTTCTTTTCTTTCTTTCTCCCCCCCTCAAGTAATTCTGACAAATACTTTTCACTTTCTTTAAAGTAGAGGTAACTGTTGTAAGTTCTCACACATGTTCATGGAATAAATGTATTTATTAAGACTGTAATTCACTTGGGAAGTCATGAGAGAGTGGGCCTTTCTTTGGGGTGCCCCCCAGGGTCCAGGATCTCTTCTGAGTAATACAGTGCTTGGAAGCCAGTGTGACAGTGGCAGTTGCCAGCGAATGACCATCAGTGCAGGTCCAGATTTTTAAAAAAAAAAGTTTTTTGTTTTTTCCAGTTGAGAGAGTGTGAGAAGTATCCAATGGACAGTGGCTCAAAAATCTAACACAGCAGGTCTCAGACAACTTTCTCAAATCCATTTTTCTATATAGGTCAAACTGCAGTGTTTCTAGTATATTCTCTGTACTGCTGTGAGCTTAGGCTCCCTGAAGCATAGCATGGTGTTCTTGCCCTTTGCTATTCTCAAACCCGTGTACCACCTAAATGTCTTTTCCAGAGTGTAGATTCTTCACGATTGTGCTCTTACCCTCATTCTCAGCCTTTCTCACTGATCTGTTCCCCTGCAGCCCCAGCGAACTGTTTTTGCTCCTCTTGTCATCTTGCGTCTTTTGCCATCCCCTCTTGCCCACAGCATTCTGCCTCCAGGGTACTTTTTCTCCTCTGGGTCTGTTAGCCAGAGAACTTTCCATTCTTCTAATCGTGGTTCATATCCTGCTCCCTCCAAGGAACCTTCCCAGAGTCCCCAAACATACGGAAGGGCTTTTGCTCTGTAGTTCTCTGGTACTTTCACATTATGGTATCGTGGAAGAGGTTGGAATCAGCAAGCCTGGGTTTGAATCCCAGCTCCAACATTTGGTAGGTGTATGATCTTGGGCAAGACATTGAACTTCACTTTCTGAGCCTCTGCCTTCATCTGGAGCATGGGGATGATAATTAATGCCTTCCCTGCTCATGTCCCAAGCTTGCCGTGAACCTCAAAGGAGATAGTGCGTGTGAAAGCTCTCGGTATTCAATGAAATGCCACAGACACGGGGCGTGTCTTTCCTTTTGTTATTGTTCTTCCGTTGAAAAACCAGCCAGTGCTGCCATGAAACAGTCATTTTGAAAGGTTCAGAGAGAAGAAGAATATTTAGGGTTTGAAAATCAGACTGGCTATAGGTCCAGCACTTGCTTGTACTCGTGAGTTCCATGAGAGCAGGGATTGCATCTGATTGAGCGCTGTGTCTTCTACACTGCCCAGCACCATGCTGATGCTGATACATACCATGTGATCATTCTCATAATCTCTCTTAGTGAGCTGTGATGAATGCCAGAAAGTTCTGATAGAATGCATATGGCCGAAATCCTAGCTGTTAGATTCCAAAACCCATATTTTGTCAGTCCGTTGTACTGTTTGGCGTATCTGTTTCCTTAGTTGTCTTACAGAGTTGGGAGGGAATGGGGTTTCCTTATCCTCATTCAATATTTAAGAGTTGAAGACTTCCAAGTAGAGAGGACGTGATGACTCAGTGAACAGGGAGTTGAGAGGTGAGGATGAGGCCCCAGAGTAGAGGCTTGGCAGAACTCTAGTTCAGTCCAATTTAGGTGTTCCGGCACTCAACTCCAGCATTGGCCCACGTGACAGGCTCTTTTGTCCCCCACCGAGGCCAAGGCAGATGCTGTGAGGAAATTAGCATCCCCTGGGTCTGGTGACCATTTAGGGGCTCTCTATCCTCAAGGCAATGAATGAGCTGCTCGCCTTATCCTCTCTCCCTTCAGTTGAAGTTCTGATCTCATGGGCCGTAGTAGGGTAGCTCTGGCCCACCATGCCAGCCTGAGACCAGGAATTGCTTTCTGAACGAGCTTCATGGTAATAACCTCCATGCCTTCACTCTCTCAGAGTTTCTTCCAGTTTCGACATCAAACTTTTGTTCATTCAGTTACTCGCAGAATAAATATTAACTGACCATCTACCATTCAGGTGGCGTAATCCTGTGTGTCCCACGTATTTGTCTTATCTGTATAGCCAAAGTATAAGCTCTTTGAGGGAAGGCTCCTCTTTTCTTATTTTTAAATAACATGTGCCTATTTTTATTAAACAAAAAAAGACGATTATATGTAAAGAGGTACCCAACTTTCACACAACCATGCAACAGTGAAAATTGGGAAAGGAGCCCCAAGGGACAGGGGAGTTCTGTGGTCAGCTTGAAGGAAGGAATCCTATGATTCTACTCAAAAACACCTAGCATTCATTCATCCTAACTGTACAGTGGGCTCTGTGTTAAGTGCTTTACATGGAACATTTTATTGAATTCTAAACACTCTCCCTAAGAGGTAGCACGGTTGTGAACATTTTACAGATGAGGAAGCTGAAGTCCTGAGAGGGTAAGTAACTGGCCAAAAGCTACACAGCGAATAGACACTAGAACCAGGAATTAAATGTATCTCTGTTTGACTTCAGGGCCCTTGTCAATACCCTGTCCTACCTTTCACCAGGGAACACTAGCCCAAATTTGCCTATACTGTGTTTCACGACTTTTCGAAGTAGTGTTCGATCTCCGGAGTCGAGGACAATAAGTGCATGGTGAACCCACTGAAGGTTAATCGCTGAGGCCAGGGGTTTGAATTTTACTCTTCATCGGATTGCCAGTGAGTTTGCCAAAAGAGTGAAGGAATTAGTGGTAGTGTTATGTGGTCATCACTTGAGCATCTAAATGGAATATTGATGTGGAATGTCCAAGGGTATCTTCGTCCTTGCCATACTTGAAAGTAGGATTTGACTGCTGCAAAGGTATGGGTAGTGGGAGGGAACTTAAAGGGCAACGGTGAGTTTAGAAGTTATCTTCTGTCAGTCACCAAGTGGACTTGTGTGCTAGTCACTGGCAGATGTCATAGGCCCATTTGGTGCATTGTAGGAACAGACGTTTCTCCTGAAGGTGCATTTGGTGTAAGTGGAAACACTCTTGAACTAGGAGGATCAAAGGCTGTCGATGAGGTGTCTGAATTGGCACTGTTTCTGTAGCACACCTGTCTCTGGACAGAGGGACACATTGTTCTTCCTTTTTGGCCCCGACCCCATCTCGCTGCCCTCGTGACACCTAAAATGTAATGGATTGCACCTACCTTCCTCTCTTTCTTCTTCTCTTCTCTTTATTTTTTGGCATTGTAGTGTTAGGTGTACCAACCTAGGCATGCACACGTGCACGGACACACATGCACTCAGTGCTCTGTGGCTTTCATTTATTTTAGCCCAAGACTGCTGCCATTCGCATGCATGGCCCTTCTGGCAAGTGAATCACCCAGTCAAAAACAGGATTGATTGATTTGCGTGAGTGATTTGCCCGCCAACAAAGTACGGATCTAGTCCTTGTGGTAGGTGGCTTTCGGGATTTTCACCGGTGTTAGGATTTCACATTTGGTTTCCTGCTGCTGGTTAAACGTGGGAGGCAATGACAAGCTATCAGCTCTCCAGTTTGTTGTAGTGATGTGCCAATTAAAAGGCATCCTTAATATGTTGCGTTGTGGGTTAAGAAGCCAGTGCTCTTGTAAGAAAATGACACTGGTAATGAAGACTGCACCATGCTGTCCCATGACAAGTTTCATAAATATGACACCCCCTCCAACTCATTTGATTTTGCAGGCATTTTACAAGTTCCGTTGCTGTATTGTGATTGCATGTGGCTAATGGGTCATCCTCTTCCACAAAGTGCTCTGCCCCGAATATTTCAAACCTCTGTGAGGGATGCTACCAAGTAAGTCGGAGACCTGGAAGTCAGCCTAGGTGTTTTGTTCTCTGTCCCCCACCCTCCCTGAATCTTTCCCTCCAGTCAATCCTCCTCCTCCACCTTTCCCACCTGCGACCAGCCTTCCTTCAGAATATATTTTCTAACACCGCGTCCCTTTCCTGTTCCGCATCTTTCAATGGCTCCCTCTTGCCTACACAGAATAAAGCCTGAACACCTTAGCGTGATGCACAAAACTCTGGCCCACTTTGCCAACTCTGTCCAGCTTCGGCCCTCATCATCCCTTCAGCCCATCACCATTCCCAGACATACCCAAATACTTCTGCTTCCAGGATGTGACGTCCATTCACTCAGCAGATATTTATGTCTGGACACTGAGTGTGTTGCCGTGAACAAAACAGACGAAAGTTCCTTTCCCCGTAGAGCTTACATTCTAGTGGGGAAACAAACAAACACATCATTTAGTTCTGCAACATTCTTTATCTTTCCATATACCCTTTCTGGTGGAAGAAAGTTTCCTGCCCTCTCTCTGTCTAGATGTTGCCTACTCCCCTTTCAGGAACCAGCTTCTAAGCCTTACATCTGAGGTAGGCTTGGGCCTGCTTTCTTCTTTTCTCTAGACTTTTGCACCCTTTCGGTAGAGCCTCTGCTGTGCTCTTGATTCTCATTGTTGACACGTCTTACCCAGCCCTTGTGGTGTTCTCCATTTAATGGGACAATATCTGTTTTCGCTTTGTTTTCACAATACCCAGAACCGTGCCAGCACCTGTAATCAGGACTCAGAGAAGGTGTTTCGGTGCATGAGAGAATGGGAGGAAGGAAGGAAGGAAGGAAGGGAGGGAGGGAGGAAGGAAGGAAGGAAGGAAAGGAAGGAAGGAAGGAAGGAAGGAAGGAAGGAAGGAAGGAAGGAAGGAAGGAAGGAAGGAAGGAAGGAAAGGGGAAGGAAGAAAACAAATTGTTTCCCGTTTCTTCTTGCTTGGAAACGTTTTGGGTTTTTTTACGTTTATTTATTTATTTTTGAGAGAGAGAGAGAGAACACACAAGTGGGGTAGAGCCAGGGAGAGAGGGAGAACCCCAAGCAGGCTCCGCACTGTCAGTGTGGAGCCCCGCATGGCGCTCAAATGCATGAACCATGAGATCAGTGACCTGAGCTGAAGTCAGACACTTAACCGACTGAGCCACCCAGGCATGCCTTGGCTTGGAAAAGTTTTAAGTAGTTTTGAATCATGACCCAGTAGAATTGTATAGTCAAGAAAATGCCACTGGATTTTTAACCTGGAAGCGGGGGGGCGCCTGGGTGGCTCAGTTGTTTGAACATCTGACTCTTGATTTGGGCTCAGGTCATGATCCCAGGGTCATGGGATTGAGCCCCCTGTTGGGCTCTGCACTGAGCATGGAGCCTGCTTGAGATTCTCTCTCCCCCGCTACCCCTACCCCCACTTTGTGCGCCCTCTCTCTTTCTCAAAAAAAAAAAAGGGTGGAAGGAATGAGTATTCCCCCGTGATTTGGTTTATAAGACATTGTCTCAACAGCTTTATATGAAGCTCAGAAATTAAATGAAATCTTTCTCACACACAGGTAAATTGATCTTTGCCTTCACGTCCTTTTTCTGCATAATAATTGTCAGAGTTTGCAAGAAGTTAGAAAACCAGAAATCACAAAGAAAATGATTGATACACTTGACCTATCAAAATAAAAAAAAAACCCTTCTTGCGTCATAATATCAAAAATAAGAACAGCTCTTCTCCAACACTCCCTTTCATTGGCTGTAGACATTAAAAACGCTTCCGGTCTTTAAGAGTATCTTCAGGACTGGCTTAATGGATGTGTGATCTGTGCTTGGTTTAATGCTCTTCTGTCACCATCTTGAAATTCTTTTTGAACAAGGGACACTCCACTGTTTCATTCTGTACTGGGCTCCACACATTGTGTACCCAGTGCCGAGTCTCTTGAATCATCCTAGAACGTCCCTACTCCCGGTGATCCTTCTTACATCAGGCCTGCACATGTGATGCTGGGCGAAAGCATGTAGGCAACCCTCCCGTTCAGTAAAACTGGACTTAAAGGGGAGTCTGGAGGACCCCATACAGGTTCCGTAGCTTGGCAGTGGGCCATATTTCCTGGCATTCATTCATTCATTCATTCGTGCCTTCGTTAATTTAGCAAACGTTTTCCGATTCTACCCTTGGTGCCAAGCGCTGTATTACGCACTGTGGGAGAGCGGGAAGAACGCTGTGAAGGAGGTGTACATATGAGTGAACAGAGGTTAAGTGCAGAGGACAGCCAGAGCACAGAGCCGAGGCCCCTAACACTGCCGGAAAGAGGATTTAAGGAAAGCTTCCGGAGGAAGACGCCATCCATGCTATGGCCTGAAGAAAGAGAAGAAGTAGAGTTGAGAAGCACAGCCTGGGAAGCGAGGTCAGGTCGAAGAAACAGCATTTTCCCATGTGGATGGAACAGCTGGCTGGCCTCTACTCGCGAGGTTTACCCCGCTCCCAGCTGTGTGCTGCTGTGCTTGCTTCCTTGGGTGGGTGGGACTACATATGGTCTGATGTCTGGTAAAGTCAATGGCAGAAGAGGCTGGAAATATCCACTGCCTCTCATACCTCTAAGGCACTTGATCACCCCTCTGAATATTTAGAGAGGCCCAGCCCTCGAAGAGCCAGACTCCATTCTTAACTTGCCAGACTCCGTATGAACTTATAATGGGTGGTGGGCCAGATTCGGTCCACAGGCGATCATGGGCTGATTTCTGATCTGGAGTGAAGACTCCAGATCCTTTATTTGTATTTGCTTTTCCTTTGCCGAGGAGACTCTCCCTTCATCGCCCTTCTGTCCTTGGTCTGTCCTCACTGTCGATGAAAGCTCCTTGCTCTCCAGAACAGGTTAGAACTCCGTGCACTATTGTATGTCTCTGCAGCATCCTTGCAACTTCTCTCTGAAGTCATACATCGTATTTCGAGGACACTATTTGTTTAACGTTTAACGCTCCTTATATCCTAGAAACTTACTGGAAACAGAGTCTGTAGCTGTCTTCTTTTTTTTCACAGTTCACCCTATGCTCCAAAAGTATTTGTTGAGTGTATGTATGAACGAGTGGAGTACCACTGTCTCCCCATATTACAGATGATGAAACTGAGGCATAGCTAGTTGATCCTGACCGAAGTCAAAGAGCTGTTAGGTGGTGAAGTAGAAATAACTTTTCAGTTAGCTCCACTCCTTTTTAAAACATTTTAAGCATTCTGAGGGCATATTTGGAAGTGAGACAAAGAAAGCAAGTGAAATAGGGCTTTCTATAAGCACAGCATCGACTATGAAGATGTTATTTGATTTGTTTTCTCCTTGTTCCCATGGGGCATGCAGGGTATTAAGGGCGGGAGAGGGGTGCTAAGAGGTGCCCAGAAAGCTAGAGTAGGGATTTCATGGCTCACGAAAAAGGACTATAGGGCCTGAAAGGGTTTAATGTTCCTACGGTGAGTGATTTGGGAGAGTCTCTTAACCAGCGTTTGTTGAGAGTCAAATGGGGGTTCTATTTCTTGTGGCTGAACTTGTAGCTCCCTGGGTGGCCCTCACCCCTCCTCTCCCTCCAAGTGCTTCCTGAGGAGGGTTCTGAGGAAACCCAGCCATCTAATCCAGTCCCTCCATTGCTGCACATGAGAGTATTGATCCAAAGAGAGCGGAAATGCCTAGCACAAGGTCATGCACCCCGTCAGTGGCAGAGCTGAGACCGGAGCCCGTGCCAGTGACCTCCAGGGCGGAGCCTCAGCCATCCCTCATTTCCCTTCGAATTGCAGACCTCCTACCACCCACACCACATCAGCTCCACAAAGAACCTGGACACAACACAGTTTAAGCCCACGATTATATACAGTCACCACTATCTCAGCGGCAGGAGCTGGAGTTAAAGCTGACCTGTGTTGTTGCTCCATCAAGGCCTTCTTCATTCTGTCTTGTTTCTGCTGGTTCTCTTGTCTTGGTGACCTGCATCCATTTGACAGCATGGACTTTATTAGAATACCCATCACTATCACAAGCAACCCCTGTGTCCTCAACAAAGTGCCATCTCATTGGCTTTCCACAAACACTCCGCCATAATTCTTGAAGAAGCAGCAGCTTCTTCAAGCCGTGGTCCTGGCGTGGTGCCTGCTTGGCTGCAGGCCAGCCCAGCTAGACAACCCAAGCTATTATTGGGCTGGTCTTCACCCCCATCTTCCAACCTACTTTGTCACTGTCAAGAAACCTGACTGGGCCCCAGCTGTGGTCTCCAGACTCATTATAGACCTGACGATGGGCAAGCCAAGCCAAGTCCGTCTGGCTCTCCTTTGCCGTTTGTTGGGCCAAGGTGAGGACAACTGCTCTTGGGTTCCAGAGTGGAGAGAGAGAAACAAACAAACAAAATCAAGAAAGCAGGAAGGCAGATCACAGACACCTTTGTGGGGGTTTGGGGTGGGGGGTGAGCTGGTCTCTAGACTACCTGAGTTGAAGACCAATATTTCCTGGGGTAGAATTTCTTTGTGCCACTTCAGGAACAAAGATAGGTCATTTGCCAGACCAGAGATCCACTTACACATAGCTTCTGCCTATCCAGAGGTCTGCAAGCCTAGTGAAAGATGGTCAGGCCAGAGTTCCAAACCAGGATAGTGGCATGGTATACTACGTACACACTTTAGATCCAGTCAGATAGGAGTTTGAATCATGGCTATGCCACTTCCTACCTCTGTGTACTTGGCCAGGTTAACTTATCTTTGTTGGGCCTCCATGTTCCTTTATCTGCCAAAATGGAGAAAACAGTGTTCACAGTAAAAGAGTGTTTGGAGAAGTGAAGGAAAGACAGGACACCAAACGTTTGTTCCCCTTGCTATCTTCATCAGAACCCCAAAATGGACCATATTCTGAGTGTTGTATTCACCACCCATCATCCATATCTCTGTTGCATTGAGACAACGTGGGAACTGTGGCAGGGCATGCGTATAAGAGCACTGGTTTAGCCACTAACCATTGCGTGAGCCATGATTTAGTTCCCTCTCCTCTGTTTGGCCTCAGTTTCCCCAATAGGAAAGGAGGGATTTGCACTGGAACAGTTGTTCTTTATGTGGATCCAGGACTTGAGAATTTCAAGATTATCTTGAGTTTTTTTTTTTTTCCTTGTTCTAAGGACAGATGCGCACTGGACAGTCTGAGGGGATCTAGAGTGTGGTAATAGATCTCTAGATCTTTAAAGTCTTCAGATGATTCTGATGGGTGGTCAGGTGTGGGAACCCCTGATTTAGGAGCGTTCTCCAGATCCTCCCTTCCTTGGCTTCCTTCAGCCTTAGAACTTTTTACTCTCAGGGCGCCTGGGTGGCTCGGTCGGTTGAGCATCTGACTCTTGATTTTGGCTCAAGTCATGATCCCAGGGTCATGGGATGGAGCCTTGCACTTGGCTCTGTGCTGAATATGGAGTCTGCTTAAGATTCCCTCTCCCTCTTCCTCTCCCCCTCCTTCTCTCTCTCCCTCCCTTCTTCCTTCTCTCCCCCCCCCTCAAAAAAATATTTTTACTCTGACAAAATTCTCTCCCCATTAATCAGGCCCACCCCTCAAACATGAACATATTTAACACAGAGAGTTTTTCCATTTCTTTTAGAGGACCTCAAAGATGAGATTCTTCCCCATGGAGAATTCCTTTTGTTCTTGCTTTAGTGGCTTGATATCAGATTTCAGGGGATATAATACTTAGAACAGGGTGAACTTGAACGGACCTGCTTCCTGTTGCCTTCCCTGGATGATCACGCACATCATTTTAAAACTGCATTTTCTCTATTTTATAACTGCCACTGAAGTAATGAAGTTTAACAATAAATGTAATGGAGTAGAAGTATCTCAGGGCAGATCATAATAATGGCTAATGAGCATCTTCTAAATGTCAGTTGCTAACTGTATTTCCTTAATCCTTACGATAATGCTTGAGATAGGCATTAATATTTTCCCAATTTTAAAACCAAGATAAAGCTCAGAGAGGTAAATCGACTTATCTAAGGCCACAAAGCTGATAAGTGATCCTCACTTGCTGAGTGGGAGGGAATGATCTTTTGAAAACGAGAATCAGATCACTTTGCTCCCTCGGTCAACGTCTTCCAGTGGATTATTATTTACCCTTAGGAAAAGATCTGAACAACTTTGCGAGGGCAGTGATTTTTGCCTGTTTTGTTCGCTGTTGTATCGCCAGCGATGAGAACAGTGCTTGACATAACACAGGCTCAATAAATAACTACATGTGGAAGAAGTCTGACTGACTTCAAAGCTCACTTTTCAGTAATTCTTGCGCGTGCGTGCGCGCGCACACACACACACACCTTTGACTTAGGTGAAATTTACATGCAATAAAACGTACCAATATTTAATGTACAATTTTATGAACTTGGCAAATCCTTACACCTTTGTAACCTGCAACTCTATCAACATCTTGAACCTTTCGATCACCCTAGAAGGTTCCCCATCCCTTCCCAGTCAACTTCTCCACACACACAAGAGGCAAAAGCTTTCTGTTTTTATTTTCATCATATGTAAGTTTCATGTTTTCTAGAATTTTATATAAGTGGAATCATTTTGAAGCCCCTTGTATCTGTTATTTTTCACCCAGCATGCTCGTTTTAAGATCCGTCCACATCATTGGTGGATACGAGTAGTTCCTTGTTATTGGTAAGTAACATTCCAACGTATGAATATTCCACAGTTTATAGTTTTCCTGTTGACGCACATTTGGATTGTTTTCAGTTTGGGGCTATTACAGATAAAGTTGCCATGAACATTGGTGCTCAGGTCTTTTTGTAGACAGATATTTTCATTTCTCTTCAGTATTTCTCTAGATATGGATGTCCTTGGTGATAGGGAAAGAGTATTATTTCCAAACAGACTGCCATCGGTAACGTAAGAGATTTGTGGATGCCCCGCATCCTTGCCAGTGCTTTGATATTTGTAGTCTCTTTAATTTTAGCCCTGATAGTGGGTATGTTGTGGTATCATTATGGTTTTAATGTGTATTTCCCTGATGTGCCCCAGGTGAGCACCGTTCACGTCTTTGGCCATTCATATATCTTCCTTGTGAAATGTCTGTTTAAAAGTCTTTTGCCATTTTTTTATTAGCTTGTTTACATTCTGGGTATTAGTTCTCTATTAGGTCTTTGTTTTGTGAATATTTTCCCCCAAACTATGGTTTGCTTATTATTTTTCTGCTTGTTTGGTGTGCAGGACCTTTTCATTTTGATGATGCCTAATGTAACAGTTTTTTAATGGCTCATACTTTCTGTGTCCTAAGAAATATTTGCCAGCCCCCAAATCATGAAGATAGTGTCTTTTAAAGTATCCATTTGAACAACTATAACAAAGACCCTCTCTTTAGCCTTATCTTTTACAGTGGATACATTCATTCATCACATAATTTTTATCAGAATGAGCTGATGGGAGGCCGAATTCAACAGGATGGCTTTGAGGTTCGACAGACCTGATTCGACCATGGCACATTGATCTTTCTGTGCGTCAGTTCTTTCATTTGTAAAAAGGGAGAATACCAACTGCTCGACTCACAGGGTAATTGCAAGTATTAAATGAACAGTTATACGATCACTTCTTAGCACAGGGCATAACACATAGTAAGCCCTCAACAAATGGTTCCTGCCGTAGATATAATAATTTTTTTCATATTCTACCGTTCTTACCAAGAGCTCTTGCTAGAGGCAAATAAAGGAGGGTTGCCTTTTATGTCCTTCCCATACTTGAAACAGAATCATTGAACATAGAGATGACCCACCGTGAAGAGACAGGTTATAGTTCTGGACCTAGTTCTTTATATAAGAGATAGAATATAGTTCTGGACCTGGTTCTTTATATATAAGACTAAAATCACATCTTTAAACCTTTGCTTAATACTAATCACAGATTGTCCCCACACAGATATGACAGATATGATTATAGCTCCCTGGTGTGGAGGATATTTTTTGAAAACTGAAATTATATGAAAAAACATATAATGTGTGAAGCTTTTGCGGAAATGTGATATGGTAGTTAAGTGTGGTTAAGTGCAGTTGTTTAGAAGGTTTTTACGTCCTTGCTATAGAGTGAAAAGAGCAGAGATTTGCAGATGAAGCAAACAAGGAGCTTGAATTCTTGGACATAGTACTTGATTTTTGTGAGCCTCAGTTGTGTCTCTAAAATGGAGTGGAAGTAAGTACGGGTGAGTATTTTGTGAGTGTTCCATACAATATGAGTGCACAATCTGGTACATAGTAGGCCCTCAAAATGATACTTATTGGCCAGCCTCCTATTTTTTAGTATCATTACTTTTATCCATAATAGCAAACAAAACTAAGATTGCATTTCAAATGAGTTATGTCCTAAGAGGAATATAGTATTGTTTTTGTACAAAACTTAAAACTTTATTAATTTTTTTTTAATTTTATTTTTTATTTTTTAAAATTTACGTCCAAATTAGTTAGCATCTAGTGCAACCATGATTTCAGGAGTAGATTCCTTAGTGCCCCTTCCCCATTCAGCCCATCCCCCCTCCCACAACCCCTCCCATAACCCTCAGTTTGTTCTCCGTATTTATGAGTCTCTTCTGTTTTGTCCCCCTCCCTGTTTTCATATGATTTTTGTTTCCCTTCCCTTACGTTCATCTGTTTTGTCTCTTAAAGTCCTCATGAGTGAAGTCCTATGATATTTGTCTTTCTCTGACTAATTTTGCTTAGCATAATACCCTGCAGTTCCATCCACGTAGTTGCAAATGGCAAGATTTCCTTCTTTTTGATTGCTGAGTAATACTCCATTGTGTGTGTGTGTGTGTGTGTGTGTGTGTGTGTGTGTGTGTGTGTATCCATTCATCCATTGATGGACACTTGGGCTCTTTCCATACTTTGGCTATTGTCGATAGTGCTGCTATAAACATGGGGGGCCTTGTGTCCCTTTGAAACAGCACACCTGTATCCCTTGGATAAATGCCTAGTAGTGCAATTGTTGGGTCATAGGGTAGTTCTATTTTTAGTTTTTTGAGGAACCTCCATCCTGTTTTCCAGAGTGGCTGCACCAGCTTGCATTCCCAAGGAACATAGTATTTTTGATGGATTTCTTCTCTGCGTTTGGGAATGTACTCACAAAATATATCTCTCTGTTTGATATGTGAAGCTGTTTGCAGATCACTCGTCGATTCAGTGCCTTCCTGAATCATAGGGGAGGCTCCTTGGCTCTTTGTCACATCTGAGTGTTGGAAACACATTCAAGTGTTTCTGTGTAATGGAGAAAAATGTGGTGTGGGCTCCATACATTTCCGCTTTTAACACCTTCCCTTTTAACATCTTCTTGTTGTGGTGGAGAGAGGAAAGGGAGGACAGTGCATGTAAATGGTGTTCTGCTGCTGCTACTGATTTCAGAATGAAGTGTGTACACACAGCCAGAGCATGGGATGCCCCTGGCTGAGCATTGTTTGTCTTTCGAAGGCAGCAAAGCCTTTAAACCAGCCTTTAGAACTACATGTGCTGATGTTCTCTCCATGGGAATCACTCTGGGCCATTCATGCTCTGGTCTCAACCTATCTTCATAGCCTTACCTCTTTTTTTTTTTTTTTTTTTTTTTTTTTGGCCAGAGGAAAGCCAATTACCAAATGATTCCCATGCTTTACTGTCTCTGAAGCCTTTCTTCTCATCATCAGTCTGCTGACAATACAGGTGGCTGTGCTGAGTTGAGTAGTGTTTCCCTGGGAGACACATCCACCCAGAACCTCAGAATGTGACCTGATTTGGAAATAGGTTCCTTGTTGGTGTCGTTAGTTAGGATTAGGTCAGACTGGATTAGGGTGGGCCCTAATCTAATGACGGGTGTCCTTGTAAGAAGTCATTGACAACACAGAGTCACAGACACACAGAGGAGAAGAGCATGTGATGACAGAGGTAGATATTGGAGTGATGCAGTGGCAAGCCAAGGCATACCAAGGATTGTTGGCAACTGCCAAAGGCTAGGAAGGTTCTCCCCTAGGGCCTTGAGAAGAAGAGTGACCCTCCCAACACTTTGATTTTGGATTTCTACCTTCCACAGCTGGGAAAGAATACATTTCTGTCATTTCAAGCAACCCAGTTTGTGGCAATTTGTTATAGCTACTACAGGAAACTAATACACCATGTTTCACGGTCAAGCTCAAATACAACAACTAGAAGCGTTTTCTCCAGTACTGCTAGCCCGGCTGCTGACCAGATTTCTTCATCTGTACAATGGGAGTAATAATGCCTACCTAGTACTGTTGTTTTTTCAGTGCACGTGACTCTCCCTGTCCCTCTTAATTGATTCGCCCACTCTGCCTCATGCTGCAACAGTTTTGTAATAAGAGCAGCAGTTCTGTTATTACTGGTTCAGGTGCTAGAGGGAGCATGGATGGGTGTGCAATCAATTTTGGATGCTGTCAGACAGAATGAAGTACCTACCGGTGGCGGAGACAAGCAGTGTTCAAGGAGTCTACCTTTCCAAAATGGGGGTATCAAGACCCCAGGGTCTACACTGGGAGTTCCAGCCATAAGTTCATGAATGGAGTTCTAAAAGAAATGGGGAGATCCGCTTTTGGTCTTGGAGCTCCAGGGTTGTAAGATCTGGGGTGGATTTTGTCTCAGTTGCTCAATGTGGAGTGAGAACTTTGGGAATGTTAGAGCCCCGTACTGACCACACAGCTCCAATGTATGGCATCAGAACATCCTTACACTTGACGGCACGTGATAGGGTCCGTTCTCCACCGGGCGTTCTGGTCTGTCTTCCTCAGAACACCCTCCTAAAGGCCTCATCCCTTAAGGATTTCTGGTTTTTTTTTTCTTTTTTACTCTTGAGCCTTCCTTGCCAGAGGTCTCTTTGACTCTCTGGACCCCTCACTCCCCACCCTCACCAGTCTCTTCAAAAAAGGTCAAGAGCAGCATCATCCCTTTAAGACTTTTAGTCCATCATCTCCTTTTCCAGGTACATCATCAGAACTATTTGAGAGTGTTTTTGTGGAATCACAATGAAGCACTGAAAAACACTGATCTGTACTCTGGGTAGCGTGGCAGAGTGGATAAGTACGGAACACCTGCCCCCTGTGTCTGAGTAAGCCCTTGTATCCATTTGCTAGGCTGCCATCACAGACTAGCACAGAGTGGGTGGCTCGAACAAGAGACATTTGTTTCTCACAGCTCAGGAGGCTGGGAAGTCCTAGATCAAGGCGCCAGAAGGCTCGGTCTCATTGTCAGGTCTCTTTGGCTGGTGGATGACGTCTTTTCCGTGAGTCTCCCCATGGTCCTTCTATTGTGCGAGTGCCTATCTGTGTCTAAATTCCCTCCTCTTATAAGGACACCAGTCATACTGGGTTAAGGCCTCACCCTAATGACTTCATTTTACCTTAATTACCTCTTTAAAGGCCTTATCTCCAAATACAGTGACATTCTGAGGTACTGGGGTATAGGATTCCAACTTAAGAATTTTGAGAAGACACAATTCAGCACATAACAGGCCTGTAGGTTGTTTTATGATCAGGATCAAAAGGCTTTGAGGGGCGCCTGGGTGGCGCAGTCGGTTGGGCGTCCGACTTCAGCCAGGTCACGATCTCACGGTCCGTGAGTTCGAGCCCCGCGTCAGGCTCAGGGCTGATGGCTCAGAGCCTGGAGCCTGTTTCTGATTCTGTGTCTCCCTCTCTCTCTGCCCCTCCCCCGTTCATGCTCTGTCTCTCTCTGTCCCAAAAATAAATAAACGTTGAAAAAAAAAATTAAAAAAAAAAAAAAAGGCTTTGAGATCACCTTGTGATGAATTTATTGTTTTGTCTTGTTTCTCCAGATATCACATCTCGTAAGGCCTGAGACCAGGCTCACGGCGGATAGGTAGAGACTACTCAAGCACAATAAGTGGGTTTTCCTCATTGGGAGAGGCAGACGAATCACAGAAGTTAGCACTTGTTGAATACCTACCGTGTGCTGAGCACTGTAATGGGATTTATTTATTTATTTCTTTATTCCTCACAGTCACTATATGAACAGTCACTCAGCCAGATAGATATTTATACCCTCATTTTTCGGATGTGGCGATTAAGATTCAGAGAGGCTAACGTGATTTGCTCAAAGGCACACAACTAGTAAGTACTGGAGTTGGGATTTGACCGTAAATCTGTCTGATTGTAAAGCTATGCCCTTTCCACACGCATCCCTTATCTGAAATTGAAAAACAAGGTGTTTTTTTTTCTCATTTCAAGCTGTTGCATTAAAGTGGAAAAATGCTTTTATGAAAGTTTCTAGATATTTATAGCCATCATTTATTCATACTCCCATTTATCCTATACCCATACTTGACTGTGCGTTCTTTGTAGTATGGCCTCGCTTAGTGCCTCTGTTTTAAAGCTTGTCATGCAAATTGCACAACTGAAGAAGTAGGACGTGGTGACAGCAAAGTCGTTCATTTGAAATTGGAAAGAAAATGGGGGTGATAGTGCAATCCAGCTCTCGCTCACTTTGTCACAACACATGGCTTGCCGGACCAAGATGGTCTGTTTCTGTGCGTTGTTCCCTGTGCAGTGTTGTTCCCAAAGAGATTATTCAGTAACAGACAGGAGCATCCCAGCTCTCTGGACATTTTCTGTGATTGCAATCTATTTTGTGATAGTATTTCTACCCAGGGAATGATTTGGTTCTTAAGGACGGATTCTTTGTAGAGGAAGGAGCCAGTGGCAGTTCCGGTGGCAGATATAATAACATTTTAAGAGATCGGAGAGGCAGTTAGAAATGTACACTCTGCAGATGAAGGGGGAAGACAGGTCAGGGGGATGAAACTATCCATTCGTCAACAGCTTCCTTGTGTGGAATTCTTTACGGTCTACGTGGACCTTCTATGTCTCATTTGATTTTCACAAAAACATATTGAAGCGATCAGTTAGGGATTCTTATATCTACTTTCCAGATGTGGAAATTGAGGTTCAGAGAGGTTAAATGAAGGCCGCGCAGACTCCCAAGTCTTTTGATCGCCCTGCCTCTCTTGCTGAATTACTCTTTATAAGTCCAGCACACCAAGTTCATTCATTTTCAACTGTTGAGCATTTTGTCCTCTTGGAAAAATTTATAAGCGAATCGGGCTTACCGGTTTCAAATGTCCAGTGCCTGCCGATCAAGATACGGGGGCTCTTTTCTGCCTAGGCTGTGCGAAGCAGAACGTTTCGTGAATTCAGTCCATATACCATTCTTCCACCCAATGCTTTCCTCTCGCTGCTAATAATTCGTAGCAAATAGCCACCATCTCTTTAACATTAGCCGTGTGTCAAGCGTTGTCTTCGCGTTATTTCTGATTCTCACAACAACTCTGAAAGAGAGGTATTGTAACCAAATGGATGGGAATTCACTCCTTAATTAGTTACGGGTAAAGACTATACCGGGTGAGGATGTCGCACAAAGGAAACTATTTGCGGCAAATAAGGAGATCACAGGGAATGACTTCCAGAGCCATGACTCCTCCAGCAACGGTGAATGGGTTCCTTTTATTTGGTGTTAGGATGATGATTTAGAAAGGAGAGCCTTGTCATGTATGTAGAGATGGACATAAGGTGGTGCATGGATCCTAAGGAAACATGCCCATACATACATCGTAGGCTATGTAAGCACGGCTTGTGCTTCTCCTCGGGCAGAGATTTTAGTGTTATAATGAAGTAAAGGTAACTGTTGGTCACTCCATGGTCCATCTGTGCGGGTGTGAGTTGGCGGTTGAGTTCAAGGTGGTCTGCGTGTTCTGGGCTGCCGGCACTCTTCGTCCAGGCAGTCGTTACTGCTTGAGGGGTAGTTTCAGTTCCCACCAGGGGATGCTGTGCCCCTCGAGTCTTTGGCCTGAGTCAGGAGATAAGCTGGAAAGAAGGAAAAATGTGGGACAGAGGTCAGTGGGTAAAAGCAGATGAACAGTAGAGGTCAGGTCTTGGAATCTCGCTGGTGACATACCTACCTTACAAATGGGGAAACTGAAGCTTAGAGCTGTTAGTAACTTTCCCAAGGTCGCACAAAGAGTAAGTGGCAGAGCCAGAGCTTGAAGTCATCCAATCTGCCTCCTGATCATTTCTCTTAATCACTCTGCCTCCTTGACTCAAAGGAGCCCATTCCAAAGAACAGATTGGCAAACATAAATAATAAGCTTGGAAAAGCGCACAGAATATGTACCTGGGAAAGAAAATTGTCAACTTAGCTACATCATCTAATTAGGTAATAGTCTTCTACAGTTGGGTTGAAAGCTTATGGTATAAGCCAAGCTTCTCTGGAAATAACCCACACTCACTGCGCGTGCACAGATGCCTTCGTTGCTTACTCCTGATGCAAAGCCATTTCTGACCTTCTATCGCTCTAACCCCCTGAATCTTTTTTCCATATATCTGTTACTTCTAGTTCATGTCTCCTCACTTAATTGAAACATGCTGACCCATTTAAGTCTCCGTTTCTGGATGCTTTCCTGGCGAAGGGTTAATCATTTTTGTAGGCAAGTGGTGTTAATATGCATCATAATAAAGGGCCCTGGGTAAGGAGAGCCTGGGCAGGTAGTTCCTTTCCCCTAGGAATAGTCCCTTCTGTTCACGCAGTAGGCAGGAATAATGATCTAAACCCCTTCCTTCAGACTCCATTGCCTGAATGATCTGTAGACATCTGACTACCTCTTTGGTCGCTCTCTGTGACTTACCCTCGTCATGCAGGACGGTGGAGGTCAGTATCTGTGCTGGAGGAGCAGAGGAGCGATCCCTACCTAAATCACCTTGACGAGTTTACATGCTCTTAAGACTTAGATTATTGCCTGGGAAGAGGACTGGTGCGTATCCATGAACTCTTCCTTACGCGGCAGTGAAGAACACCATTTGGGGTATAAATAAATATGTAGGAAATGACAATCCAAGCCCTCCATTACACAACAGGTCCGACATGGGACTGTGTTTCTAACTGCAGCAGCTACCTTTCCCTAGGCTGTTCCTTGCAGGTGCACTCTGACTTCTCCTCAGTGTAGGCCGCCTCTGTATACCTAACGCCTCACGCATCTCCCCACCACCAACGCAATCCTGAGAGCAATGGCGGCCGATGGCTTTTGTGGGAGGTCGCGTTTGGGATAAATAGTAGCCATTTCAATACATTGGACCAAAAGGAGAGAAGAAAGGACAGAAGGGTGATTTTCAAAATTAAAATGGCTTTATTAATCCTCTGGTGGTTGGGGGAGGGGTGGGAAGTCTTTATTCTTAAAATTTTAGATTACCTCCTTCCCGACTAGAATAATACTGGTGGGAAAATTGCCGCTGCTTTTCCGCTCCTAAAAAATTTAATATCTAAGCGTGTCTGAGGAACAGCAACACAGTAGACACAGTAGCTGCTTTTTAATCTTTCATCCTGAAATTAGCCTGCCTGGCTCTAAGATGTAGCCTATGATCTATTGGCTGCTCAGGAGTACTTTAGAGGATTTTCGAGCTGGAAGGGCCCTTGGAGATGATCCAGTCCAGTGGTTCCAAAAGTTTTCATCACCAAGGGCACCTTTAATTAATTTCCCCCTGCATTCCATGTTTTCAAATATCTGGCCTACTAAATAAATTACATGTCTCACATCATAATTTATTTTCCCATTGCTTGTTGCTCAGAGCCATTGATAACTGCCCATTAGGGCGACTGGTCAGCATGAAATAATCAATATGACCACAATAAGCTGATAGAATTCCTTCCCAAAGCAAAGGCACTCAAGGGTTGAGTTAGCCTGGGGTCTACCAGACCTCGGGGATCCCTCCAATCCATCTCCCTCAGGCTTATCAAAAGGTTAAAAATAGCTCATAGAGCGCCCATCATGACCTTCTTATAATCCTCATGAAGAGCCATTTGTCTCCTCCCCCTATAAGGGTGGGCAGATGAGGAGACTAAGATTTCATAACCAAAGCGATCGGCCCGAGGTCACACAGCACCTCCGTGGCAAGGAGGAGCAGAACTCAGGTCTCCTGAGCCTCAATCCACTTTCTCCACATCCTCAATTTTCACGTGCTGTAAGTCTAAGAGCTTAATTAACATCGCCTTTTCCTCTTTGGTTGACAAGGGCTCTTTAATGAGTGGACGGGAACGGGAAAATGGCACATTGTTTCTGGAGAACTTTGAGGATGATGTCAATGGAGTTGAGTTCCTGTAAAGCATCCAACGCATAGGAGATACAAAAACTAAAAATCCCTGGGGTGCCTCGGTGGCTCAGTCGGTTAAGTGTCCGACTCTTGACTTCAGCTCAGGTCATGATCTCACGGTTCATGGGTTCAAAGCCCCAAGTCTGGCTCTGCGCTGGCAGTGTGGAGCCTGCTTGGGATTCTCTGTCTCCCTCTTTCTCTGCCCCTCCCTCGCTCATGCTCTCTCTCTCTCTCAAAAATGAATCAACTAAAAAAAGTTTACCATGAATTCATTAAATAACCTGTAAAATAATACTAACAGCCAACTCTGAGTCCTGAATTTGTACCCAGCCTCCTTTCTCTCTCCCTCTCTGTCTCTTTTTTCTTTTTAAGTTTATTTATTTTGAGAAAGAGAAAGAGAGCAGGGGAGGAGCAGAGAGAGAGAGGGAGAGAGAAAGTCCCAAGCAGTCTCTGTGCTGCCAGCACAGAGCCTGGTGTGGGTGGGGCTCGAACTCAGGATCCGTGAGTGCTGTTGCTCTTGAAAAGATTCACTGGGGCAGTCAAATAGTGCCCACGTCATCGTGTTAGAGTTTGTCCCCAGGGGCTGAAAAGGCACGGAGTTATTCTCAGCAGTCAAGTTTACTCTCTCTCCTCTTTTGCCTTCATCCCCTTGACCGCGATGACCTTTGCTAACATGATGAGAATTTGAATAAGAACACCTCAGGATGGCTCACTCCGGGTCCTTGTAGGTGGAGTCCTAGTGAAGACCCACCTCACTTCCTGGGATTTCCTTCTCTCGGCCAGATGGCTCTGTTACTCTTCAGATGCCCTGTAGCACCCCGTATGGGACACATCCACTGGTCACTCTTAGTTAATGACATTTTTGACAGACAGATACACCTGCTTCCTCGTAGTTCAGGTAATAAAGTTTTAGCAGTGTGTGCGTTAGGTGATTTTCATTAGCGTTTATGTTGGGAGCCCCGGCAAGCTCGTAGTATATTTCATGAGCAGAGTAGAGTCTTGGCTGGTCTAGTGCTTGCAGAAACTGTCAAGCCTTAATTAACTGTCCAGAGATTTGTTGTGTGAGGTGGGATTCTGAGAAGAGTTCTTTCGATGGACAGGAAGAAATTAGCTCTTTGGCAAAGAAACAAAAAGGTGCGCTTCTTCCCGGCTTTTCTGAGCAAGCCAGGGGAGGAGAGTAACACGAAGGAGAGAGCGTTATCTCGTTGCTCAAGTGACCTGGACTCCGTGAAGGAGGCAGCTGGAGACAGAACCCAGCTGTTTGGATTTCAAGGCCAGTGTTCTTTCACGTGACACCATACTGACCACTGCTGTCCTAGGTCAAAGCTCGTAGGCCACCTTCACAAGGTCCCTGTCTTTGCCAAATTGTTAAGTAGAAGTATATGTGTATTAAAAATAGACTCTAGGGGCGCCTGGGTGGTGCAGTCGGTTAAGCGTCCGACTTCAGCCAGGTCACGATCTCGCGGTCCGGGAGTTCGAGCCCCGCGTCAGGCTCTGGGCTGATGGCTCAGAGCCTGGAGCCTGTTTCCGATTCTGTGTCTCCCTCTCTCTCTGCCCCTCCCCCGTTCATGCTCTGTCTCTCTCTGTCCCAAAAATAAATAAACGTTGAAAAAAAAATTAAAAAAAAAAAAGAGGACCAGAACGGGGCCACATCCCTTACTTTGTGCAAGTATCCTAGGACAACAGACAGACGCCTTCCTGTCTCAGGTTTGTTGAGTTCCCCGCACGCGGAGAACGGCTGACGCAGACTCCCTTGCCCTCATCATGCCAGCAAGACCACGTGTTAGGGGGGCCGTGGCAGCGGTATCGGACCACAGCGTGCCGATACAGCTCACACTAGACGGTCCTAGCACCGACGTCTGAAGGCCGTGCACAAAGTGTGTTTACGTGCATGACCCGAGAGTTAGATGCTTAACTGAGTCACCCAGGCACCCCCAATCTTCATTTCCTATAGCAACATTTCACAGGCTGCATGCCTATGAAGCTGGCCCTACTCCTAGAATTTCTCATCTCTAGGTTAAAAAACAAAATCCAAGTTCCTTTTCTATTGCCCTTTATGGTTCAGGTTTGAAGTTTTCCCACTATTCTAGTTGTCTTACTCAAAACACATTCATAAAGGTGGCACCAAGAATGGGCAAATATCTATTAAATACACACATAAAACAACTCTTCTGTGTCCCACTCATTGCAACCCCTTCCCAGACACCCCTCTATGAGTTCCTTGTGCCTTTCTCAGAACAACTCCTCTTTCTAGAACTAAAATGGCATTGTAGGGGCGCCTGGGTGGTGCAGTCGGTTAAGCGTCCGACTTCAGCCAGGTCACGATCTCGCGGTCCGTGAGTTCGAGCCCCGCGTCGGGCTCTGGGCTGATGGCTCGGAGCCTGGAGCCTGTTTCCGATTCTGTGTCTCCCTCTCTCTCTGCCCCTCCCCCGTTCATGCTCTGTCTCTCTCTGTCCCAAAAATAAATAAAAAACATTGAAAAAAAATTAAAAAAAAAAAAAAAATAAAATAAAAATAAAAATAGACTCTAGCTTTGGCTATTTGGGGGGCGTCCTTCAGGATGGAAATGGCACTGTGCTAATTGCCTCAGGCAGACGTTTTGTTCCGGAAGGGAGTGTGCGGGAGTGGGAGCATGGGCCCTGTGGTCTACACTCCAATAGTTATTATATGTATTATATATATGGCTACCCTCTCTCAGCCTCAGTTTGCTCACCTTACAAATGAGGAGAGGGGCGCCTGGGTGGCTCAATCCGTTGAGCATCTGACCCTTGATTTCAGCTCAGGTCATGACCCAAGGGGCACGGGGTCAAGCTCCAGGTTGGGCTCTGTGCTGAGTGTGGAATCTGCTTAACATTCTCTCTGTCTCTCTCTCTCTCTCTCTCTCTCTCTCTCTCTCCCCCCTGCCGCCCTCCTTCCCTCCCTCCCTTCCTCTGCCCCTCCCCGGCTCATGCACACATGCTCTTTTTCTCTCTAAAATAAAAAAAAAAGAAATTGAAAAAATGAGGAGAATAATAATACCAATTGCCAACAGTTGTTTTATGGATCAAATGAGATGTTCCATGTAAAACTCCTTCTCTGCATTCCAGGCATAGAGTGAGTAGTTGCTTAATAAAAGGTAGATGGTAATGGCAGTGTTTTGCAGGATAAGGACTGCCTGGGCCTGTAGACTATTTATTTGAACATGACACTAATGAGAAGGCCTCATCCTTTGGGCCAGTAGGTCTCACTCAGGGAAGAATTCTGACACGCATCTACTGACTGACTGCACATTTGAACTCTGGTGCTCTTTTAGACCGAGAACTTGGTGTCTCGAGACTCCAGGGGAAATTGAGTACACATGCAGTATACAGGGGACCTCAGACACCTGTAGATCAGCAGAAGTGCCACGTTTTCAGGAACAGGAACTGCCTACTTGAATGCTATTGTGTGATGTTTGAGGACTTTCTCGGTACCAGAAAGGACTTGTAATTTGTGAAAGCTGAAATGACGTCCGTAGTTTTTCGTTCTTAGCGGAAGAATAAGGGGCAGATCGTTTGACTTAGGGCCTGTCCTGGACCACTTGACCTATGGCTTGGTTTTCAGAAATAAGTTTTCACTAGCAGCATCGGCAATGTCAACAGATACCAGGCTAGGCCCAGATTCATTATTTCCTGGCATTGCTTCAACCAAGCGTGAAAGTCTTTGGATAAATCAGATTTTTGTTTTGTTTTGTTTTGTTTTGTTTTGTTTTAGGAAATGACTTTAAATACCACTGTCCCTTCCACAAGCATTTGAAAAGCAGACTCAAATAAAATTGCACTTAAACCCAACCGAGGCAGGGAAGCCTCAGCAAATGCCTCTCAAGGCTTAATGGGCAAGCTTCTCATCAGAGCTTTTCCGGCCCTCATGTTATTCTGCACCCCAGCCCCCGCAAAGAACTGGGTAGAAAAGACTGCATTGTGTTCTGCATGTACATCAAGCTCAGCCTCAAATCAGAACATCTCTTGGGGGAGAAATCTGTGTTTAGATGTTTCATTTAAAAATTCATCCTTGAATAACAAAGTATTTTGTTGCAACTCCTACTTGATGCATTCCAAATTCTCCCTAACTCTTTTTTGATTACAATGATGTCATTAATAATAGATGGAATGGGGAGGGTGAGAATGTGCCAGGGGCTAAGCAGCAAACGGAGGGCAGCACAGGCTGATAATTCATGGCTCTTTGGGGCTGCAGAATCCAGTGAATCTCAGGCCAAAAGCTTGCCACCCTGCCTCCCCTTTCTGGATGCCTGTTATTTGCATCCTAGAATTGCTCTAAGTTGGCCAGGATAGAAATGTCTTTTTAAGTAGTGGGCAGGAAATGAACTACTAAAAAGGTATTTGGCAAGCAGTTTAAATTTCCCCGAAGGTTGGAAGAAGGACTTACTTTTTGTGTCTGCACTGATAGCCTACTCTTCCTCTTCTCCCATTCTCTCATCCCATTCTAGCTATCCCTCCGTTGTCAATGTCACCAGTGACCTCCTCTGTTACATAAGAGAATGGTCCTCTCTTGGGGTGCCTGAGTGGCTTGGTTGGTTGAGCGTCCAACTCTTGGTTTTATCTCAGGGTCGTGATCCAGGGTCGTGGGATCCTGGGGTCATGCTTGAGATTCTCTCTCTCTCTCTCTCTCTCTCTCTCTCTCTCTCTCTCTCTCTCTCCCCCCCCCTCCCCCATGCTCTCTCTCTTCCTAAAAGCAAGCAAACAAATAGTCCTCTCTTTCCATATCTCATTTGATCTCTCAGTAGCACCCATCAGTTGACTGCTGTCTTTTTTTTGCTTTATTTGGTTTCACGTTCTCCTCCCTCACTGAACACCTTTGCCATCTCCCTTACTGACTTGCCATCTCTAACCAATCTCTGAACGGTAGGGTTCCTGAGTGCTTGCCTCGGAGCTCTCTTCTCCTCTTCACATGAACCCTGCCCCAGTAATCTCATCTACTCTCAGTGCTTTAATGTTTTACATAGTTGGCTTCCATATTTCCTTCTCCAGTCCTAATCCTTTCCCCCAATGTGTTGTGCCAAATATTTTCTCTCAAGCTGAAGACTGAACTTAAGAACTGTGAGGAATTCTAACTGTGAAGAACACTGATTGCTTAATGGCTTTCTCTTTTTTTCTCCATGGCCTTTGATTTCCCGTTTCTAGATCATTCTCCTACAGTTACTCTTTCAACGGATACTCACAGACAGTCTACGCTGGGTCAGACACAGGTCTAGCTGCTGCGGAGGTTGGGGGGGTGGGGGATAGACAACAGCCGTGTACTGGGATGTGGGACTTCATGGGATGGCAGAGAAGCTTATGTTTATTCATGCAGTCATTAATCCGAATACTCATTCAGCAAATCTTAACTGGGAAGCTACAGCGAGGGAGTCAGAAGGCAATTCATCTCTGTACACAAACCATCTCTGTGGAACACTTAGCATCGCCTTATGATTGTCGACTCCGTCCTCCAGCATTGAGACCCATCCCCCACCCGTGGCCTCACTCTTTGTTAGGATCGGTTCCTGGGGTCTTAGTACAGATGAGGGAAGGAGAGTGGTGGACCATTAGGGCAAGCTCCTTGTGGAGACCGGCGTCCGTGAGTATTCATGGAAGTTTTCCCACGGAAGGTGTGTTTTCGTAGGAATGAGCACATAAGAGGTGCTCAATTAGTATTTGTTAAATCAGTGACTGTATTACAGTGTGAGCAGGAGTGAGCCTGAATCTACCTTGGCTAGCCCTTATGCCAACGCCAGGGAAGTAGACACGAATGACACCAGGACCCTGCCCTCGAGGAGCACAGTTCACAGTTGCATGTAAGAGATTGAAATGTTAACAAGGAGATGCCACTTGGTGTTAGAATTATTATAGTAACTGCTAATTCTTATTGAGCCCTTACCACGACCAGGTAATGCTTCATATGATTATCTCACTTAATCCTTACAATAACTCTCTGTGAGATGTTTTGTTAGTTCCCACTCTTCAGGTGAAGAATCGGTCACGATGAGTTTAATTTTTTTTTTAATGTAACAAAGCCAGGATTCAAACCAGGCAGACTGGCTTCAAAACTTGGGTTCTTTTTTTTTCCTTCATTTTTTAAGTGTTTTATTTATTTTTGAGAGAGAGAGAGAGAGAGAGAGAGAACGAGCGAGAGCGAGCGTGAGCAGGGGAGGAGCAGTGAGAGAGGGAGACACAGATTCTGAAGCAGGCTCCAGGCTCTGAGCTGTCCGCACAGAGCCCGACGCGGGGCTTGAACTCACAGACCGGGAGATCATGACCTGAGCTGAAGTTGGACACTCAACCGACTGAGCCACCCAGGTGCCCCCAAAACCTGGGCTCTTAAGTGCTATTGACATTGCCAGTGGGTCTGGGGGAAAGCTTCAGGGAGTTTTGGGCTGCCTACAGAGGACTTTTTTGTGCAAAGAGAGGCAACCCAGGGATGTAGTTTTAGGGAGAGGGAGTGGAACACAGTCGACTTGGGGTCTGTGGCAGCACACCCTGCATAGACTGTGGGGCCTCCTCTCCAAAAGGTGACTGAGCCTTAGTGAGAGTTTTGAGATGATTCAGCTTTCCTCAGGTGCAGCTCTGGGGCCTTGGAATCGCCCAGTATGCCTCTCCCTGTCTGTGGCCGTCAGGGTGCATTTGGGGAAGGTCATCTTCACAAGTACTCCTTGAACCCTCAGCCCAGCAAGGCCACGCACTGAGTTCCTCCGTGCTTACACAAACAAAACTAGGGACACCTGGGTGGCGGCCGGTTGAGTGCCCGACTCTTGATTTCTGCTCAGGTCACGGTCCAAGGGTCGTGGGATCGAGCCCCACCCTGGGCTCTGCACTGAGCGTAGAGCCTGCTTGAGATTCTCTCTCGCTCTGCCCACACGTGTGTGCGCGCGCACTCTCTCTCTCTTTCTCTCTCTTTCTCTCAAAACAAAATAAAACCTATAGTGATGTAGAACAGAGTGGTCAGGGCTGGAAGAAGGATAATAAGATGAAGATTGCCTAAACGTGGCACCTGATTCTTTGCAAGTCGTGAGAAGCTAAATGATCCTTCCATGTGCCATCTCTGTCGTTAAGGTACTGAATGCCCTTATCTGCACATGGCCACGTGGGCGCCATGGGATGATGCGTCATGACATGATACAAAACGCTCCAGGGACGTAGTATGAAGCCGAGTCAAAGGGCGCCTTGCCCAGGCTGCAGCCCACGATCCTCAAATGCTTGGCTTCCCAGCTTTGCATCAGTATTTGTCATGATGTCAGTTGTCGTTTGTCCTTGCAGCACAGAGCAGGCGGACCTGGACTTACATGGACCCCGATCCATTGGAGGGGTCACCCACAATGTTTTCTGCAAAGACTAAGGATTCTGGAAAAGTTGGTTCTGTTGGTCTAGGGCAGAAGGACACGCATAACTATCCAGTTGTCCTTTCCCCCCTCTCCTTCTCGTTCCTCCTCCTGAAGTCTTGGGCGTGCTAAAGTCCAGGACAGGAGGAGAAGACAGGAAAAGAATCTTGGTCACAGTTATATTCCGCCTAGGCTGACTTTGGTAATATGCACAGTACTTCTTCAGACTTCTCCCCTTCCTGGCTATGGGACCTTTGCCAAGGCACTTGAACTTCTTTGAGTCTTTCTTCATCTGGGACCTGTGGATAGCCATACTTGCCTTGCTGAACTCAAGAAAGATCGTGAGGATCAAACGTCAAAGTGCTGGGCATATTTGTTTGATGATAAGGGCGAGTCCCATAGGATTTACGACGGACTAGCTTGGATACCTACCACTTCTTCCTGTGGGATCACGTGTTTTGATTTGCAGCCTCCTGAGCAACCAGATTCCAAGCGCATCTATCTTTGCAACCTAGGGCACGTTACACCCAGTTTATTTTCAAAGCTGTGACCGGAGAGCCACGCTCCCTGAGAAAAACACTTGCGAAAGAAAATACAAGTTCCCATCAAGGTATTCTGACACGTTAGACAAGATGCCAAATTGTTACCGCTCTGCAGAATAATTAGGCAAGATTGAAAAGCAGTTTTTATCCTGATGGCAATTCATTTGTGCTTGCCCACATTCAAACCAGGCATCTTTGAGGCGTGGTCATGTGGGATGAGAACATTCCTGCTGCTTCGTCCACATCAGCTTTTTGAAGGGAAGGCATAGCCCCCTGCTTTTTGGCCGTGGGCCCACCCCCTCCTCTGAAATCCGATAACGTCGTGCTGGGACCACGCTTACAGCTGTTGCATCGTTTTGCCTTATGGCATCATTGTTCCTCTACTTGCTGCTTCCCCAATTAGTCTAGAAGCTCCTGCAGGGAAGCCAGGCCTCGCTCAGAGCACTATGAACAGCGTTTTGTGCATTGCTGATATTTGGGATTAAGCTCTTGAGTTGAAACTCAAAAGCAAAAGAGATTGCATTGAATTCTAAGAAAGCAGCCTATTTTTTTTTTCATGTAGAAAAAAAAACCCGGAATATGTTGATTATAGAACCTTTTGAAATAGTGTTAGCAAGACCAAGAAAATTAAAATCATCTGTACTCTACGACTTAGGTAAAGAGGTTCATGACTTAATCCGGCTTAGTGTATATAGCTACCGTGGTTGATCAGTGGCCACAGTGACCTCAGACTGGAGGGGAAGGCAGATACGTGAACTTCGTCCTACGGGCCACTGAGAACCAGCACCAATTCTGAGCAGGACGCTGATAAGACAAAAATATTTAAGAAGTATTTGTCTGACAGCAGTTTGCAGGATTGTGTGAAGAAAATGAGGCCTGAAGCCTAGAGACCAGTGAGGAAGCCGTTGCTAAGAGGCCACACATTTTACTATTTGGCCTTAAGATAAAGACAATATCATTCACCCATAGTGACCTCCTTCCGAAGTTACTCACCCTGGGGACTTTAGCGCTCGCTCTCTCCCCGCCCCCCCCCGCCCTGTCCCCGTCTGACTGAGCTCCCAGGTCACACTGCAGACCCTGAGTCCTAGGGGAAAGATCTTTAACCTGAGAGTCAGCCAGTGGGTGTCCATGTTAAGAAATGCCTTGGAGAATCTTCCCAGGTGTATCACCATTATCCTCAAAGAAAATTGGATTTTCTTAAAAATCTGGATGCTTCTGGTCAGAAAGGCGTAGAACCAAAGACGTATTTTAAGATAGAAGAGACATCAAGACCTCTCATCTTATCGATGAAGGAAGGAGCCCTGGAGAGGTCATACTTGTCCAGGGTCTCCTGTAACGAGTCAGTGACAGCGGCGAGCCTCAAATTTAGTTCCCAGCCTCTCCTACCACAGTCTGACCAGTAAGTGTAAGTTGCTTAGAGGCGGAAGGAAAAGGCTGAGCCTCTGCATACCAAGGCCAGTGGTGCTGGGGGACCAACAATGAAGCCCAGACTAAATGGATTCCTGTTGATTCTTGCAGACACAGACCAGCGATTTAAAAACGACCAAGAAGCAAACAAACCCAAACTTGAAACAGACAAAGACATTACACTCCTGGCGGACTTATTTCTTCCCCCTTCTATTTGTTGCTGGGATTATGTTTCAGTTCATTACAGGGAAGGGGTTTGGTCTGAATGGCTCAGTAAACTGTGATCTGGTAGGGAAGGATGGGATTAGTGGGCTGCTTTGTTGAAAAGGTCCTAAGCTCTTCTGACTCTACACTGGGCACCTCTTATCTTCAGGTTTGAAAAAGACACACTGTTGGGAGGGACAAGTGCACCATTGGAACTAATCTCAGGGACAGTAAATGGCCATGAGCTCATTTCGAGAGGATACATCATTGGCTCAAGCCAGACGTTCTGGAGGGGTGACCTACCCTAAACTGCATGGATGAGTGGCCTTTATAATGTCGTGTGTGTTGGGGGGGGCGGTGCTTAGATGGCAGCCGGCTTTTCATTCTGTGTGGCATGCACATGGGTAAACGCTACCTACAGGGTCACAGTGCGTTCATTGGAAACTGAGCTGTGGTCATTCCTTCCTATTTGATTGTTCTTATTTGAGCATGTCAACCTATTTTTGAATGCTGCAAGTCACCCTTTATTAGGCTCTTCTTACTAGACTCAGGCGTTCAGGGTCCAGCCGAGTAGAGTACGGGCAAGTTTTTGGAAGCAGCAAATTCTCCCACCTCTACATCCTTGGGTAAAACTAGAAATACGCAGGCCTTCGTGTATCAGTTTACAGAAGTCGATGACTCTGTTAACATATAGCCCCGTCAAGTATGTTGGAGGCCTGGGGCAATTTGGCCACAGGGAACTGTTTTTAGGTTTAGAAGAAAACTCAGCCCCCAAAGTAGATAATGTGATATGTTCTCTTTTTAATGAGCGTATTTTCCTGTGTCAGCTTAGAGGTGTTGGTTCATCATTTTGGTTCTTGACAAAAGGATGTTGCTCGGAAGCTCACCTCCCTGGTGGGTTGGAGTTTCACAAAAGCATCTGTGCCGAAGCAGAGGGGATTCGTACTGTCCTAGACAGTGTTCTCTACAAGATTTCCCGTCACCATCTGTAGCTGGAAGAGTCCCTGTCAGTCTCCTCCCCAGCTAGAGATGGGCCTGCGGTCCTCGCTGCTGGCTGGGGAGACATCGCCAGTTCTTAAAAAAGAGGATTCTTGTCTATCAACAAAGAACCAAGTCTGCTACCAGCAAATGGGCCGTATCCAATGCTCAGGTATTTCTTTGAGCATCTGCTATAGGCACGTACTCACTCTGGCTAAGCATTGTGGGTACTTAGGGAGTAAATAGCCCCAGAGATTGGCCTCGAGGGGGGGGGGGAAACATGATGGGAATCCTGATTATGGCAGAAAATCCTTTACAGCTTATCATTCATAAGAAATTTACTCCAGAAGAGAATTGATTTGGGAGGTTTGTTTTTTTTTTTCTTCACATTTCTACTGTCCTTTCTTTTCATTTTCCGTTTCCCACAGACAACCAGTTATTAAATAGAGGATATGCACGTACTTCGGTGACCCAAGTTGCTAGGGATGCACCGAGTGCTTCAGCCCGGAGCCACTGAGGGAGGTGTGGGGTGTCTCCATAGCCCTTGACTTTTCAACTTCAATTATAAGCCGGTTTGGTCAAGTTGTGGTTCATGCTGTGTGTGGTCCCAGCGATAGGCGATCCGGAAACAGCTGCAGTGCAGAAACAACTCGGGCTTGTTATCATCTCTCTGAAGCTGCCCAGGTAACTGCATGCGGAGGCTGATGTAGCGAGTGAAAGCGGGTAGAGTTTTCTCAAGTGTGGGCTCCTAGGTTCGTGAAGGAAAATGACGCTCGGCCAAACACTCTTTCAAAGAGAAAAAGATTAAAAGACTTTCACATCTGTCCTCCCAAATCGCAGTGGAATGTTTTGTTTGCGTCCCTTTGCTTCTGCCTTTTCTCTGAATTTGGAGGAGTCCTTTTTACAGGGGGGCAATTTGCTCCACTCCATCCAGAAAGTAGTGGATCATCTTTTTCCATTCTATATGCACTTTACTAGCCGTCTCCCTTGTTTCTGTGGGGTATTTATTCTAAAATCAACAGAACTCTGCAACCTAAATTTTGCTATTACTAAATAAGTGAATGCAGTAGTTATTAGTTGAATTCAAGCAGCTTTCAGATAGAAACATTATTCTATTATGGCATAAACACAGCAGAAAAAAAATCAGACGCCCTAGCACAGCACATGTTTCATTGGGAGCTTGACAAATACGTTGGCCTCAAAGTAAACAAGCTGTATTCTTTCCGACTCGCTGAAGCACATTAACTCTTTCAGGCCACTTGCTGCTAAGCACCCAGTACCCTGCTGGCTTGAGTCCACGACTTCGAAAACTATCAGTTTCCTGCCAAAGACTGGCTCAGAGACTGAAAAAGGCAAATTTAGACTCCCTGCTGCATTTCTTAGGCGAGGATTTATTTAGCGCCTGTTCTAGCCAAAGATAGTGCTAAGGATTGGAAATCTACAGAGAGGTAGAAAACAGGGTAGCCCCTGCCTTCAAGAGCTTTGAAGCTGTTGAGAAGATTGAACACACACACACACACACACACACACACACACACACACACACACACACAGCTAGGGCAGGGAAATAATAGTTCATGACAGTAGATGCCTGAGGACCATCGTGAGTGGTGTGGACCACACAGTTGCTGTAGAGTAGTTTAGGGAAAGGAGGTCATCGCTGTGGTCACGGAGCCAGGGAAGGAGCTCTGGCAAAGTGGAGCTTGAACCGGACTAAGGAGAATGGGGAGAATAGTATAGATACGCAGGAAAGGGAATCATGGCATCGCCCAACTAAGGCAAATGGTTGTTGAAGGCCTCTTACTTGCTAAATGGTAGAGGCAGAGCAAAGAATAAGCCAGGAATTGTCTGGGCTACCAGGGGCTTATCCTTTAGTATGAAGACAATTATTGTAATTATGTTTTATTGGCTGAGTTACTACAAATACGCGAAGAGCTATACATAAGTTGAGAATCCATTTATAAACTGCTTAAATAAAAGAGGCGATCAGATTGGAGGAATCTGTGAGTACAGCCTGCCCCGGATCCTGTGGCAAGATCCAACCAGGATTATTTGCTCCATGATCTTGGGTCAAAGAGACACTCATCACTGCTTCCTTTTTTTTAATATTTTATGTTTAAGTAATCTCCACACCCAACATGGGGCTCGAACTCACAACGCCGAGATCAAGAGTTGCACGCTCCATCAACTGAGCCAGCCAGGTGCCCCATAGACACTCATCGCTGCTTCTAACAGCACTTTAAGTTTATCTCTTCTCTCCTCTTCCCCACACTAAACACACACACACACACACACACACACACACACACACACACAGTACAGATTTGTTTTGTTTTTTGTTTTTCTGCCTTCACATGCTTATGGCCACATCCATCTCAACTCTAAATCCACTCACTAGTTTAAGGATCCAGTAGAGATTGGCTAGAAGTCCTGTGTTCTAATATCAGAGTGGCTTCGCTTGGATCAGCTGTCCCAATCAGCTGTGCCTAGTGGGGCAAGTCCCATGGTCTTGAGAAGAGAGCAGGAAAAATGGTTGCATTCCAGGCACAGGCAGTCACTGTTGGGGGAGAGAGAGCAGAAGCCCAAGCAGAGGCTTAATATCTGACTGGCACATGGTATATTTGATAAACAGTGGGGAGACTGCTGTCCATGAAAACCAGGCTCACCGGGGTGGGAAATGGTGAGGAGGTGGCCTGGAAAGAGAGGCAGAGTGGACCTGTGTTTTTCCAGATCGTTTTTTTTTTTTTTAATTTTTTTTTTCAACTTTTATTTATTTTTGGGACAGAGAGAGACAGAGCATGAACGGGCGAGGGGCAGAGAGAGAGGGAGACACAGAATCGGAAACAGGCTCCAGGCTCTGAGCCATCAGCCCAGAGCCCGACGCGGGGCTCGAACTCACGGACCGTGAGATCGTGACCTGGCTGAAGTCGGACGCTTAACCGACTGCGCCACCCAGGCGCCCCTTTCCAGATCGTTTTAACGTGCAAGAGGCAAGTCTTCCTGTCTCATTGGTATTGAAGCATGTTCTGACTGCCCTGCATACCCACAGAGAAATTGGAGAGAAGTCCCCACCCTGGATGAGGGAGTGGTGGGCCTGGAGGAAGCATCTTCTGAGATTGCTTCCCAGCATACGCGTCTTCGACGTGAGGCTCCTACAGATTCCTCTCCGAGAGGAATTTTGGTGATTTTTCTCTCCCCACGGGGAGTGTGCTGTCTACTGGGGATCGGGAGGCTCCTAGGAGGTGCAGGAACCCCTGAGTTGGGCCTTCCATCTTCTGAGAGCACTGTGCTAACACCTTCCCACAAGAGGACTGTGTCCTTCAAAGGCAGAAATGGAAGAGATTCCAAACGCTCCTCTGCCTGGCCCGTGTCTAGATGGAATGCCGTACGCCGATGTGATACATACAAGCCGTTTTTCTTAGAGACCCGCTCCCCTTCCCAAAATCAGGTCAGTTTTTGGCATTATGCCTCTTGCCTGCCTTAGAATATTTAAATTATTTATTTAATTTAAAAATTCATAAATTTTACACATAAAATTTTAATATAGAAATTAGAATGTTTGCTCATTATGGAAGATTCAGGAAAGAACACCAAGTGCCTGTAACTCTAAACACCCAAAGACGATCAAGGTGGCATTTTGTTCTGTTCCTCTCCGTTATTTTATACATGTTGTATATTATTTAAAATAAAATTATAACAATGTAGTACATACAATTTTTTACCCACTTTTTTCTTGGTAGTATATGATGAGCATTTGCCCATGTCAGTACATATTCCTGGTGGTTATAGAGGGCTACAGAAACATATTTTAATATTTACTTATTTGGAAGCATTTAATCGTCAGCTCCCCCCGCCCCCTCAGGTATTAATGCAGATAAATATCTTTGTGTGTAAGCTTTGGACTCCATGCCTCTTTCCTTAGTCCAGCTTTCACGATTGGAATTTACTAGGGGGAAGGAAGTGAAATGTGAAGGTCTTATTACATGGGTTCAGATTGCTTGCTAGAATGAGTGTACCAATTTCCACTGGACAGCTTCTCCAGAGATAGGTGCTGTGACATTAACTTCTCCAATGGCGCTTCTCACATACCGGGCACAACATGCATGATTTTTTAAAAATATTTTTATATGTTTTTATTTATTTTTCAGAGAGAGAGAGAGAGAGAGAGAGAAAAAGCATGAGTGGGGGAGGGGCAGGGAGAGAGGGAGACACAGAATCGGAAGCAGGCCCCGGGCTCCGAGCTGTCAGCACAGAGCCCGACGCGGGGCTCGAACTCACGGACCGCGAGGTCACGACCTGAGCCGAAGTCAGACGCTCAACCGACTGAGCCACCCAGGCGCCCCACAACGTGCATGTTTGATGAGTAAACCACAGTCAAAAGGGAGGATGGTGAGGTCTATTAGGACGACGTGTGGTTTGCTCCAGGTGTGTGCGGAAGCCAAGGGAAGATTCCTTTAAGCCTGTGTCGGAAGAAGCAGTGGAGAGATGGGTCCGAGAGGTGAAGGACTGGTGAGCAATGGTTCGGTCAAATGCGTTGGAACTTAAATATAAGCAAACTAGGGTCAGGGAGAGAAACTCGTTAAAGATACAGTGTGCTCTAGTCCATGCAGCAAATCACAGGTGACTGGACAGTCGGCTGTGAACTGTCTGGGTGTGAAAATCAGGAGATTGAACCCTTGGTCCCAGTTGGCTAGGTCTGAGGATCCCCAGGGCCTAGGACAACACGAGGCTGGATAGGCTACAGGGACCCTGATCAGTTGTAATAATAAAAGTCAGATTTTTATACTCATTCTTTTTTTTCATTCGTCCATTTAACAAATAATTTCGAATCGGTGCTGTTTTCATAGTGGGGCTGCCTTCTCTGAATCATCTCATTGCTCTTCAGAAACGCTAGGTGCGTTCCCACCTTAGGGCCTTGGCACTGGGCCTTTGCTCCTTCCATGCGGAGTGGGCTTTTCTCAGGCACCCACTAGACCAAATCCTTAATCTCCTCCAAGTATTTGCTCACCTCCGACACTGTCACCGAGGCCTGCACGGACCACCTTGTGGAAAGCCACAATCTATCTGAAACCCTCAGGCTCTGGCACTCGTGCTCCCCACCTCCTTACTGCTCAGATTGTCCTCGTTCCTTCAAATTACACTATTTGTTATACTGTGCAGTTTGCTTACGTATTATACCGATTGCTTATTGTCTGTTTTCTCCGGCATCTTCAGGAAAGCGAGGATCTTTGTCTGGGTTGGTCACGTCGTACCTCTGGAGTCTAAGCAGCGTCTCACACATAGTGGGGGATCGTGATATATTTGTGGGATGAATAACTAGTCGTGTGATTGGCAGGTGCCGCCCATCCCCTGGGCCTCAGCCTCCAGATCAAAGTCTCCTCTCTTTCCTGGGGATGGGGGTAAGATCAAGAGGAGAGATAGGATGCAACTGGGGAGAATTTGGGGTTCTAGTGTTCTGGGCGGCTTTGTCATGGTAACAGGAGTTCCGGCCGGCATTTCGGGGGCCCTTTAAGTGAAGGGCCTCCTCCAAATGTGCAGATCAGATTTCCGGGGCTGCCACTTTGACTGCAATCCGAACCTTTGCTCGACCACCTCCCCCTCCGATCCGTGGTCTCAGCGGCAAACAGATGCTCACTGCCACTTCTCGTTTGCATGACACGTCCCATAGCCCAACTCTGCCCTGCCTTCAACACCAGGATGCGAGAAGCGTGGAAGAAAAAGATTGACTGGGGGTAGACTCTTTGGAAAGTGGTGCGGAAGCTTCAGCAAGGGGAATGGGGGGGGGGGCGCTTCCGGAGCAAGTGTTGAACACCTCAGTGAATCTTAGGGCTGTTACTCACCCCTTTTGGGGGTGCGGGTAACGGGATGCAGAGAGAGCCACAGCTGGTTTGTGCTGAGTCATACACTTGGATTTGTACGTCGCCCCGCGTGGAGGAATCCAAGGTTGCTTTACAATGACTTGGTTAAAATTAGCACTGTCAGAGAGCTCCTTAAAGAGTCTTGTGAAAAGTCTTCCCAAGTAAATCAACATGGGCTTTAGTCATCCCCCTTGCTTCTTCCTTCAACCGGAAAGGCTTTTAAAGTGAAGGTGAGCCTTGCAAGTACAGATAGAGGGTCACATGCTGGCTTGGTCACTAACGTCCCGGATGTTCGTGTGTCTCATAAGTAAAAACAATGGGGCTTACCAACCCCCACCTTGCTGAGAGGCGCTGGATGTGCCCTAAACAAATGGGAACAGAAATGATAATGATAACTGCTTTCCATATAGCCTGCAAACGAACATGTCCCAAACCAAGCGCATTACTTCCTGCCCTGCTGTTGTCACTGAGAGCCGCCACTCCTTGAGTTCCCTGTGGCTCCCAGTGAACACCATTCTCTCTGAGACCAAGATGGCTCATCACCTCCTTCCTATCACCATTGCCAGTGCCTCTCATCACTTCGTACACGGACTGGTTTACCAGTATTTCTTCTTGACTCCCCCTCCCTCTACCACTTGGAAGTTTACCTACTGGCATGGTCCATAGCCCTTGGTTTGGATGTTTCCTATGGTTTCCATCCTCTTCTGCTGGCTGGGTATTTGAGTTCTTTGGGAATAGCGTGCTACGTGCCTTTCAGGGACAGAGACTTGATAGTTACCTTCTGCTTCCCAGTCTTTTGACCCAGGCTGGCACAGAGCTGATACTCTGTAAAGACTGGCTAGAATTAAAATTTGGGGAAGCCGTGACCGATGTGTCCCGAGGGTGTGTTAAATATCGCTGTCGCCGTCAGAAGCGATCATATTCCTTTCTTTATCTCCCTGCTGCTTGTGTTGCTGCCTCTTTTACTCCTGTGTGACGTCAGACGGGAGAAGATGCCCATATAGCTCATCATTCCCCAAGAGAACAGGGACCATGTCTTTCTTATTCATTGCTGTGTCCCCAGGCAGAGAGCCTAGTGCTTCGGGGGGACCATCTTTTCCAAATGTGAAAAGATCCCTCCTGAAAATGAAGTCAACACAGAGAAAAGAAAAGCTGAGACATGGAGAAGAGAGGGAGAGAGCCGTTGCCATAACTCAAACCCTCAGATCCTGTCATGCCTGAAGCCAGCTTGAATATCCTGCTTAGATGTCCCTTTTGTGAGGCACTAAATTCCCACTGTTCCTAAAGCTAATTCGAGTGACGTCTCTGCCGTTTGCAATCAAAAGAGGACTGACTAATACACCCTCTCTCTACCTCATAAAGCTTTGGGAAAATCAAAAGGAACTTTTCATCAGCCAAAGGTTATAACTTCAGGTATTAAAGTTTCTACATAGTTATTTTTTTTTTTTTTTTGCCTTGATCAATTCAGGAATGCAGAGTCTTGGCAATGGGCCGAGGACATTTGAGCTGACATCTGAATGATGAAGAGCAGCCAGACACGTGCTTATGTAGAGGAGACAGCAAGTACAAAGGCCCAGAGACAGGAAAGGGCTCGGTGTGGGTTTGAGAACGCTAGAGAAGGTCCATGTGGCTAGAGCTTTGTGAAAGGAGAGATGGTTGGGAATGGAGAAGGGACCACGGGCCCCATGCATCTTCCAGGAGAGGCCGTGATTAGGCGAAGGATGAGTATCCCGGGCATCTTCCCCGTCTCCCATGGGACACGAAAGGCCCGCGGTCGCTCACTAGCAACAGCGGATGGCTTGCCTGGCTGGCACTGTGTCGCTCAGTGTAGCTGTGCAAGATGGTTTCTGTACTACCAACCTAAAAAAGTCAGTGAATCATCCTTCTGTTTTGATCATAGAGTTAAATATATTCTGTTTGATCCTTGAGTAAGTTAGCAGAGCTGGGAATAAATGACTCAGGTTTGAGAAATAAATTAACCTCTCACATTCGCTAGGGCTTTAATTTAGTGATTGCCTCCTCACTGCCCTAGATGGGCCAGTAGTACACACCCTGTCTCGGGGTGAGCACCTTGACTTTCAGAATGTTTCTTGGTTTCCAAAGGGCAGTGCCATAAAATACGAACTCATAACATTAATAAACTCGTATTAAGAAGCTCATCATACTTCAAACATGCTGGCGATTTAATAAAACATGCATATAATAGAAGCATGTTTTTCTTTTTTAAGTCCTAGGACATTATGCTTACAAAATACCTGGAAATCATGTTTATTCTCCAGGGAAATCATCCCTAAATCATTAATGTGCAAATGTTCTGAATAAGGAGACTGCCATTTGAGAAGTTTTGGTGCATTTGAATTCACCTCAGTTCGACAAACATATCTGAAATGTTTGGTATGGATTTGCAGTCTGGACAGAAGACTCTTTTCCCATTACGGAGAATGATTGGATGGGGGAGAGGGCAAGAAATGAAGCAGGGAGTCCTGTTAAGAAACATTTCTAGTCCTCTGGGAAAGAGAAAATATTTGCATGAGCTACAAAAGTGACCATGGGGCTGGTTAGTGGGCAGATAAGGATATTTAGGGGCTATACTATCAGGGCTTAGTGACAGATTAGATGTGGGGAAGCAGGGAGAGTTGGGAATTGAACGTGTGTCTGTGGAGTCAACAGACCAAGGAAAATGATGGTACTTTGATAGACTTGGGAACATTTGAGGAAATCTCGTTGGGAAGCTGCTGCCCCCTGAAAGATGGTTGCTAAAGTCACAGAAATGGATGAGCTCATCCCTTAAGGAGATGAAGAGAGAGAAGAGAATTCCCACAGGTTGAGGCTTACAGAGTTCTGGGCCGGCCAACCCCCCAGTAATCCACCATGACTTTCCCCGTGAGGTGCTTACAGCCATAGGGTCCATCGTGACTTGGGATTCAAACCTTATACTATAGAAGAGGGAAATCTATGGGAACATTCCAGTTTTGCCACTGGAAGACTGTTTGAGGGCTGAACGATGGACCTTAAACACTGAGTATAAACATTGCTTCCACTGAAGATACAGTTAGGAATCTGTAATTTAACATTTAAGTAGTTTCAGAAATGGGAAGTGATTTCTCAGAGAGGTTCATCGGGAGGCATAGCCAGCTGCCAGATCAGCTGTTGACACTTTGAACTGCAGACCAAGATGAGGAACAATAATGCAGGGATTTTGTACCTTTTTTTTAATTCCATGAGAAAGACCTGATTGGACGATTTCTCTGGTTATTTTATGTATATAGATTTGATCTCCCCGATGAATTTTCAGTTCTTTTGAAGCCTGGGTTCTACCTCATAATTGTGGGGTCTCCCCACAGTCCTTTCACACTGCAGGACGAGTATGGCAACATTCACACATCTCTTGTGGGGAAAACTACATCCCAACAAGTAGAATTATAAGGTTACATGGAAAGATCCTTGAAACACGGTCAGATCTGTTCACATGCCTCTGCGCAGTATTGCAATCAAGCTGTCCCATAAATATTGACTTTCTTCTTATAAATCACAAGGTATGTTTCTTAGGCTGAGGCAAGAAAAAGTCATGTGGAGAAACCATAGCTTCAAGGGCTCTTTATAGCTAGAAGTCAGAAATATCGAGGGAAGTAGCAATAATAGAGACGAGGAAGAATAATCAGAAGACTTACCTTAAGGAACTTGGTAATAGCATTTCTTATAATATATATCCCATCAACATTGTCACTAAAGAGGCAGGGCAACTTCAGAGTTAGAATTAATACCATAAGATGAAATAATAAATTTCCAAAGCCCTTCCAAACTTGATAGCTTCACTACCTGAGTTCACAGTAAAATGAAGCCTTTATATACTTCGGAGTTCATATTACACAAGTTCTGTGTGGTCCAATGACGAGAGGGTGAATGTTCTGGACCAATTCATTTCTTACGACATATTCATTACCTTTAGGAACTTCCGAGACATGATACTGTGGTCCGTAGAGTTTGCTTTTGATAGAAGTCGTACTTAATGGTTGGGGAGATTGACATTAGCTAATTCTTCAGTGTTTACTATATGCCTGGCACCATGCTATATGTTCTGTGTAGATTATTTCATTTGGTCCTTCAAATAACCCTACGAAGTAGGTTTTACCGTTTGTATGCCTATAGATAACTGAGGCTCAGAGAGGTAATTTGTCTGGGGGCATATGGGAAGAAAGTGGCAAAGCCAGTTCTCAAATCCAGGGCTAGATCTCAGATCCCTGCTCTTAAAAGAACTAGGCTGGGGCACCTGGCTGGCTCGGTCGGTGGAGCCTGTGGCTCTTGATCTCAGGGTTGTGGGTTCAAGCCCCATGTTGGGAATAGAGATTATTTAAAAATAAAATCTTTTCTTCTTTTTAATGAGCTAGGCTATACAGCTTAGAGAATATATTAACTACATTAAAATCAGTGTCGGTTCTTTTGTACATCGATGGGTAGGGATGCATCTGAGTTCATGGAGCCTTGCCACTCACTGTTGAAACCTCCGTCTGTGGATATGAGAGAGTGAGCATAGGGAAGACCAAGAGAGCTAGGCGTTCACAACGCACCTTGAGGCCAACCTCTCTCTGTGGTTAAAACATCGAGCAGCAGTCAGACAGTTCTGTGGCAGAGTCAATACCACGTCGGTTATCCTCATTTACCATCTATCTATGCTACAGTATTTTCTGGGATTAGCTAAAGGACAGTAGGATTTGATGTTGCTAAAATGGAGAAAACCACCAAAGGTAGACTTGTCCACGGAAGAAAACCTCCATGGGTTCAGTCGAATAATCTTTGGTTTACTTTTGGGGACGTATCAAATTAATTTTAGCTGAGGCCGTGCATGTTAAAAGGAACCTTATCATCATCATTGTCATCATTTCATATGAGCCATTAATCACATTCGTACTCAATGCCAGACATGTTATATCCATTATTTTAATTAATCTTACAAAAAGGAATCTCTGAAAGCGGGGATTAGTGTGTTGGCTTTATAAAAGAGGAAACTGATATTCTGAGATTTTAAGTAATTTCATCATGGTCACACAGCTAGTAAGTGACAGATCTGTGATTTGAAATTAGATATGCTTTAGTCACTGTACACAGGGCTTCCTTGGGTTATCCTCTCCCTAATCTCTGGTAACAAACCTATTCCCTCTTTAACCTGTGTTTTTCTGTTACTGTTATTATTTATTATGATCACAAAGCAATTCAAACATACATTATTGGTACAGAAAATAACATCACCTGCTCTTACATGCCTGTCGAAAAGATAAAGTTAGCGTTTTGTCTACTTTGCCTCAGATCCACCCTCCCCCACTTTAAAAATGATTTTCAAATGTTTTATTTATTTAATTTATTATTTTTTTAATATAATTCATTATCAGATTGGTTTCCGTACAACACCCAGTGGTCATCCCAACAGGTGCCCTCCACCATGCCCATCACCCACTTTCCCCTCTCCCCCACCCCCCATCAGCCCTCACTTTGTTCTCTGGATTTAAGAGTCTCTTATGGTTCCCCTCCCTCCCTCTCTGTTTGTAACTGTTTTTTTTCCCCTTCTCCTCCCCCATGGTCCTCTGTTAAGTTTCTCCAGATCCACTTGTAGCCACGGGGATGGAACTGGAGGGTATTATGCTAAGTGAAATAAGTCAGTCAGAGAAAGACAGATACCGTATGTTTTCACTCTGAAATGTTTTATTTTTAAATAAAGATTCATACGAGGTTTTAAAAAAATGTTCAGGGAAGTCCTGTGCAATATCAAAGTCATTGGTACAATCCTTAGAGCTTATTCAGATTTCACTGGGTTTTACATGCATTAGTGTGTGTGTGTGTGTGTGTGTGTGTGTGTGTGTGTGTGTGTGTAATTCTATGTAATTTCATCTTCTGTATTGTGTAACCACTACCACACTTAACATACTCCACTGTACACGAGACTTTCCTGTGTTACTCCTTTATAGAAGTGCCCATCTCCTCCATCCCCCCCCCATCTCTGGCAACTAACCTGTTCTCCATATCTGTAATTATGTTACTTCACAAATGTGACATAAAAGGAGTCATGGCGAATGTAACCTTTTGAGATTGGCTTTTTTCACTCAGCATAGTTTTCTTGAGGTTTATCCAAGCCGTTGCACGTAACATGCTGTCATATGGACGTACCACCGTTTAAGTGCTTATCCATGGAAAGAGATTTGGATGATTTGCAGTTTTTGAAAATAAGTCTTCATTTCTCTGGAATAAATGCCTGAGGGTGCAATTGCTCAGTTGTATGGTCTGGTGCATTTTCAGCTTTGAAAGGCACTGCCAAACTATTTTCTTGAGTGGCTATACTTTCTCCCTCTTGTTAACGTTCATTTTCAAGATTATATTGGAAGTGGAACATCTTTTTGTATGTTCCTTGGCCATTAGGGCTTTCTTTTCCTTGAAATTCCTATTCATATCATTTGCCCACTTTTTTCTGGTGAGCTTTTTGGCCCTTTTCCTACTGACTTGTTGCAGTTCTTTATGTATCGTGAATAGTAATCCCTTTTTGGTTAAATGTATTACAAATGCTTTCCAATCCGTGACCTGTAGAGTTAATTTGAATGTTCATGGTATCTTTTTTAGGTACACATTTTACATTTTAATACAGTCAAATTTATCATTATTTACCTTTTACGGATTGTGGTTTTGTGGTCTTGAATAAGAAATCCTTTTGCACCTTATTCATAGGTAAGCCCCTTAGAGTCTCAAACAGTCTCTTGGCTCTTAATTTATACATAGTACTAATACTCCTGCTGAACTGATTTTGAAGCACCTCACACATTAGAAGCAGTACATTGCAAAGGGTATGGGAAATCCTATAGACAGATACTCTGATGACAGCAAACAATAATTTTCAGCCCATCTCAATTGTACTGTCTGTCAACCAGTCGTTCACTTTTATTCATCCTTCAGGACTTAAGTTAGATATCTCCTCCTCTGGGAAGACTCCCTTTGACACTTCTCAAGTCTTGTTCTGAGTTCTTCCTTTATGTTCCCATGTCACCCTCTGCTACCCTCATTATAGCATTTCTCACACTGCAGTGTAACTGCCCATCGACTCGTCTCTATCCCCCACATGGCTTTGGCCCCATGAGAGAAGAGACTGTGCCTGTGTGTCTAACAGATGTACCCCTCAGTACAGTGCCTCATCCCATGGTAAATGACCAGTGACCTTTAGTGAATGTGGGGATGAGGGAGATTCATTTAAAGTACCCAAACATGAGACCTCACAAAGCATAGTGGCTTAGTTACGTCATGCAGAGGCATTTGCTTGTGATCTAGGCCTCCTTTTCTCCTGGGAGAAGCAGTCTGGCCAGACCTCTGTGGGCTGAGATGCTTAGGGTAGAGAACAGGGTCTGGAGGTCATAGGCTATGGTGGTGGCGGGGTTCATGCTCAAGGCAATGGGGGCCTTGGTAATGGATGGGCTCGGTTAAGTTAAACCATGAAGGAAAGCCACAGAGAACATGTATGAACAAGAAGCTTCAGTGCCAAGAGCTGCATGAAAACACTATTGGAGAACAAATATACGGGGACTCTTCAGGATTTTTTGTGCTCTATTTAATGAGATGGAGAAGTGTATCTGTTGTTTCAGAAAGGTTTTGCTCCAAGATGTTTAAACTCTCTGGTAGTATGGTTCCCTTCCCCCATCAGATACATACCCAGAGACACAGATAGGTGTTCTTTCCAAGGAAGACGGGTCAGACCTTAGAAAATTCCCAGCAGCTCCTTATTTCAGATGACGTGATCATGTACTTTCCTTTTGAGCTCGTTGTAGCTCATGAAAATTGTTCTGCTGGCAGGTGAGGAGAAAACAGGGCCTCTTTTGGTAGTTCCTGCTGCTCTGGGGCTTCAACTGCCATTGTGAAATGAGAAGGCTCTTTCTAATTAGAGAAGCCGAAAGCCCCATCTTACGTCATGGCAACCTGTTGCGGATGAAATACACACTCCTGGGTGCTGCCGGGAGCGGAATATGCCCATAGCAGGGCAACTTAAAAAGGGAAAACAGGAAAATAAGGAGCAAAGCTCAAGAAAACAGGACGTGATGACCACAGTTGGATAATCTTTACTGAACTGGAAGCAGTTGTCCAGAAGTGAACTGTTATTGAGAATTTGTGGTAAATCACAGGGAAGTAAATTCACTTCAACAGGACTTGCTGCTCAAAGGCAAGGGTGCTGGAGGCTTGAAGCTAAACATGAATTTATTTATTTATTTATTTATTTCTAATGTTTTTTATTTTTTTTTTCAACGTTTATTTATTTTTGGGACAGAGAGAGACAGAGCACGAATGGGGGACGGGCAGAGAGAGAGGGAGACACAGAATCGGAAGCAGGCTCCAGGCTCTGAGCCATCAGCCCAGAGCCTGACGCGGGGCTGGAACTCACGAACCGTGAGATCGTGACCTGGCTGAAGTCGGACGCTTAACCGACTGCGCCACCCAGGCGCCCCTCTAATGTTTTTTAAAAAATTTTTTTCATGTGTATTTTTGAGAGAGAGAAAGACAGAGTGTGAGCAGTAGAGGGGCAGAGAGAGAGGGAGACACAGAATCCGAAGCAGGCTCCGGGCTCCGAGCTGGCAGCACAGAGCCCGATGTGGGGCTCGAACCCGTGCACCGTGAGGTCATGACGCGAGCTGAAGTCAGACGCCCAACTGACTGAGCCACCCAGGCGGCCCTAAATTTTATTTTAGAGAGACAGAGAGAAAGAGAGCGTAAGCAGGGGAGAGGGGCAGAGGGACAAAGAGAGAGAGAATCTCAAGCAGCCTCTACTGTGGAGCCCCACACAGGACTCGACCCCACGACCCTGGGATGGTGACCTGAGCTGAAACCAAAAGTCAGACGCTCAACTGACTGAGCCACCCGGGCGCCCCTAAACATGCATTTATTTAAGTCTTAGGCCACTTGGTCAGTTGGTATAACGATGTTCCTTTCTTCCCCTTCATTTCGCTTTATTCTTGCATAATTAGCAGTGCTCTTCTGCTCTTCCTTTTTCTCTGCTTCACTCTTGTTCCCCTCCCCCTTTTTTGTAAATTCGGAACTATCTGATTCAGTAAAAGAGCTTTGGTCCAGAAGCTAGAACATTCCTTCCCCTGTGTACAAAACGGTATTGCCACGTATACAGAGAGAGGGCTGGACGACTTGATCTCTAAAGTTCCCTCTGCTTCTGCTCATATTGGCCTCATTGAAATACGATCACCGCTCGACTGGGTATTGATGTGATGCCTGAACAAGCAGCAATATCGTTCTCCTAACCGAAACCGCTTTTTGAAAGCAATCAATTTGTCAAGAATGAGTTAATGTGTTCTGCCTGCTTCATATTAATATTTCTATTAGTGATATCTTTGTCCACATCGGAATTTATAATCAATGCGATGCGTTAGACTGCAAACTCGTCCTTCTCTGACTCATTGCTGCCCCCTTCTGATGGTGGTCTATTAGGATGTTGACCCTTTCTCTGCCGTGTAGTCCAAACACCCCTGCCAACTTCCTTGCATTATAAAGCCTGCCTTTCTGTGATCTCGTCTACTGAAATCAGAGATTTCAAATACGTTTACTTCACTTGCCACCTCCAGTCAGTTGGTGAAAGATGCCAGGAGTCTATGGTGAGAAGCATGGTGAGGACTGTTTGGCCACTACGGGCTTGGAATTGTCAGAGTGGCAAGACTCTGCCATCCCAGACCTGGCGTGCGGTTTCCGAGTCACCTCTTGCTGTCTGATAATCGACTCGCTACAATCAACAGGCCTCCCCAAACCCTGGAGGCACCTTTGGGCAACCCCAGCAGGGCCAATTGAGGAAAATGACGCAAACATTGTAGGGTTACTTGCGGTTCACACTTTGCAGCTTCTTGTGATTTAGGACGAAAACGAACGTATAGACGCGTTTGCTGTCAAATGGGTAAGAAGTAAGTGTGGTCAGTGAGGGTGCTTGAACCAGAAAGAAATTGGAGAAACCAAAAGAGCCCACCATGTACGCGTATCCGTCGTTTGTCCTCTGCGTGCTATATGCTGGGCATTTGGGAAGGCACTTGACTTTATGTCCAGTCCGCCTGACAGTCTTCTGACTGAAGTGAGTTAAGTTTTAGGTGGTTTCCCAGAGTTCGCACAGCGAGTACTGAATACCTTTGCCTCGCTCAGAGTGTGCAGAAATTGATGACAGTGACGAAGAGAAGCCCATGAACTCAGCAACTTGAATCCTGAGGATCTGGGATTCCTCACCTGGAGATCCTTTCCGACAGTGCACGAGATGACAGGACACAAACTCGGGTTCAGGCTTGAGTGGATCAATAAATACTAGCCCCTCCTTCTCCATCCAAGTTCTGAACAAAATGAGAAACAGTAGCGAGGCAGATGGAGATGGACATATCACCTTGATTTCTGATAAAACTATTTAGAGATCGTGGCCCAGGTCCCTGGCCAAGCAGACCAGAATACGTGCTCCTTCAAAGAAGAGAAAGGAGGGAGCTGAGCTGAATATACCCAGTTCCTTCTTCCAAACTTGTAACATAGACTAGTTGCTCCGTCCCCGGGGAGGGGTGAGTGAGCTAGTGGAAAGACGCCAGGGGTGTTAGACTGCAAGCAACCCTTCCACATGGAATCACGAAGGTGGCAGAAGGTATCTGCCCTAGTAGGTACAGAGTGCACAGTTGAATGGTGTGAAGTCACAGGGAAGCCTAGTCATCCAGACCAGAGCCAACAAGTATATAGTCCTGAGTTGGAGAGTCTTCTAGAGTGGCCAGTTGAGTGGACTAAGCAAGGAGTCTTGGCATATGACTCCTAATAAGTGACTCTGAGTAGCAGTTTTAATAGGACATCCTTCAGTGAGCCTCTCTGGCCAGCTCACCAAGTGCCCCTCCTCGTCATAGACCGTAAAATCCTCGTGCTGCCTCAGAAATGCTCTAGGCCTCTCCCCCAGGGCAGAGACAGGCCTAGCAAGCCTCGTAAGTACTGCTCTTGTGTATGTCAAGTGCACATACGCATAGTCCTTGGAAAGAGAGTTGACATTTACCCGTGGGCAAGAAGGCTGCTGTCCCCAGTACTGTTCCCAGACCCGTTTGGCTTCGAAGCAGGGGTTGGTAAGGATGGTTCCTGTGGTCAGAGAGTGCACTCTGGCTGGCAGAAATTGCAGATATGTGATGTGGAAAGCGGTCCTTGTGTACAGGAACTGGGATTGCCAAGGGGATATGGGTGGGATATGGTACACACAGCAAAGCATTTGCTATGGGACCCGACCGACCTGACCGGGTGGACTTTCAAAGAGGATCAGCCAAACCTTTGCTTAGAACAGCTTTCTCACTACTTCCTTTCCTCTGCAAGGAATCCTCACCGGGACTGTCCCAACCTGAGCATGAGATTTGGTTCGGTGGCGGGGGGGGGGGGGGGGGGGGGGAGGTCCAAATAAGAAAGATTATTTTTTCCTTCTTCCTTTTATTGTTTCTGTTGGTAAGGCAAGACAGGTCCAAGCAAGCTCAGAAACAGTAGCAGGGTCTTGGCTTTACAATAGCTTTGGAAACCATTAGTGAATTCGGGAGCTGTCAACATGCTGTCAGGTAGATTGGTTTTAAAGAGCGGGTCCAACCGTCTGGTCCGGTGCCCCTTTACCTGGATCTTAATACTTGCTTGGCCATCAGGTGCTTGCTGTCCAGCCAAGTGGAGGAAGGTGAAGGTGGGGAGCTCTCTCAGGAAGAGCCCTAAGCGCAAGATCTCTGAGAGAGCTAACGACTGATCTGTAATTGGTGACTGAAGTTTGTCACAACCTCATGGAAAACTTCCATGGCTTTTTGTATTTTCTTTACTTTTAAGGCCTGGAAGGGGAGAAATGATCTCAGCGGTAGCCTTGCTCTCATTAACGGGGCATTAGCTCACCTCGTTCGAGCACAGACCAAATATTACTAACAGGATGGCAGTGAGAGCCTTCCCTCGGGGTTGGCCTGGATTTAATCTTGGGTTGGAGGCGTGTTGCTTCCATTAAGTTATTTCTTCCTGGAGTCTTATCTTTGTACCAAAATTCAAAAAAAAAAAAAAAAAAAACCAAAAAATAAGCTGTTGAATTCTTCCAGTCACTAAAGATTCACAAAACGGCTCAAATCATATTATTTTTTAAGAATAAATATAATGTTATTCAGTGTCGTAGTTGTCTTTCTGTCTGGTTGGTTGGGTTTTCTTTTTTTCCTTCCCACCCTGTTTATTATTGTAATTCTGGGCAATTTCATTCGTTATATTTCCACAAGTCCAACAGTAACCCAACTATATAATTGGGGTTTCTAAGGAGTAAAGGCTTTTTCTGCTCAGGTGCAAGAGAAGAAAATCATAACAAGGTCCTGTCCCTAAAAGGAATGATGCTGTCTGGTTACAAATGGGTTTTGAGATGATGTAATGAAAACGGTGTTTGCAGTTTATTGCTATGGAAGCATAGCCTGGGTTTGAATGAGTTGTCTTTGCTAACAGCTTGTTTTCTCTTCGTACCAGGATGATACAAGAGTGACAAGCACATCCAGAGGACGTGTCAGGGCCAAATAACAGGTGTAACAAAGGAAGGGTCAGAACACTCTCCCACAGACTTGTAGAGGGCTCTTTAAGGAGTTCTTCTTCCCTGGGCGCAGCCTGAGGACTAGCCCCACCTTCTCCCCACTGCCATTTTTTTTTAAATGTTTTTCAATCTTTATTTATTTTTGAGAGAAGGAGACAGAGTGTTAGCAGGGGAGGGGCAGAGAGAGAGGGAGACACAGAACCCAAAACAGGCTCCAGGCCTGGCCTGAGCACAGAGCCTGACATGGGGCTCGAACCCAGGAATAGTGAGATCATGACCTGAGCCAAAGTTGGACACCCAACCAACTGAGCCACCCAGGCGCCCCTTCCCGCTGCCATTTTAAATGGGAACTTCAGGGCCAGGCAGAACAGAACCCGGATGGGACTTCAAATCTGAGCCTTTGTAGTCATAAACCCGTGGGCTTAAACATAGTTGCAGGACAGAATCACCTGGAAGCCTATTAAAATGCAGATCCCTGAGCAGTGTTTCCAAGATTTTGATACAGTGGGTGTTGGGTGGGTCTAGTAGCCTGTGTTCTTTCATCGGCTCCTTGGTTTGCCCATTTTTGGTCAATTTGTATCAATCCCTTACTCTGAGTCCATTAAATAATAGTATGTTGATAGAAGACGTTTTTAACTCTAATTCAGTTACATTTTTCTTCCTTTCCTTTGTATGGACAGCTGGCTTGTGGATTAATATGCCTTCAGAGCCCAAGTTTTGGATGTCAGTGTTCTGTTCTCAGATCTGCCTCTGATTTGAAGGGTGACCTTTAACATCTCCGTGGTTGAGTCTTTCCCTGCCTTCTGTGTGGACTTAACTACTCCTGTTTAGCATGTCGAACGCAAAATGAAAACGACTGTGAAAAGTTCAAAATGTAAACTTCCAGGGAAACATTACAGTGTCAGTAAAGCATGTACACTCTGCAGATGAAGGGGGAAGACAGGTCAGGGGGATGAAACTATCCATTCGTCAACGGCGGATTAATCAATCTCTCCTTGTCACCTTAAAGTGATGTAAGAGGAATTGCAGATTTGGGGACCAAATTTGCCTGCGTTATTATTTTTTTCAATCAACGCCAAACATGTTTATAAAATGCGTCACGCTGCTTCTGGGATATACGCAAAGACCAGTCTCTAAGAGGGCAGGAAGCTGTTTGCTAAGGGACCTGGATGCGGGGGTGGGGTGGTCCCTATTCTTCCCTTCCCCGGGGAACAGAAGGAGCTGTTCTTTCGGAATCTGTGTTGGGCATTTATATGTCCATTTAAGTCACAGAATTGTTTCTGAGTACCTTCTGGGGCCAGGGGTCTTTTTCTGGGTGTTGTCTTCAAAATCCACTGAAAGATTTTCAGGTTGTCCTAGAAAAGGGGGTAATTTCCCCCTTCCTGGCATAAGTTGGGGGTTCTTTTTAGTCATCCAAGGATTTGTCAGGGATCACAAGACCTCTCTTGCATAAAAACAGCCTGGGATGTCAGGGCTTTTGTGTACTGCGGGAATGAACCAATAGCCTGCGGGCCTGGGGAACCAGCTGTCAGATACTGGTAAGGATCCAGCAGTGGGACAAGTTACTGCGAGAGGGCAAGAGGTTTAGGAAAGCCAAGCGACCTGCCTGTCTCACAGTGTCCACAAAAAAAGCCTAGGCTTTGGAATGACATCCACCCGATCCTGGTTCTGCCAGGTACTTACCAGTGTTATCCTAGGCAAATGATTCAATAATTAAATCTAATGTACCTAGTGTAGCCAGGATAGCTGGTACCTTGTAAATTTCAACAGCTGAACTGCCGGAGCCATGTTTGTAGAGGCCAAGTTTCAAAGACGGATGTTAGATGCTCACTTGGGTTTCCGTAGGGCCGCAGTCTATTTCTCTTGACGTATGCCTCCTTCCCATCTCAGCCCTTTGCTTGGCTTTAGGCAGAATCGGGATACACGGTGGAATGTTCCTGATATGACAGAAAGAAAGACCACCCCTTTCGAACTTGCAGTGGCCTTCTCATTTTTGGATTCTTTCAGGCGATGTTCCCATTTTGCTAGGCTTTGACCTCCTGGCCCCTATTTGAACTTTCTAATCTTGCTGGTTTTGCCCTATCTCCATGGGCGCCCCACCATGCATGACCCTCCCAAGATACCAGTGTTTTCTCCAGGCTAAGCTGCCTTAGCGTCTTCTTAAGTGGACTCCATTCCTTGCATGTGGCAGATATCGCCAGCCGGTCTTCCTGATGGTGGTGAAAGGTGACGAACCTGGTCAGGACTGGGGGCCTTGGGAACTAGCTTGGAGCCAGCCTATGTGCTTGTTGACCTTGAGCTGGATTCCTCCGCCCTGGCAACTCCTGACATATGGTGCCTCTTGGGCAAAGGTAGGAAGATCTGTGGGTCATAGCTTGATCTTGTGTCGATACACTCCGAATACGTTGGTGGTCCGGAATGGCTCTCTTGGGCCAGCCTAACACTCTTGGCCAGCCTTGAGCTGTCCATGGAGCTTCTGAGCAGATTCTAGACTTCATGATATAGACTGAGAAGTTGGTGGTGTGAGACTATAAACACAATAACTTCATTGTTTTCAAAAATCATTGGATGAGCACTCTTTCTGCCCACGGGTACCCTGATTCACATACGTAGCCATCAACTACCCATTAACATGGGGAGAGAATAGTTGTCCCATGCTTTAGGAAAATGTCCTAATTTAATCTTCATGAGCATGTTGCGGGATAGATTTATTATCTTCATTTTACTGATGCAAAAAGTGAAGTTCAAAGAGATTATAGGACGTGTCCAGTGACGCTTACTGAGCAGGTTATAGAGTTGCTCACACCAGTTGGAAATCCTGCTGTTTTTTGACCACCCTCACTGTCTCTGCTTGCACACGCCCTGCTGTCATTGGCCCTTGTGATAGGGATGTCATGTTAGCACAAGGCTGGGAAGCGATACCCTTCCACAGGCTGCCCTTGTTCATCAGAAGCCAGTGTTAATTTAATGCCCTGGATCTTAAAACATCAATGGGCTGTACTTTGAATTTTTTAAAAAAAATTTTAGTGTTTATTTTTGAGAGAGACAGAGACAGTGCGAGTAAGGGAGAGGCAGAGAGAGAGGGAGACACAGAATCTGAAGCAGGCTCCAGGCTCTGAGCTGTCAGCTCAGAGCCTGACGCGGGGCTCAAACCCACGAGACGCGAGATCATGTGTGAGCTGAGCCAAAGTTGGACGCGTAACCGACGGAGCCACCCAGGTGCCCGCGATTGGCTCTGCTTTGGGACTGAAATGAACCGGGACCGTAAAACAAAGTCGGGAAGCCTCTTACTGACATGTCATTAAACCTGGGGGCTTGCCATGGCGGCTTTTCACATCTTTCCTTCTCTCTTGGCTTAGAAGAATTTTCACCTGGGAGCAGCCCAGAGCACAGCATAATCACCACCTGCTCTCATTGGGGATTCTCAGCTTCCTCCACACCCACCCCCAAGCTTCCCAGGCCTCTGGCTCTGGGTGGGAGTGACGGTGGAGGCTTTTACAGTGCTCATCATTATCTTCATGCCCCAGGGACTAAGGGAAAAGCACAACAACAAATCCTTCTTGCTGGAGGATCTGAGCGGAGGAAAACGGGATGGAGAGGGCTAGAAGCTCTGTGACCACCCCCTCCCCGCCCCCCCCCCATCTCCTAGCAAACTCAGATGCCCCTAGTTTTGTTTCAGTAATATTCGTAGAGTTGCATTTAGCGTGTGTGAGCAGACATGGGTTCAGATGCTGGGACCTCGCCGTGGGCTTCTCGGAGCCTGTTTCATCATTCATGAAAAAGGGGCATAATGATACATATTCCTGTTTAATAGTGTGATTGTAAGGATTAAATGAGATAATGGATGTGCTTTGTTTTGTATGTTTCCGACGAACGCTCCAAGGCAGGGTTTGAAATAAACAAATTGCTTCGGCTGAAGGCAGATGTTCTGAATAGTCTGTTATCAATCCCGCACTTCAAGATCCAGGATCAGGATGACTGTGACTCACGAGCAAATAAGGATAATAGCAACACCTGCTAGCTCTCGGACTGAGTGGCAGAACCCTGTAGAAAGGATTAGCCCCTGCAGCACACGGCAACTCTGGTCACAGTGACTTGAAATAGTGGTAATGTCCCAGCTCTTCAAATTGCCTATATCTACTCATATTACCCCCCAAGATGTGTCAGCAACACAGGATGTTAGAATTGAAGTCTCCCCTCCAGTTTCTGCCTCTCCCTTTATAAATGGGAAGGCTAAGGGTGCAAAGAAGGGACTGTACTGGGCTCCCAAGTGACACCTATCAGAAATGATTAAAATGAGATTCTAACCCCAATCTTTTATCTTATATGATGTCAGCGTTCTGATTTGACATGCTTATTAGATAAAATCTGAAAAATGTGGAAAATGATAAAGAAGAAAAAAGCCACGTGTGATGCCACTCCACAGATAAATCCACTATGATCATTTTGGCGTATTTTTCTTCCTTTCCGTCTTCTCTCAATGCATTTTCTTCCACCTGCTTGGAGACATATTAAAACCCAGGTCTCCCGACCTCACATGCTATGCTTTTCTCAACCATGTCAGGCTGCCTTTATTTGATCATTTTTCTTTCCTTCCTTCCTTCCTTCCTTCCTTCCTTCCTTCCTTCCTTCCTTCCTTCCTTCCTTCCTTCTCTTTCTTTCTTTCTTTCTTTCTTTCTTTCTTTCTTTCTTTCTTTCTTTCTTTCTTTCTTTCCTTCCTTCCTTCCTTCCTTCCTTCCTTCCTTCCTTCCTTCCTTCTCTTTTCAAGGTAGCTAACATACAGTGTAGTCTTGGCTTCGGGAGTAGAACCCAGTGATTCATCTCTTACGTGTGGCATCCAGTGCTCATCCCAACAAGTGCCCTCCTTAATGCCTGTCGCCCATTTAGCCCATTCCCTCCCCCCACATCTCCTCCAGCAACCCTCAGTTTGTTTTTTAGAGTATGCTCTACAGGGGCGTCTGGGTGGCTGTTGGTTAAGCGTCTGACTTAGGCTCAGGTCATGCTCTCACTGCTCACGGGTTCGAGCCCCGTGTCAGGCTCTGTGCTGACGGCTTGGAGCCTGGAGCCTGCTTCGGATTCCCTGTCTCCCTCTCTCTCTGCCCCTCCCCCATCCACACTCTGTCTGTCTGTCTGTCTCTCTCTCTCAAAAATAAATAAACATTGAAAAAATTAAAGTAAGCTCTACACCCAATGTGGAGCTCAAACTCAAGACCCTGAGATCAAGAGTCCCACGCTCTACCCACTGAGCCAGCCAGGCACTGCTAGGCTGCTGCCTTTCTCATCAGAATCCTTATTTGATACTTGATGAACAATAGTTAGGTTTTTAATTCTCAAAACCAAATAAAGGTGCCAATGACCCTCCCAATACCTGCCCTCTCCACCGCCCCCCCCAACCCCAGTATATGGCTCATTAAGAAAATAAATGTAGGGGCGCCTGGGTGGCTCAGTCGGTTAAGCATCTGACTTTGGCTCAGGTCATGAGCTCGCAGTCCGTGAGTTCGAGCCCCACGTCGGGCTCTGTGCTGACTGTTCAGAGCCTGGAGCCTGTTTCAGATTCTGTGTCTTCCTCTCTCTCTGACCCTCCCCCATTCATGCTCTGTCTCTCTCCGTCTCAAAGATAAATAAACGTTAAAAAAATGAAGAAAGAAAGAAAGAAAGAAAGAAAGAAAGAAAGAAAGAAAGAAAGAAAGAAAGAAAGAAAGAAAGAAAGAAAGAAAGAAAAAGAAAATAAATGTACTGATGAGATCAGGAACAAATTAGATACCCAGAATGACCCCAAACAGAAAGCCAAGAAGGTGCTAGACTCTCAGGAGAATCCCAAAAAGCACCTACCAGCCGTGCCCTCTGGGAGCATGCTTGGGGTGGAGGGTGGCCTCTATCTGAAGCTGGGCCTCTTTAAGTCTGCCCTCCCCAGAGCTGGAAACCGAGCCAGAAATGAAAAGTCCACCTGGGATGCTTCCTATAGTCGTATTAATGTCAGGAATGTAATGCCTAGGCTCTGGGGCATTTTGACTCAGCCTCTGTTCTCTCTCCCAAGGTTGAGTTACTGGAACTGTAGCTGCAACTTGTGCACTTGAACTCCCGTCCCTTCCCAGCCCACAGTCTTGTTATCAATGTGTTAGGGAAGGGGGGGGAGGGGGGAAGGTAGTGGACATGTGACCAAGAGGGACTGAGACACGTCGGAACGTCCTTCCCGTTGATTCTGCCTTAATGGAGGTGATGCTGTACCGCCCTGGGCACTAGGAGAGGGTAGTTCCTGCTCCGTTAGATAAGCTGAGGTAAGAAAGCGCCACCCCCCGCCCCGGCCCCTGGCAAGGCTTTTCCTCACAGGCATCCGTGCGTCTGTGCACCTCACTCTTTCATTGTGTGGCCACCATCCCTTGGGGAGGCAGGCACCAAAGAGATTGCCCTCACCGACTTGAATAATCGGAAATAAATGGCATGAGAGCCGTGCAGCCTCTTTGTTACGCAGCACCTCACTGACGCAGCCATCTATTTTTAGAAGAGGAAAGAAAAGGCAGCAGCTGACTCTTTAGGGATCGCCAGGCGGAACCACAATCTGCCAAACTTTAAAATTCATTTTATTCTTTTAAGCTGGGCTACAAACAAGACTTTTCTGCCGGCCGCGGTGCGATGCTGCCCACGTCATCGCACATCCCTGGGCGACCAAAACGTGAATGCTGGGGAAAGGAGACACAGAGCACCAGGCTGAGGGAGGCTGTGCCACCAATTGCCTAAGCGATTAAATGGAGGGGGAAAAAATAGGTGACTTAGCCACTAGGAGGATGGAAACCTCAGGTCTCTGCTCGAACGCCACCCTCAGGGAGGTCTTCCCTGGCACTGTGTTCGAAGTACCCCTAACCACTGACTGTGAGTAAATGGTAGAGCCGGGGTTTGATCACCGGCCTGGGGACAATCATTCCCAACATACCAGACGGAGGGTTCACTTGATAATAGTTTGAATTGGATTCTTTGGACTTTCTTTCCATGATTCTTACCCAACTCTTTCAAGCTCTTTCACAAAAATGACCCCCTGAGGTAGGTGAGTTTCCTCTGTATCTATTTGACCTGTGTGACACCTGTGAACTTGGCATCATAAATCCAGACTAGCAGAGCAGAATATGACCACACTGCTGCGTTGGCGGAAAGAGCCACATTCTTTGGCCCAGTTGTGGCTCATTGATGGAGCCATACTACCAGATGGACAATGAGAGTTCCTTTGGGAATAAAGGTTTGGGAAGGTTGAAGATTTGGGAATGAAGACTAACGACCATTGTGACCTGCTCTAATGTTGACTTTCTCCTACGGGAGACGTGGCCTAGACAACCCGATTTACTGACAAAGTATTTCACAAAGCCAGAGCACGTTAGGGCCCCTTTGTCAATTTCTTAGTCACTTCCATTCATGACAGTGCAATGTGTAAACAAAATGTGCAAACAAAATGTGACTAAAATGCATCAGACCAAAATACCATGTGAGTAAAAGCAGGCCACTGAGCTCCCCAAGGGCAGTGTATATTCGTATGTGCATTTGAAAGTCCCCAGGGCCCCTGCAGCGGCTCATTTCCTTCCAGGGGCCCCTAGGTTCTGTGAGCCAGCTGGCTGGGGGAGTGCAGCGAGCCTCGTTTCCATCCTGAGCTTACTTATCCGTGCGGCAGCACCTGGCACAAGCCATTGTCAGAGTAGGCACCTCATTATCCTGTGTTTATGAAAATTAAAGTCTCTAACACGTGTTTGTATTCTAATTAGCCAGGTAAAGAGTTCTATTATTCCTTTCAGAGGAGACCTACATATGAGGGAGAGAGAGACTCTGTTTCCATGGAAGGATCCGAGGGGTCACCGCCCTGTTACCAAGGCACAAGCTTCCGCACCGTCTGTTCTGTGGATCCTGTGCTCAGTCCGCTCCCTGGCCCAGGAATCCCAGAGTTGAGGGGGATTCTCTGCCACCCAGCCCAGTCTGGATCTGGGCCCCTTCTCAGTGTTCAAACCACTAAGATTTCCTGAGCCCTTCTTTCCTTCTGGTTGGGTTGCAGTTGTGTTTACATCTTTTATGAAGTCCCTGGGATTTCAGAGTACTCTTCTGTATTTCATATTGATTTGTAGATAATAAGTAAACCCCTAATAGAAGGAGCACAGACTCCTAACACTTGGATTCCTGTCACATTAGAGAAAAATGTATATATATATATATATTTTTTTTTTACCAAGTCTCACTTTTCAATATATTCTCTCAGCTCAAGTCCTAAATCGTCGAGGAAGAAAAGTAGCCCATGTGGTTTGTTCTCTGGGGATGCACACGTCTCTTCCCCCAGCTCGCTTGGTAGTTCTCACCCTGGTATTAAAGTCGCTTGGGAGTGCTTCTAAACACGACCAAGTGGGGTGGCTCAACCATAGGTCACGTGAGCCAGAATGTCTGGGGGTAAGGCCAAGGGGATGTTAATGTGTATCCAAGATGAAGAACCCCTGAATTACAGAATTTTCAGTGCTCCCACCCAGAGTTTTATCGTGCAGCCAATGCCGTTGAGAACCACCGCTCTAGAATGGAGGTAGCTTCTGGGCAGGCCCTACATTTGAATGCCTCTGTTTCCCCAGTGCCTAGCAAAGAGCCTAGAGCCTCCCGGGTGCTCAGCACACATGTATGCAAAGGATCCTGGATGTTCTAGATGATTCAGTTTGCCCCAGTCACCTTGTGTCATTGTCAGAAATATTGGTGCTGTTCCGACCGCGTTTTCCTTTTGAACCCAACCACAGCCCCTCCACCCCCGCCCAGACACGCTGATGCAATTACTAAACCGGTGTCTTCCTAGGAATTGCAAAGGGCTTCTTTGAAGCTTCAGTTGCACTGCTTCTATGCCCCCATGCCTAAGGTATCCTGACACAAGTCGGTGTCCTTTTGATCTACTAGTTTGGGGTCTGGGGACTCCTTGTTTGGAGCGAGCAATAATCGTGACACAGCCTGCGATCCACTTGGATCACACCTTCCTGTCTTATTATTAAACAATGGTACAAACCCTGCGAATATAGGTGCTTTAACTACTTGAGAAAAATTCTCAGCCTGGTCTGCAGTGTGGGTGAGCTCGGGATCCTCCAGGCGACTTCTCTAACACTCCAGGGTGCCGGCTTCTGCCTCGCTTAATGGCTGCAGACCTCGCTACACCAGGAGAAATGGCTCCCCTAGACTAGGTGATGGCTTTTCAGCTGATAGAGTATAGTTTTATTGGTCCCTACTCATGTTACCGTTTTAATTTTTTATAGACTTGTCAGTTTTCTTGTCGTCTGTTCCACAATAACATTTTCCAGCAGTATGTCAACCTTAAAATTTAACTGTTGGCATATTCAGTCATGGGAATTTGGAGAGCCATTTTTTATTGACGTCCTAGAAGCTTGTATGCAAGGGACAATCATCAGTGCCTGGTAAACCATTATTGGTTTTTTTCCTGTTTTTAATTGTTAAGCTTCTTTTAAACTGGTAGAGATTGGAGACTGTTTCACTGGGAACCAGATCTTTTTGTTTCTCCTTCTTCTTTTTTTTTCAAAAATGATCTCAGCAAAACTTAAAGGCAGCCAACAGAATGGGAGAAGATATTTGCAAACCACATATCACTCCTTTCATTTGGATTCAGTTGACTTCCTTCTGAACCACAGTACCTTCTTGTTGTGAAGTTCTCTAAGCAATCAACTACGTCTCCCTGTGTCTGATGATGTTGAAATTTTACTTCCACTCTTTGACCGATAGGTTAGCTGGGTAGAGATGTCTTAGCCCCCACTGCCAACCTCAGCACTTTGAAAACGCCACGCCTTCTGTTACTGTTGAGAAGTCAATCCGATTGTCTATCTTTTGTAGGCACTGTTACTGTTTTTCTTCATCTTGAAATAGTTTCTGTTTTTCTTCAAGGTCCTATCATTTCACGACAGTATAGAGATTTCACGACAAAGGTACACATTTGGTTTTGTGTATCCTTCCTGGAACTTTGTAGGTCTTTTAAGTCTGAGGATTCATGTCTTTTTCCTCAGTTCTTGGAAACTGTTGTCATTATATCTTAAAATGTTTGCTCTCCTCCGTTCTCTCTGTTACCTCCTTCTGAAAATCCTGTTGAACTTCGGTTGGCATTCCTCTTTGCCCTACATGTCTATTAACCTTGTCTTCAAAATTTCCATCGGTTCCTCTCTGTCTCTGCACCACAGTCTGGGTTTCTTTTCTCAGAAAACTTCTGGTTTACTGATTCTTCAGATCTGCCTGGATGCAAAATGGCAAGAGATTCATTATTCAATTTTCATGATTTCTGACCCCGTTCAACTAACTGGAAATTCAACTGGAGTCACTATCAGTAACTGTGGCGTGCGTCATGGTGGAAAGAGCACTGGTCTCGGATCTTTTCCTGATTAGTAAGTGCTCGAGAAATGTCTCATGAGTGATTGAATTGATGAATGAATCAACGACCCCGTTCTGCTGTGTAAATGCAGAAACCCGGTCCCTGACCTCACGGAGCTTACACTTTAGAAGGGAAGTCACTGTATGATATGTGGTGGGAACCAGAGGAAGGAATGCAGAGCAGGGGAAATATTTGCAGACGCGGCGGTGTTTATACTGGAATTGGAAGGTTCTGTAGGAGTTTGGATGGAAGAGAGAAAGGGAGCCCCGCGTATCCAAAGCTCAGAGATTCACAAGAGTCCGGGACTCCTGGAGGTGGGCATATTGATGGCTCCTGACAAGGGGACCGCTAGGGACATAAAGGGAACATGGAAGAGGTACAAAAAAAGAGGGGGGGGCATGTAACCTTCTGCCCTGGCCCCTGCCACAGGCAGATGTGTCTCCAGCATGCTAAGCTCCCCACTTCAAAAATAGACCACATCCCTCGGGATCGAGATAATGTCATCATGTCATAAATGCTCTGAAGAAAATACAGCGGGTGGGGGAGGGGATGGGAGGAGGGTCATTGGGGGGAAGTCTTTTCAGCGAGGCAAGTCGGAGGCGGTAGGAAGGTCTTTCTTGTCAGTGAAGAAACAGCGGTCCAGGCAGAGAGGGCAGAGGAAGTGCCAAACGCCTCTAAGGCAGGAACAAGTGGCTTGGGTCCGAAGGACAGACAAGAGCAGCGACCCCCGGGGAGGGTCAGAGGAGATGAAGCCAGGAAGGCGGGTGGGGCCCGTGCCGTCTCAGGCCTTGTAGGCCACGCTGAGGAGTTTGGATTTCCTGCGAAGCCACATGAGATGCCATCGGATGGTTTTGAGAGGCCACACGATGAGACTTTTTTGGTTTTGAAAGGGTCGCTCTGGGCATCGTGTGAACCATTAAGCGGAAGAGAGCAAAGCTGCAAGTGGAGATAAATTAGGAAGCCAGTGGAGGAGTCCAGCAGAGCGCTGGTGGGGTGAGGACGGTGAGCGTGATCGCGTTCGGGACCCGCCTTTGAGGTAGCGGCTGTTCGTGGCATTCAGGGCGTGGCAAAGAGAAGCCCAGGTTATGGACCGAGGTGCCAGACGGTGTGGATGTGGCAGGAGGAAGAGAGGTGAGGGGATGAGAATCAAGAGGTCCAGCGTCCGCACGCCAGGGGATAGCGGACGACGGTGGTGGTTCTGCCTGTCAGCATGCTCCGGGGGAGGCAGGACGGGGTTCCGTGTGGCACCCCGGGTTAGCGGAGGTGTGCACACTGTGGAGTCACATGGTCAGCTTAGGGAACTGAGAACGCAGCGGGGCATCCAGTGGGAGCCCTGACGTGGCGGCAGACGCATCGCAAAATTGGCTTCGACTCATCTGAACCAAAAGAACGTTTCTGACTTCTGAGGCCTGGTAGGATCTGTGGTCACGTACAACTGGAGCCCTTCTTTTGCTCCTCTCCCATGTTCTCTCGGTCAAACTTATCTCCTTCGGTGTTAATAAACCCAGGGCACAGACACATGTTGGCATCACACGCGTGAGAACACAGGCGCATCCGCACACACGCGTAGCTGTGTCACCTCCGATTTTCCGGCTAAGAGTGAGCGACCTCACTTAGGGAGCTGGCCTAGCTCCCCTGCTTCATGCCTCGAATCGCAGGCCATCTCCTGGGAATGGGAGTTAGTTGTCTCGTTTATTACTAACCTTGGGAAAGGCTACAAACAGGCGTTGGGGGGTATCAGTACACCGCGTGGAAGTTTCTTCTTTGGAGAAATCGAAGGTGAAGGATAGCCAAGCCTTTCTTGCCACGGCCTGCCACGCATACGGTGACTTATGCTGCTTTCTCGTGAGACGTACGGAACGCTTCTCCGGGCCTACGTCATTTGGGCCAGGAACATTGGTTTCTCATGAAGCATCACCACACTCGCCTAGAATGGCACCTTTGGCGCCAGTGTTCCAGGAATGGAGAGAATAAAGCCAATGGGACTGGACTTTTGCGCTCAGGAACAGGCTGAAAAGATGGGAGGACAGTGCACAGCCCGGGCAGCGCGCTCTGGTTCACGTGACGGGAGAATTGTAACCGGCTTGACAAACGCTTCCCTGCGTTTTCTCCTACTCACACATGTCAACGTCAACCCACGGCCGGCACAGCTTCAGTTTCTTCACGTTCCGATCAGCCCCCACCTCTCCAAACATACACACACACACACACACACACACACACACACACACACACACAAGGTTTTTCTTTTTCTGCATCTAAGCCCTTCCAATATGTAAGCCACAGCAACAACCGCCTTAGCCCGGAATAAAGAAGTAAATAAAGGCCAGAGGATCTGAGAGAAAACAAGGGAGGGCACTGAACGTGGCTTCTGACTCGGTGGACCTGACTGAATTGTGAAGGAGTGCAGAGGGGAGGCTGAACCCACCGGCATGAAGGCTATCGGCCTAAGAGAGACAATAGGAGTGAAGAGAGGGTGACAACAATAAATCACCAAATAGCTTCACTCCATCATTTCTCTCTCTGGCTGCCAGTTGAACACGGAGGGCAGGTGACGCAGATTCTTTCCCTCCTATCTATAAAATCGTGTTTTATGAAGATGTTAAAAGAAATGACTCTCCTTTCGATTGGCTCTCTCATGAATCTCCCCTCCCCAGCGAACTTGGGGCATTTCATCATCTCTCAGTTAAAGGTTCTCAGGAGGTTCTCAGAAGGTTCTCAGGAACCTTCTGTTAAAAAAAAAAAAAAAAAGTATGGATGGGGGTGCCTGAGTGGTTCAGTCGGTTAAGCGTCCAACTTCAGCTCAGGTTATTGTCTCATGATTTGTGAGTTTGAGCCCCATGTCAGGCTGTGGGCTGACGGTTCAGAGCCTGGAGCCTTCTTCGGATTCTGCGTCTCCCTCTCTCTTTGCCCCTCTCCCACTTGCATGCTCTCTCTCGCTCTCTCTCTCTCTCTCAAAAATAAACATTAAAAAAACTTTTTTTAAAAGGGTATGGGTGCTTTCAAATAATAAGGAGGCACAGAGGAAAAGGGGAGTCTTGACATGTTGATCAAAGGTGAAACAGTCCCCGTGTCTCCGCCTCAGAAAACTGAGGCGTGAAGTGGGTGTGAGGCCCTCCGGGGTCTGCCTCAGTGACTGCATAGAAGAAGCATGACAGTCGTCAATTCAGTCCACTACATATGTACCAAGCAACTACTTAGCGCCTAGTAAAGTGCCTGGCCTGGCCCCGAGTCGATGTTCGAAAACTATCTATGGACCACCCGCTTTTAGCTTTGACCCTGTACTACTCACTGATGACACAGGTAGTGCTTGCCCTGAGACAACGTACAGATTTTAGGTAGCTAAAAGGTATGCCGAGGAATAAAGGAGGGCTCTTCCTCCCTCCCTTTTGCCTTGTTTCCAGCGCCATTAGGAAATTTTAATTTGGGTTGTGATTGTTAATGGCAGAGGAGGCATTGTTTAAACAAGAGAGAGAGAGTCCTGCGAATGTTTAGCCTCATCAAGAAGAACAGAAGCGTGGGCTTTTAGATTCCGTGATCACAGAGGGAATAATCATGGTTCAGATCTGAATCTGGACCGCTGCCCTGGCCCATGCATTCACTTGCAAACTATTAGAGCTGATCGTGCGGGCCCTAGATGTGCGGTGAGTACAGAGACCCATCAGCCCCATAGAAGTTTGGTGAGGTGTGCTCTTTCGGCATGTGTCCAGGTTAATCAGCAAGTGTGCCCAGACTCAGGTGGCCTCCTAAAAACTTTTTTGAACCAGCACAGTGGAAATAGTGTTCAGAGTAGTTAGCAATCAGCAGAGCGTGAACCATTCCAAGCCTGGGATCCCTGTTCACTTAGCCAAGCAAGGCAGGATTAAGCACCCTCCCTCCCCTGAACTTTTTACTGGATCAGGATTTAGACCCTGACCGACGTCTACCATCAGCTTCATTATCTCTTTATTCTTCTATGTGATCTGCCATTCCTACTGAGACGCTGGTTGAAGGATACGTGGGAGCCATTCAGACAGAGACGGCAAAGGAAGGGTTGGGGAAGGCATTCCAGGCCAGGGAGAACCATGGAAAGTCCCAGATGCGGAAGAGCGATTGTTTCCTCATTTGACAAGGAAGGTCAGTGAGGCCTGGAGGAGCTGAAGTTTCCATACCTCGTGAGTAGCAGAGCCCAGACTTAAATCCATATATCTAACCCCAAAGCCTGTGTGTTTGGGCATATGGTACCTCACGAAGGCCAGGCTGGGGAGTTTGGCCATATCTCATAAGAAGTGGGGAGCGGTTGAAAGGTTAGGGAAGGGATTTACGTGAAGAAAGCAGTGTTTTAGGAAAATGAATTTGGTGGCCACGTGCAGGCTGGATTAGCAAAGCAAGGGGCTGGTCATAAATGATTTGCAACTCATTGCTGTGGGGCTGAACTATTGATACGGACTTCCCCCATCATAATATTGATCAGAGTTGTATTTTTTGAAGCAGATCTCTGTCCACTAGTCTGTAAGCTTGATAAAGATACAGACCGTGTCTCTCTTATTCACTGCTTTGGCCTTGGTGCCCACACACTTCCAGGCGCCGTAGCAAATGCACAATAGATACATGTTGGTCGGGGAAATTAATGCAAATGAAAGACACTGAAGGAAGATTTGAATGGTTTGGCTAAGGTCAAGTAGATACACATTTAAAACATTAGAGTCAGGGTGATAATGGCTGCCATTTCATGAGTACCTGTTTTGAGCTAAGCACGTGCTGTAATTACATTTTCTCAATTCATCTTCATAGCCACCATGGAAAGGAAGTAGGTTCTGTTATCATCCCTAATTGAACGCTAAGGAAATTCCCCTTCAGAAAGAGTAGAATGGAGCACGGTACCTATAGTTAGTAATACTGTATTGTATACTTGAAAACTGCTAGCAGAGTAGATCTCAAATGTTGTCACCACCTATGCAAAAAAAGGTAACTATGTGAGATAATGGAAGTGTTAACTAACCTTATTGTGGTAATCATTTCACCCTATATACAGCGTCAAATCATCATGTGCCTCTTAAATTTACACAACGTTATTTGTCAGCTGTATCTCAATAACGTTGGAAAAAGAGAAAGGGTAGAATGTTTGACCGCAATGCCGAGAAAAAGCTGAGCCAGCATTTGAATCCACGTCTGATTGACTCCAAAGCCTGTAATTATAAGCATTCTATTTGAGGGTCTGGGGGGAACTTGGGGCTGAAGGCTGAAGCTGGGAAATAAGAAAAGAGAATACATCTCGGAGGTCCCTTTGGGCTTATTGACCTGTGAATTTGAAGATTTGGGTTTAATTGTGGTAGCAGGCCAGCCAAGTACAGATGAGATGCCCAGCTGATGATACGGAAATAAGGCTTAGTTGAGAAGTCCAGCTACGGGTAGAAATTTAGCCGCCATCAGCATGCGGGCAACCGTTGACACCCAAAGAATGTAGTGTGAAGACCGTGGGCCCAAAGCCTCCATCTGGCTGATATTTGTACTCAGCAGACTGAAGGAGGAAGAGGAGCTGTCAAAGGGTTTGTCTTACACGAGGCCAGGCACCTAGAGTAGTGTAGACAGAGAACTCAAAGCATAAGCAGGAGAACCTGGAAAATGGACACTCATTCCTTCCTCTGGTTGGACATCTGGATAGGGTGAAGGCCCAACTGGTGGACTGTCTGGGCGGAAGCAGGGACCTCAGGTTCTTCCTAAATCATTCTGGGCAGTAATATGAATACCAAAGGTTTGTTCTGGAAGAAATTGCCGTGATAGAACACTAACACACCTCCAAAATAGGTGGCCAAGTAAGGAGGCCCAAGAGAAGTATCGAGCACACATACAGAGCCAAGTGGGGGTATTCTTTATTCGCAGTCTGAATGCGGAAGTGTGGACATAGTGGGGCCCTTTAAGGGCAAGACAAAGCTCAGATGTGGGAGCTGAGAGAGGAGGAGTTGGAAGAGGGAACAATGATTATTAGCGTTTTATGCTGACAAGAGGTCAAATGGCCAGTAAATGTACTGGGAAAAGCCCTGGAGAGACAGTCTCTTTAATTGTCTTTGCTACCAGTAGGCATGTGTGACAACCTGATGATATTACTGTCCAGAGAATCACCGAGTTACTACTTCTCTGGGGTCTTGTCTTTGCAGCTCATAGAAATGGTCTTGCAATTATTTATTGGATACTGTGGTTGCTGAAGCAGTAAGGGCAGCAGTGATACCCACTTCCTCCCAATATGGCCCTGTGTGTTCACTCTTGGCTCTTGCAAGTTTTTGGCTCTATGTTTTGAGTAGTTCCTGGGCTTGGATTCTCATAATGTTATTAAACTAAAAGGTATCTCTAGAAGGATCACTTCTTCAGCCTGTCTCCTTCAACCCACTTAGGACAAAAAATGTATCAAAGAAGCAGACAGTCATGCTAGCTGGACCATTCCATTCCATAGACTGAGATAGAAATAAATTCTTCCAACATTCTGACAGCTTACCAACTACGAACGCAGCTGTTTTCATGGTGAGTCCTCCTTAACTGCAGCTGCCAGGAAGGAAGGGAAAAAAGGCCCAGGGGTCATGGAAACTCACAGTGTCCAAAATATTAGCATACTTCCACACCAATTGCCCTCTGCCTGCCAAGAACTGCCCAGTGTGTACCCACTGTCCCACTCTGCCCATTTCTGCTCTTGTGTGGTGGGCATCCCAAGGGAACGTACTCCACATACACCTTAGCCTCCAATGTTGGCCTAAAATCAGAATCATCCTGGACATAGGATGACAGCTTTGGCAAAGAGTTTGGCAAGACCTTTATTATCTGAGAGGCACATGAGCAGTCACTGTTTAATGTAAGTCAGTGTTTATCTTCCCAACTCCTTGTTGTTTTTCCATTGTGCGTAGAAAGGATACTGATACATAGATTCCCAAAGAGAGCCAGTCGTATGCTCTTTGTTCTCTATATCCTTTTCTGTTCTAGTTCTACCATCTTGTATGTGTGTGAAGGGTCATCGTCTTCTCTGAGGGATAACGATAACAAGTAGATCTAAGGTTGTTAAAAAGAAACATATGATATTGGACTAAACACACACACACACACACACACACACACACACACACACACACATCTCAGGAATCTCAGCAGTGGTTAGAGATACTCTAAAAATTTGAGGCAAAGGGATTCTGGCAGTGTTTCACACCCAGGGGCAGAATGGCTCTCTTCTATACAGGGCATTTGTCAAAGTGGTGGGGAGTGTTTCTGGGTTGTCACACTCACTGAAGGAACTATTGGCAAAGGAAAGCACTGAGGAGGAACCTGATGAGGAGAACACGAGAGAGTTCCTATGGGATTTCTGGGTTAGCCAAGATCTACGACAAGTGGTTAAAGTGGTGCTTCTCAAAGTGTGGTCTCTAGATCATCTTTATCAAAATTGCTTGGAGTGCTTGTTAAAATATACTTTCTGGATCCTAATCAAGATACGCTTCATCAGAATCTCTAGGAGACAGACCAAGGAATCTGCATTTTAACCAGCACTCGAGTGATTTTTATGTACAGTAAAGTGTGGGAACCATTGGACCAGAAGATCTTAATTTTAAAGAAAAGGAAGCTGAAAGTTAAATTAATTGATCTGTATATATAAAGTCATAGCGAAAGCTGGCTATCCCCACTGAGGAAAGTTGGAAGTAGGCTTGGACGAGTGGTATTTAGGATAAACTTAGGGAGATAGAAGGAATCCTTATTTCTTCCTCTTTGAAAATATTTAGAATCTTATTGATTTAAACATGGCCCCAGTCTCAAAAGGCTTAAAAGAGTCAATTTACAACATACAAGCTACAAAGAGTCAATAAACCTATGAGAAAATGTGTAACTTCCTTTTCTAGTAATCAAGGAAATTAAAATTAATAAATCACCTGTTTCTTAGATAAATATATTTTAAATAAATAAATATTTATAATATTGGCAGAAGGTGATTTCGTTTGTTTGTAATTTACTGACAGTACTCACTGTTGAAGAGCATTAAGTTAAGGCTGATATTCAAGTATACTGCAGTTGGAAAGGCACATTCAATCTTTCTGGAGATCACATTGACCGGATGTATCTAAAGCCTTAAAATGCATATATCCTTTGACCTTGTAATTCTACATCTAGAACAAAAACTAAAAAATTTCACTGTCATTTGTCTGCAGATCTGACGTAGATGTTCATTGCTGCCTTATTTATTCTAACAACAATGGGAACAACCTAAATATTCAACATTAGGGGATTATTTGGTAGCATATTATGTGGCCATTTAAAATGTAAGTGTATGATAAATTTTAATAACGTGGACAATGCTATTATGTTGCGTTATGTGAAAAGATTGAGATATACAAGTAAGAGAGAAAAATTAATACGTGGAGAAAAGAACTGGAAAAAAAAAGCGAAGATACCGACAGAAGATTATCTCTAGTTGGTGGGCTTATGTGTAGCTATTCGCTTCTTTCTGCTTTTCCTAATTTCCAAATTTTCCACAGCAGGCAGTGCAACTTTAATTAGCAGAAATAAGTTAGTTTAAATATATCTGTGGCACAGACTAGAAGCATAGAAAGATGCAAAGTTCTTTAATTACATTTCAGTAATTTGAGGTGGGATGGGGATCCTAGATTTCATTTAACATAATACAATCAGTTATGTGCCCACTAGCTTATATCAATATAGCGTTACCTAAAAGGGAAATTTGTTAATGCTTGCATTGCCCTTTCGGGTACATTCTATTACTGGTCTCATGTTGATTTAACACATGCCATTCCCAACGGAAAGGTGGTTGGAATGGAGTAACTGCTTGGGTGGTAGTGGAAAGTTGGGCTTTATTTATTTTAATTTACATGTCATGAATATCAAATAAATTAGATTGACCAGTACGTTTCAGTAAGGCATCAGGAATTTTTGCAAATGAATGTCACCTTTTGTTTATTTTTTTCTGAATATGCTATTTGCATCCTATTCCCTTGAGTTATTTATTGTTTGTAGCTCTCATAGAGTTGCTGGATTAAATCTCTCTAGTGCTATTTATGAATACAGTACAGATGCAATGATATACTTACTGGGTCATTTTGGCAGAAGAACTTGACTTTTCAATAAATAAAATACAACTAAAAGTATTCATTAAATTCAAAACCGCCAAGACCGTATCGATTCCATCTGAAGATTAAGCCTGAAGACGTGAGTCATTATCACAGATTACATTTAAAAGACATTGATTGCGCATGTATGCAGTATGACTTTACAGACTCCCGGGAAAATTAGAATGAGTTGCTGCAAATAACAAGAATTGACACGCTAGAGACCTAGCAAACCAAACAGTCTGTAGATGCTATGTAACAACATGTAGTTTGTTCACTTCTTTTGATAAAGGGAGTTAGGTTCCAATTATTTGTAGAATTCTCACTGCATTCTTAGCAATAATAACATGGTCTTCATAATCAGATACCTCTTTGACTCTATCCTGTGAACATGGGGCTGGTAAGTAGGGTGTAGTAGCTCAGATGCTTCCTTCCTTCCTTCCTTCCTTCCTTCCTTCCTTCCTTCCTTCCTTCTTCCCTTCTTTTTTCTTTCTTTCCTTCTTTCTTTCTTTCTTTCTTTCTTTCTTTCTTTCTTTCTTTCTTTCTTTCTTTCTTTCCTTCTTTCCTTCTTTCCTTCTTTCCTTCCTTTTTTCTTTCTTTCCTTTCCTTTCCTTTCCTTTCCTTTCCTTTCCTTTCCTTTCCTTTTCTTTTCTTTTCTTTTCTTTTCTTTTCTTTTCTTTTCTTTTCTTTTCTATGAAACGTTGAGTCTAGGGACTAGTCAGAAATACCTGGAAGAAGATACTTCTAAATCAAATATGTGAAACTACTAAGATGCTTCTGTGCCACAGGAGATAGAATTTAGAGGCTAAGGGGACCACAAGGGAGCCAACTTCAGATACACCCCTGTCTCCTGATGCTGGTGGAGATGATACATACAGTGGCCACTGGAGCCCTCGCATGGGGAAGTAAAATACACGGTTCAGGCTAAACGTCACTGAATCTTTGTCACAGAGTCAGTAGCTTGCCAACCCTCCTGGTGGATTGAACTGATAGTCTTTCATTTTGCAATAATGTGACAGTCATTGCCACCACTTAGATTGTTGCTGTTATAATACAAGCTCAGCCATGCCTGCACTTGTTAACCATATGATAATCATTTTGATTTTCACAGAGCCCCTTTTCTCATGAACTCCTGGAATATTTACACCAACTTACGTTACGGCCTTAGAAAAATTGTATACGATGAGCAGGGAAGGTAGCACGAGTCCCCCATCTTCTATCCAAACCCATTGGGAACCAGTGCATTTTAGAATACAGAACTATCTTGGAATGAGAACTAACTCCTCCCTTAAGCCTTCTCTTACACCTGCTTTTTGTACTGATCCTCACTATGAGACCTCCCGCAACACTTGTCTTCAGTACCACGGATTCCCTACTTAATTATTCTCTGCTTTATGTGATGTGCATATATGTTTCGTTAGTATGCATTGTTTGCTTTTGGTCAGACGCTGGATTTATTATTTTATATTGATCACATCATTTAATCCCTACTGCTCAGAATTGTCCTTTTGACCATTTTAGAAGGTTCAGAGAGGTCAGGTAGCTTGCCCATGGCTACCTAGTTCAGTTAGTGATGAAACTGGGATTTGAACTCAGTTCTCATGAATTCAGAACCTATACCCTTAACCACTACATTATTGGCTATCAATTTATGCCATAAAAGAGCTCACACTATAACTGAGAAAATAAGAGTTTGACATCATGTATCTCATTGTTAAAGATTGGATATTTCCATTCCCCCCAAATTTATATGTTGAAGCCCTAAGTCCCAATGTGATGATATTAGAAAGTGAGGCCTTGGGGCGCTTGGGTGGCTCAGTTGGGTGAGCATTCGACTCTTGATTTCACCTCCGGTCATGATCTCACAGTTCATGGGTTTGAGCCCCATATCGGGCTCTGCACTGACAACGCAGAGCCTGCTTGGTGTTTGTTTGAGACAAACAAAAATGGAAACACAACTTACCAAAACTTACAGTATGCAGCAAAAGCAGTTATAAGAGGAAAGTTTATAGCAATAGATGTCTACATTAAGAAAATAGGAAGATTTGGGGACATCTGGGTGGCTCGGTCAAGTTAAGTGTCCAACTCTTGGTTTCAGCTCAGGTCATGATCTCATGTGTTTGTGAGTATGAGCCCCGTGTCAGGCTCTGCACTGACAATACGGAGCCTGCTTGGGATTCTCTCCCTCTCTCTGCCCTTCTCTCATTCTCTCTCTCAAAATAAATAAACATTAAAAAAAGAAAATAGAAAGATTTCAAATGAACAGCCTAATTTCATACCTTACGGAACTAGAAAAAGAACACACTAAGCCCAAAGCTGGTAGGAGGAAGGAGATCACAGAGAGAAGGGCAGAAATAAATGAACTCGAGACCAGAAGGGCAATAGAAAAGATTAATGAAACTAAGAATTGATTTTTTGGAAAGTTAAACAAAATTGACAAACCTTTAGCTGGACTAATTAAGAAAAAAAGAAGACAAATAAATAAAATCAGAAGTGAAAGAAGAGACATAACTGATGCCACAGAAATACAAAAAAGATCTTAAGAGATGACTATGAACAATTAGATGCCAACAAATTGGATAACCCAGAAGAAATGGGTAAATTCCAAGAAACGTACAACCTAAGACTGAATCATGAATAAATAGAAAATCTGACCAGATCAATCATGAATAAGGAGATGAAATCTGTAATTAAAAATCTCCCAAGAAAGAGAATCCCAGGACCAGATGGATTCACTGGTGAATGTAACAAAGATTTGAAAAAGAATTGATACTGATCCTTCTCAAACTCTTCCAAAAAACTGAATTGTAAGGAACACTTCCAACCTCATTTGGAAGCCCACATTACCTGAATACTAAAGCTGGACAAAGCACTATGAGAAAAGAAAACTAGAAGCCAATATTTTGATGAACATAATTCTCAACATAATTCTTAACAAAATACTAGCAAAACAAATTTAATCCCAAGTGGGAGTTATCCCTGGGATGCAAGGATGCTTTCACATATGCAAGTCAATTAATGTGACATGCCACATTAACAAAATGGGAGATAAAGTCACGTGATTATCTCAATAGATGCAAAAAAAGCATTTGACAAAATTCAAATCCTTTCATGATAAAAAACTGTCAACAGTTTAGGTATAGAAGGAATGTACCTCAGAATACTAAAGGCCATATATGATAGCCTCACAGCTGACATTATACTCAGTGGTGAAAAGCTGAAAGCTTTTCCTCAAAGACCAAGAACAGGACAAGGATGCCCAGCTTTACCACTTCTATTCTAGTAGTGAAGGTCCTAGCCAGAACAATTAGGCAAGAAAAAAAGGCAAAACATTCAAATCATAAAGAAGTAAAAGTGTCTTTGCTTGAAGATGACATGATCTTTTATAGAGAAAATCATAAAGACTCCACAAAAAAACAGTTCAAACTAATAAATTCAGTAAATTTTCAGGATGCAAAATCAATATACAAACACCAGTTGCTTTTCTATACACTAACAACAAACTATCCAAGAAAGAAATTAAAAACAACCCTATCTACAATAGTATAAAAAATAATAAAATATTTAGGAATAAATATAACTGAGGAGGTGAAAGATCAGTATACCAAAAACATTAATAAGAAATTGAAGAAGACACAAATAAATGGAAAGATATCCCACGTTCATGGATTGGAAGAATTTGTACTGTTAAAATGTCCACACTACCCAAAGCAATCTCCAGATTCAGTACAATCACTATGAAAAATCCAGTGGCATTTTTCACAGAAGTAGGAAAAACAATCCTAAAATTCATATGGAACTACAAAAGATGCCTAATAGCTAAAGTTATCTTGAGCAAGAAGTGCAAAGCTGGAGGCATCACACTTCCTGATTTTAGACTGTATATTACAAAGCTACAGTGATCAAAACAGTATGGTATTGGCATTCAAAATAGGCACATAAACCAATGGAACCCAATAGTAGTTCAGAAATAAACCCACGCATATATGGTCAGCTAATTTTTGACAAAGGGTGGTCAAGAATACATAATGGGGAAAGGATAACCTCTTGATAAATGGTTCTGGTAAAACTGGATATCCACTTGAAAAAGAATGAAATTGGGCCTTTACCTTGTACCATACTCAAAAATCAATTCAAAATAGATTAAAGACATAAATATAAGACCTGAAACTGTAAAACTCCTAGAAGAAAACGTAGGGGAAAAGCTGCTTGACAATGATCTTGGCAATGATTTTTGGATCTGACACCCAAAGCACAGGCAACTAAAGCAAAAGTAAACAAGTGGACTACATCAAACCAAATAGTTTCTGCACAGCAAAGGGTACAATAAAATGAAAAGACAATAGGGGGTTAATATACAATGTAAATAAAGAATGCTTACAATTCAATTGAAAAAACAAAAACAAAAAAAATAAACCCACTGACGCGTAGCCCCATTGCAAATGAATGAAGGACCTCAACAGACATTTTTCCAAAGAGAGCATACAGACAGCCAACAGGTAATGAAAAGATGCTTAACATCACTAATCAGGGAAATGAAAATCAAAACCACGATGAGATATCACGTCACACCTGTGAGAACAGCTATTTTCAAAAAGTCAGAAGATTACAAGTATTGGCAAAGATGTGGAGAAAAGGAAACCCTTAGGATGGGAATGTAAATTGGTACAGCTATTGTGGAGAACAGTATGGAGTTCCTTCAAAAATTACCCTTATCTCAGACTTCCAGCTTTCAGAACTTTGAAAAATACATTTCTGTTTCTTAAGCTGTCCACTCTGTGGTATCTTGTTATAGCAACCTGAGAAGGCTGAGTCACTTCCCATAGCGTGTTGAAACAGAGCCAAGAACCTCTTGGGTGGTCAATATTTGTATGTTGCTTGATTGCTTACTGTACCTCATTAGGGGCCAGCATGGCATATCTTAGTTTGGAACATGGAAAGCGTACTGGAAACATTTCTGGGATGATGTATTTCAATACCAGATTGTGTAATTATGCAAAAAAAGAAAAAAAAAGACTACAACCTGGTCAAGTTACTTGACCTCTGTGTGCCTTAATTTACTCATCTGTAAGGTGGGAATAATCAAAGTACCTCCCTCAAGGGGTTATTGTGAGTAATGAACGAATTAACATGTGCACAGTACTGAGAACAGTACCTGGCAAAGAGCCAGGCATGATATACAGTTATAAAAGCAAGGACGCCACAGTAATAACTCTGTTCTCTGGCATATGAATGGGGAGGAGTTTTCTTGGAGCTCTCCATGCCTGCTGCTTTGAGTTATTTGTCATTTCCTTTATGGGCCTGTTGAAGAGAGCTGGGCTATGGGATGTGTCATGAAAGCCACAGGCATTGTCTTCTCTTAGACACCGGGGAGATTTGATGGGTTTTCTTTTTGTTGGATTCTAAGGAGATGCCCTTCTAATCTTGGAAAGACTGCCTGTTGTTACCCTTGAGGTTTGGCGTGGTGGCATTAAATCAAAAGACTTGTGTTCTGTTGGGAGGGAAAACCATCAAATATGCTTGTTTGGAGGCACCTTTGAGGCCATCTGGTTGAAATACCCATCTAAGGGCATGGGCCATGTTTGCTTTTTTATCCTCACTGCATAGCATAGAGTACATATTTGATAGATATCTGTTGATTAAATGAATATTTTGCAAGCTGAGGTCTGGAAATACTTTATATTGGCCTACTTGGACTTGGCCATTCTCATCTGTACTGTAGCAAACAAAGCCTTTTCTGTCTACCTGTACCCTCAGTCTATATTAACCAGCTCTCTTCTGTACCCCCCCCCCCACATCCTTAATTTCCTCCGTTACAGCACTTGCTGTACAGTGATGTCTCTCTTTCTGTCCCCATTCTAATCCCTACAGTTCTGTGTCTGTCTTGTCCCCTGCTGTATTCCCAGTGCTGAGCCAGTGGTTGGTGCTGAAAAAAATATTAGTTGGAGGAATGATTTTAATGCCTGGGGTTTACAGCAAAAACAATGACAGTGCCACACATCATATTTATGTCACACAAAGGGCTTCTTGTGGACAAAGATAGCAGAAGAATGGTGGCATTCATGGGACAGCTACTAGGGGAATGATTGGTCACTGAGTTTCTTTATTTGTAACATAGGAACAAAAATGAGGTTGTAGAGATTCAGTGGGAAGATTTTCTAAAGGGAGCGAGGTCATGACTTTTGTAACAGCAGGTAGAAGTGTGCTTTGCCCCTCACCTTCAGTTCTATGAGCAGGCAGACGGATTTGGAAGAAGCAAAAGGCAGTGCCTTGGAAAGTAAGCAAAGATGACCCCTCCTTCCTCTCCCCACCTCTTTCCCCTCCCCATCATCCTTGCTAAGCCAAAAGGAGCGGTAAATGCCAGCCATCAACCTTGGGGAGTCTGGGAAGCACCACCCCAGAGGTGGACCTGCTGGGCATGGGTCTTAGAGCCTCGGAGCAGTAGAGCACTAAGCTAGGTTCCAGGTAGGCTGGAGACAAGGGAGCCGAGGGGCTCAAATGCTAGCGAACAAGAAAGTTCCTTTGTCGTCATAATGAGCTAGATGGGTGTCCACAGAGACTGAGGTTGAGTGCTGGCTTTCTCGGTTTCAGTATCTGAGAATTTGTCTTGGCACGTTTTTCCTGTTAAGGAGTACGGCTTGCAATGTGGTATTCTTAACAGCATTAGAATGGAATGACACCACACAATGGCAATCATCTAAACTGACAACCGGAACGCTCAGTAAAAGGGCAAGGTAGCAAAGAGGATCATTTTCATTTCAGCTGCTTCTCATTCATTCATTGACTTGCCCATTCACTCATTCCTCCGAAAGCCAATTAAATGAGCTGTCCTTGTAGGTTTAACAATTGGCCAGGAAGGAGCAAGAAATATACTGGTGACCAAGATCAACATGAGGCTCTGCCCTGATGATATTTACAATCTAGCAGGAAGGATGAAATCACCACACAAATGTAATATAATGTGAGTTCCATGGAGGACATATGGGAAGCAGCTATAATAGCAGGAGGGCCTATTAAGAGTCCGGAAAGGGCCTTTTGAGCCGAGAATTGATGGATGAATAGACATTAACTAAGAAGCTGGTAGAAGGAGGAGGGAAATCTTAAGAGGCATTCTACTAAGCAGAGGGAACCAACATAAAAAGGCAGTCACAATTGAGTGAGATAAATGCTTGAGAGGGGAAGGAGTGGGTATTGCAAAAGCCACTGCCTAGTTTCCGAACGATCTTGAGAGACAGGCAGGGCAACTATTACTATCCCTTTGAATGCATGAGGAAGTTGAGACTCTGACATATTCATTCTTTAAGTCATTTAATGAGTCATTATTGGTCACCTGTTAGGTTTAAGTCACGGTGCCGGGGCTGTCCGAACATGTTTAGATAGGGTCCCTGCTCTCCGGGAGCTTACTTTCTAGTAGGGAAGTAGAAGGGGTTAGCCTATGTCACAGAGATGAGAACAGGTAAGGCTGAAACTTGAAGTCTTCTGACTCCAAGTCCAATGTTCTTTCCATGTCGTCACATTATGGCTCAGCAAGCAAGAGGCCTTTATCAGACATCCATGATGGCTTGGCTGGATGAGGCAGCTTAGCTTTTGTTCTGGCCGCTGGTGAGGGCTTCCTAACGTTGACTGAGCACGTCAGGAATCTGGGACTGTGAAAGGTAAAGTGGAAACAAAAACAGAATTTGGGCAACGCAGCTCAACGGTGACAACGATAGCTTCCCCGGTGTCACAACGGTGACAACGACAAGCCTATGAGTGAGGGACATAGCCATACTCATTCACCTGTTTTACAAATGAGGATGCTGAGGTTCAGTGAGGTTATGGAGGAGCATTGCTAAGCTTGCAATTCAGGGCTACAGAATGCAAACCCATAGAGTCTCCATAGCTCATGCCCTTCACTGCCAGGCTACATTGCATCTGTCTCCCGGACTAGAATGAAGTAGATGACACTAGCCCAGAGACAAAGGGTCAGTCTGGGACAAAGGCCAAAGATTACTCTTTCTGGCAGGACTCCCGTCGTCGTTTCATTGGTGAAAAAGCACAAGATTGGACCCAGAAGAGCAAATTGACCGCATCTGCTAATTTCAAATGTCAAGTGACTATTGACTTTTGGTTTCCTACCATTTTGTCCATTGTGGTCATAATTTATAAGGCCTTTCTATCCTCCCAGTGGGTATTTTTTCCAAGTAATCAAAGCTACAAAACATAACCTTTATACAAGCTGAATTTTAAAAGCTTGCCGAGAGGGCAGATTTACCTCAAACCTCATGTGTGTCTTTCACCTTTATGATCTTCTGGGATCCTCAGAACCAACCCCCAGTGAGGGTCTTTCTGTTTTATAGCTGAGGGAATGTAAGGCTGGGGGAGTTCAAGGTCACGCAGCCAGTAAGGGTTTTAGAGTCATCGCCGGACACCTTTGCTGTCGGAAATGGGTGAGAGCATATTCATTCCTCGGGAAGCTTATCGCAACTTGCAACTGTGTTTTTGTGCCCCCGCTGGAACGAACCCGTTAGCAAAACATTTGACTTTTCAAAACATGTGTTGTGCATGTAGGTGTACAGTGATTTACTAAGATTTATTTCCCATTCCAGATTCAGAAAACTCATTCAGTAAGTATTGATTGTGTTCACAAACACCGTCTTATACGTTACCTAACTAATACAAAAAGCATGTATTATTTTCTAGGTTTCCTAATATAAGTAGCACATATAGATAGCTTTAGTTGATAGAAACCACGGGGATTTCTATTCAGATACAGCATATTTGGCTGAGGCTGGGGTGGGGGGCAGCTTTGGTCCCTTTTAGAGTATACCACATACTTACACTGCATTTGGATTTTATCTGTCTACTGGTTAGTGTCAATGGATTCTTTCTTGCAGTGTCTTATCCCCCATGACTGGCAGGATTAGTTGCTTCAAACATTTTTACTTTCCAAACAAACATGACTCATAACCCATGTGGAGATGATGACTATAGAATAAAGCAAGGAAGAGAGATGGGGTTGCTTGAGTGTGTGTGTGTGTGTGTGTGTGTGTGTGTGTGTGTGTGTGTGTGTGTGTAGGTGTGCAGAGCCAAGCTAGAGAAGGCTAAATAGAAAAGATGGCATCCAAATAATGGCCAGAAGGAGGTTAAGGGAGAAATAATGCAGATACATGCACAGAAAGAGCTTCAGGTACAGAGAACAGCACGTTCAAAGACCTTAAGATGAGTTCATGTTCAGGGAGACCAGGGTGGCTGGAGCGGAGTGAGCGAGAGAGAGGAGATGAGGTTGGAGAGGTGGCCGGGAAGCTGACTCACCCATGGCAGTAAGTTTTGTTTTCAAGGCACCCGGTTGACAGTCAACCGGTGGAGTGGATACTGTTGGTGCCCTGCCCGCATTGCCTTTGCCAACCGTGTGTACCTATCCCTTAGCTGCCGGGGGTATCGCTTCCTATGGCTCACAGTTGCCCCCTCTCTGGAGCAGGAGGTCTCTTGCCTGAGAGGTACTGCTTCCTCATCCCTCGGAGCAGCCCACAGCCGATGACTGGTTGGACCCTCCTGCCTCAAGGTGGGTCCAGCCACGTCGTGCAGTTTGTGCTCCAGAGCTCCTCCAGGGCTCCGGTTACAGCCAGACTCCAGCCGAGACCACCGCCTTGCTTGGTCAGCTCCCCTCCCCTGCCCTCTCCCTCCTTGTCCCGTTCTCCCCGTAGAATCTCCGGCTCAGGATCTGCTTCTAGGGAACCTAACCAAGGAAACCAGCTTTCAGCAACCTGATTTTAGAAAGCGAACATGCTCCATTTTTCTCCTCAGAGGTCGACTTGGGGTTATATTTTATTGAACCAGGCACCCGGGAACCAGTCTCCGCTACCGTCCATTTAAGAAGCCGGGAAAGATATTTGTGAGCTAGATGGCACTTGAAGTGCCACTGTTGCCACCTGTGACGGCCTTTGACTGTCACAGGAGGGCACTTGGACTAGGGTCTTGGTGGTATTGTGTTACAGTGATGGATTTGTTTTTACATGGGTAAGTGAATCCACGGAGGGGGGGGGGTCCCTTTAGATGCCTCATTTTAGTTACTTGAAATCCTAGTCAATACATATTGACTTTCTTCCTGCAGTCTTATAATTGTGTGTGAGTGAATACAGTATCTGTCCTTTTCTGAGAAACGCCAGTGTTTTACACACCTTTTGTCTAACCACAGCCTCTCATCCCTGCTCTCTCCTTTTGGAAGGGGAGATAAGCTGTGGCCAGAAAATCTGAACCCATTTCAGAAATACCAAGTGATACGTTGGGATGACCGCTGGGTGTTGTATGGAAACCAATTTGACAATAAATTATATTTTAAAAAAAATACCAAGTGATAAATTTGCCTTTCCCCCACTTCTCACTATGTGGGCAGACTGACTTCGTTGTCAAGGACAAGGTTTTGAGAACAAATGCTTTGTGTTAACAAACATCTGGTTATAAATCTGACCTTTGGCCATTAGTGTGAGAAAACTCCAATTGAAGGCCCTCTACCTTGTGTGGGTAGTGAATGAGCAAAGCCAAGTTCCTGAAGGGCCTCTCCAACTCTCTCAGGTTCTCCATTACCCACTGTTGACATAGGACTTGCCCATGGTCTTGAAGACGTTTGATTCACCTTTCCCAGAGCCACCATTAAGGTATCAGACCAGGGCAACTCACACTGTATAAGATACTTTGCAGTTCTTTGGGATCACTGCAACATAATACCATCAAGATCATAGTTAAAATACCCTCCTTGGCTAAGGATCAGAATTAGGAGTGAGGAGAAAGTAGAGTGTATTAGTTTTCTAAAGTTGTGTTGTTGAAAGTTGGTTGTCTTAGGTTTGGTTCTCTAGAAGCCGATCCTGAGACAAAGGTTCTCCGTGGGGAGAATGGGAATAAGCAGGAGAGGGCAGGGGAAGGAGCTGACCAAGCAAGGTGGTGGTCTCAGCTGCAGTCTGGCTTCAACCTGACCCCATGCATTCAGGCCCTTTTGCCCTGCTTTCTCTTCCCTCAACATATTCATCTAGAGTACTCTAGATGCTGTGCTGACTCACACCTCAATTAATACTACCCTGTGCAATTGTCCTCACTTTGCAAATGATATAGTAAAGATTCAGAGACTTAAATGACTTGCCTAAGATCATAAAGCTAGTAAGTGGCAGAGTCCGGGATAGACCCCAGGCGTTTTGACCGTGATGCCCTTCCCGAGAAAAGTGTTTTCAGAGTGCGGTGACTTATTTGTAGCATTCTGCTTGTTAATAACAGTTATTCTGCTTCCTCTTGGTGTGGGGAAGCCAGTGCATCCCAATCTACTCAAGCCAAATCTTTGTTCTCTCCGAGTGATCTGTCTAGGTAGTGCTCTCCCCATTAAAGCCACTGACTGGCTGGCTGTGCTTCCCATGGATTGGTCCTTGTAAGCCTAGAGCTTCTGGATTGTGGCTGTGTTGTTCCTGTACTTCATCTTGCATTCTTTTCCATCAGTTGCGCAACCTCCCGCACCCTTGTCCATCTCCAGCATCTGGCAACATGTTGGCCACTCCAGCGTGTTGCTTTGGCTCCTAGTTGATTATTATTGAGAAATGTCATCAGTTAATGCCATGTAGGATGCTGGTCTAGACTCCTGAGAACTGGTCTCAGTGCCTACATACTGAAGCTCCAACGGCTCCCCCAGGATTTTCCAAAAGCAAACAGGCAAATAGTCAAACAAACTTACCAACCCACCTCAGTATGTTTACATCGGCTTGCTTCCAGTTCAACTGGAAGAGAGCAGGGGAGCTGGTGGTGAGATATAGAGGGGAAGCAATGGGCAAAGAAATACTTGGTGTCTGATGGAGAAGTTGTTGGCTGTCTGTTTTATTTTTCTTTTTGCAGAGGAAAGTAGAACTCTCTCGATGGTTCAGAGCATCAAAGAGGGCTCTGATTTTTGCCATTGCTCTGCCATTATCTTAAAGGTGGCCTTTAAATAATGGTCTCTTGCCATTATTTTAAAGGTGGCCAAAGGGAAGCAAAACAATGACAAATGTTGACATAGCCCCCATCCTGGGACTCCTAGGGAACTTTCTGGGGACCTAGAACTACAGGACCTTCATGGGCTGTCTTTGTCGCTGGTCATAACCTAAGATAGGGCAGCTCCTTGGAATTTGATCCTTTGGGTAATTAATTGCTACGCTTTCACAGACACTGCATGCCCTCTGTTTCCATGTTGTCTCCACTCTGGCACTTTGTTCTCCTTATGCCCAAGGGTATGCATCAGTGACATGCCAGCCAGGGCAGGGCACAGGCTGAAACTCCCACCTTAAATTTGTCCATTCTGTGTATGAAGTGGCCAAGCTGAGTCTCGACAGACCCTGTGGTGAATGGGTACGTGAGAGAAGCCTCCCACACCTCTACACAAACAGCAGGGAACCTGCTAGGCTGGCACTATGCCCGATCCAGCAGGAGAGAGTAAGCCCGGTCTGGGAAAAACACCCTTTATAAAGCAACCACCTGGGCTAGGGTGGCTCTTGTTGGGCATTTGGCTAAGGAGGGCTGCTAACCACTCCCAAGTAAATGCTAAGTAACACGTATACCTTTAAATGACAGCGTTCACACACTGGGGTTATATACAGCCGACTGTATCCAGATTCATGCCAAACCCAGGGGGCACAGCTACTTATAATTTTCTTGCCAAAACATGGAAAAAATTAGGGGGTTGTTGCCTTGTAATTCAATGAGGAAAAGCACTATCATCTCCAGCAGTGGCTAAGTATGTAGAGAGGTGCTGATTAAATCTTTGTGTTTCCCTCTGGAAGTACAGTTCCTCAGCCTGTTTTCTGGGACCACCCCCCCCCCACCCGCCTTCAACTCTTTTTGTTGCTGCCGCTGTATTTAAATTCAAAAAGGAAAAAGATAAAGAGTTGTCTGCAGGAATTTTCTCTCAAGAGGCAATACTGACAGATCTTAATTGAATAATCCCTGTCTGATGGTGTTTTCCTTACCGGGGTTGCTTCTAAATTTGCTACTAGCCCTCAATTTGCCTAGCTCAGAAGGTTTTTAGGTTGTATATGTTGTACGTGGTGTCAGTATGGCATGTTAGATGCTGGATTTAGGATTTGGAGACCTGGTTCTGTTCCTACTTGTGGTGTGTATTTTCCCTCATGTAACAGTCAGAATAATACTTGCCTTATTTATTTCACAGAATCGTTAGGAAGATCAAAGTCAAATCAAAATGAGGAACTATATGGGAAAATGCTTCTTAAACTGAAATGCTAATAAAACACATTGAACGGGTTACCATAGTACTGGTCGCACATGACATTGGGTGTGGGTCTCCTCTATGTCATTATGATAGCAGCATTCAGTGTTTTTCACTCACTGCATCAAAACATTTTGATAGCATCCGATAGAAATGATGCTGATTACTGACAAATTTCAATTATGATAATTACCTCAGAGCAAGGAGAGCACGGGATTACATTGAAGTGTTGATTTTAATGTTTTCCACTGTGTATCAACACATGGATATAAAATATGGCCTGAAATACAAAATATTTTCCCATCAAATAAAAATTCACTCTGTCATCACACTGAAGGAGTTGGGGAGAAGATTCTAATTCTGCAGACCCCAGTATACTGCCCAGGGCACTTGGGACTCTTGCCATGGGATGAGAAAGCACCAAAACCCACAGATACTAGATTTATGATTGGGATGGATCAGTCTCAAATCTGGAAAATGAGGAAGTAAAATGGTGGGGTATTAGAAGGAATGGGGACTGAGAGATGAAGATGGGAAGTTCATGTCCTGCAACATTTGAGTAGGTCTGCCTCCTGATCTTCCCGTTGCTAAAACATCTACGGGCTTTTCCAAGTCTCGCATTCTGGCAAGAAACCTGGGAAGATTCCTAAAAATCACATGGGAAGAGGGCCTGTGACCCAGTAAGCATTCAGTAAACAGTCGCTGCTACCATCATTGATATTTCATTATTGTTCTTACTCTTTGTCATTACCATCAGCACCAATGTTAGAGAGGCTGAAGCTTACATAGTCTACACTTTGGCACGCTCACCCAATTTAGTGTTTGCTTTTGAGGCTATACTCCTACAGACTATAGGAGGAATCTTGTCTCCCAACTGTTTCATTTCACAGAGAAGGAGACTGGGACCCAGACAGGAAGCAACCTGTTCTAGGTCCCGCAGCGAGCGAGAGGCAGAGACACGACCAGAACTTGGAGCTCATTGCTTCACGCAACTCTGTGCATGTCACTGGCTGTCCCTTCTGGCTCTTCCGTCGCCATTGGAGATGTAGGGACTTTGCAGCCTGAATCCTGTGTTTCTCTTAACCGTATATTCCTCGGATTTCTCTGGGCATTTCCACTTTAGAATAGTGCCTGGCTCATAGAGGCTGCTCAGTTAAAAAGGCAGAGGGAGTGGATGGTTGCTGAGTTTTCGTTCCCCGTAGCTGAAGTCACCGAGCTCACGGCCTCCTGGTGAATTCGCCGTTTTGTGACCCCTGCCTCCTAAAGCCTGACTCCCATAGGTCAGCTGAAGATACAGCTGGATACAAATTATGGCTGATAGAGATGAAGTTGGGCTTTACCTCCGAACCGGAAGGGCTTCCTTTTGCAGTCTTCGGGAATTTTGTGTCCAAGAGAAAATGTTTGCCCCAGGCTGGTTTTATTTGCTTGGTGCTTATTGTTGAAGCCAGTGCCAGCCTCGGACAACTGATTCTAAAGATGGCAGCACTTGGTGGAGTCATATATCTAGACTTCTTCTCCACACCCCATCTGCTTGTGTGCCTGACTTGGAACTCCAATTGCAGGTGGTGGCTGCCACTGTCCTATAGAATGGAAATGTTTTCTGGGGCAGGCTTTTCTATCCTTTCTCCCAGCCTCAAAGCCTGTGATTGGGGGCAGTGGTTTTCATGGACAGTTTGAGGGAGGCGAGGCAGAGGAGGAAAGCCAGGAGGGCTGTACTCCCTCGTGAAACCAGTTCGTGTGTTGGGTTTCATGCAAGTTTGTTTGAGACAAAGTTCTGCTACTGAAGGAAGTTTGAAAAATACTGATCTGGGATGCTAACTTCAAGCCTAGGTGTCAGAGGTCCCTCTGTTCTGAAATCAGTCCCGTTCAGGTATCCTGAAAAATGAGAGCTGAGGCTAACCACCAGTCGATTTTGCGCGGCTTGGGTTGTCTGAGCCACAAAATGAAACGATGCTTTCACTGATGTAACACCTCACTTAGGGAGGAGCTAAAGGTTTTGCTGGTTGTCTATGAAAAATTTGGGGCTGCTTTGAGGATGGGTGAGAAGGAAGGAGAGTTAGGTTTTTCTAAAGTCATGTGATTCCGGGGCACCCGGGTGGCTCCGTTGGTTGAGCGTCTGAGTCTTGATTTCAGCTCAGGTCATGATCTCACAGTTGTGGGATCAAGCCCCCATCAGACTCTGCGTTGGGTGTTGGAGCCTGCTTGAGATTCTCTCTCTCCCTCTATCTCTCTCTCTTTTTCTCTCTCTCCTCTCCCTATGTCCCTCCCCCACTCATGCTGTGTCTCTCTTAAAATAAATAAAAACTGTAAAATTAAAAAAAAATACACAGTCCTGGGGTGCCTGGGTGACTCAGTCGGTTGAGCGTCTGACTTTGGTTCAGGTCATGATCTCACGGTTCATGAGTTCGAGCCCCACTTTGGGCTCTGTGCTGACAGCTCAGAGCCTGGAGCCTGCTTCAGATTCTGTGTCTCCCTCTTTCTCTGCCTCTCCCCCACTCACACTCTGTCTTTCTGTCTCAGAAATAAATAAACGTTAAAAAAAACTTTAAATAAAAAAAAATACACAGTCCTTTGGGGGGGAAAAAAAGAAAGTTTCCTAGTCAGGGACATTACAAATTAAAAAAAAAAACAAAAAACTTCTCAACAAAGAAAAGTGCAGGACCAAATGGCTCCACTGGTGAATTCTCCCAAACATTTAAAGGGGAATTATCAACATTTCACCAATTCTTCCACAAAATAGAAGAAAACACTTTATAATTCATTTTATAAGGCCAGCATTACTCTGATATCAAAGACAGATGAAGACATCAGAAGAAAAGAAATTACCACCCAATATACCTTATGAATACAGATGCAGAAATCTTCAATAAAAGATCAGCAAACCAAACCCAACAGCATATGAAAAGGATTATACATCATGGCCAGCTGGGATCTATCCCAGTAATGTAAAGGTGGCTCAACATAAGAATATCAATCATGCAATGCATCATATTAATAGAATGAAGGGGGGCAACCCACATGATTATCCCAACAAATACAGAAAAGACATTTGATAAAATCCAACACCCTTTCATGGTAAAAACTCTCAGAAAAACTTGGGAATAGAAGGGAACCTCCTCAACATGAGAGAGGGCATTTCTGAAAAACCCACAGCTAACATCATACTCAAACTTAAAAGCTTTCTGCCTAAGATCAGGAACAAAACAAAGATGCTCACTCGCACTACTGCTATTCCACGTTGTACTGGAAGTTCTAGCCAGGGCATTCAGGCAAGGAAAAGAAATTAAAGGCATCCAAATTGGAAAGGAAGAAATAAAACTATCTCTTCACAGGTGACATGATATTATATGTAGGAAATCCCAAAGAATTCACAAGAAAGCTCCTGGAGCTAATGAACTAATTGAGGAAAGTTCCAGGGTACAAGGTCAACATGCAAAATTGGTTGTTTCTTTCCACCATCTATAAAGGAAAATATGACAGAGATTCCATTTATAATAACACCTAAAATAATAAAATACTCAGGAATAAATTTAACCAAGAAAGTGAAAGCTTATACACTGAAAACTATAAAATATTGCCAAGAGAAATTAAGTAAGACCTAAATCTAAATCAAAAGGCATCTTGTGTTCATGGATAGAAAGAGTGAATATTGTTAAGTTATCAGTACTACCCAAAGTGACCTATAGAGTCAGTGTAATTTATATCAAAATCCTACAGATTTTTTTTGAAGAAATGAAAAAGCCAATCCTCCAATTCATATAGAATGACAAAGGGCCCCTATGTAAGCAAAACTATTGTGAAAATGGAGAACAAAGTTCGAGAACTCATTCTTTGTGATTTCAGAACTTACCACAAAGCTATAGTAATCAGAACAGTGTGGTACTGGCATAGAATAGACATATAGACCAATGGAATAGAAATGACAGTCCAGAAATACACCCATACATCAATGTCCAGTTGATTTTTTGACAAGGGTGACAAGTCCATTCAATGAAGAAACAGTTTTCTCTTCAATAGATGCTGCCAGGACAACTGGAATTTCCACCTGCGAAAGAATCACATTGGACCCCTACCTCACACCGTATTCAAAAATTAACTCAAATGGATTAGCAAACTAAATATAAGAGCTAGAACTATAAAATTCTTAAAAGAAAACATAAGGGTAGTTTGCCATCTATTTGGATTTGGCAACAGATTTTTAGATACGATGCCAAAAGCATGGACAAGAGAAAAAAAATTAGATGAACTGTACTTCATCAACATTAAAACGTTTGTGCAAAGGAGAGTAGCAGGAAAGTGAAAAGACAACCTACACAATGGGAGAAAATATTTGCAAATCACGTATCTGATATGTGTTTTTTAAATGTTTATTTTATTTGGGGGGAGGGGTACAGAGAGAGGGAGACACAGAATCAGAAGCAGGCTCCAGGCTCCTATTTGTCAGCACAGAGCCCGATGCAGGGCTTGAACCCATGAACTGCGAGAACCTGAGCTGAAGTCAGCTGCTTAACTGACTGAGCCACCCAGGCGCCCCTCTGATATGTGTTTTATATGTATAAAGAACTCTTAAAAGCCAGCAACAAAAAGAGAAAAACTGGGCATAGCACTTAAATAGACATTTCTCCAAGGAAGATATATAATATCCAATAAGCACATGAGAAAGTGTTGAACAGCATTAGCCATTAGATTAATGCAAATCAAAACCACAATGAGCTACCAGTTCATACCCATTAGGAAAGCTATATTTTTTTTGAAGGAAAATAACAAGCATTTGTGAGGACGTGGAGAAATCGTAACCTTCGTATAGTGCTGGTATGAATATAAAATGGTGCAGCCTCTGCGGACAACCGTTTGACAGTTCCTCGAAAGGCTAAATGTAGACTTACCTTACGAACCAGCAATTATGCTCCTGGGTATATACTCCAAAGAATTGAAAACAGGAACACAAACAGATACTTGTATGCTAATGTTCATTTCAGCATTATTCCCAATAGTCAAAAATTGGAGACAACCCAAGTGTCCATCAACAGATGAATGGATAACAAAATGTATGTACCTTTAGTGGAAGATGTGATTTATGCTACAACATTGATTAACCTTGAAAATACTATGTTAAGTGAAATAAGCCAGACACCAAAGAATAAACATTGTATCGTTTCACAGGCAAGTTCACAGAGACAGAAAGTAGATTAGAAGTTGAAGAAGGGATGGGGAGGAGGGGAATGAGGAATTATTGCTTAAGAGTTACAGAGTTTTGGGGCACCTGGGTGGCTCAATCAGTTAAGCGTCTGACTTTGGCTAAGGTCATGATCTCACAGTTCGTTGAGTTCAAGCCCTGTGTTAGGCTGTGTGCTGACTGCTCAAAGCCCGGAGCCTGCTTCGGATCCTGTGTCTCCCTCTCTCTCTGCCCCCCCCCCCACTTGCACTGTCTCTGTCTCTGTCTCTCTCTCCCAAAAATAAATCAACATTAAAAAAGGAGTTATAGAGTTTCTACTTGTGGTGATGAAAATTTTTTTGAAAGGGATAGTGGTGATGGTAGCACAGCATGGTGAACGTAATTAATGCCCTGAATTGTACACTTAAAAATGGTAGACATGGCAAATTTTTATGTCTGTGTATTTTAACACAATAAAAGATATAAAGAAAGAAAACCTTTTCTAATTCAAAATAAAGTTATTCAAAAGTGCCTGTATTATTTAAAGGGAAGTGACAGTGTTTTCGAACAATCTTTTTCTCTGAAAGAAGAAATAAAGCTAACCACAAAGGAGTTTCTTCTAAGAATAGAAATTTTCTCATAAAAAAGAGGCTTTCATATCTCATATTTAGAATGACTTTACTTCAAATGGAAGAAATATTACTGATACTGTAGTCTACTCCTATATAGAAATTTTTCTTTTGTTGTAACCTTTCTGAGGTGACTAATGCTAAATATTCAGATGATAGTTTTTCTTAATCATGGTAATCTTTATGGAACACACAGAGATCCATCCTCATTATTCTGGTCCATCACCAGAGCCTGTTTCTTCGGTCTTAACAAGCAGAACCTGAAAATACAGCAAATTCGTCGCTGATAAAGTCCCTGCCGATAAATGTGCAGAGGCCATGTCCTAGCTGGCTTCTCTGTTCAGGATCTCACAAGGCCATAATCAAGGTGTTGGTTGGACTATATTTCTTTCTGGAAGTCAGCACCTCTTCTAAACTCAGGTGATTGTTGGCAGAATTCACTTGTTTGTGACTGTAGGATTGAAGTCCCCATTTTCTTGCTGGCTGTCATCTGGGAACCATTCTCCGATCCTAGAGACTGCCCAGAGTTCCTTGCCACATGGCCGCCTCCGAAGCCTTCTCACATGGCCTAGTTTTTCCAGGCCAGCGGATGAATCCTCTCTTTTAATGCTTTCACTTGATTTAGTCAGGCCCACCCAGATTCATCTCTTTTGATTAACTTAAAATCAACTGATCCTAAAATCGTTTTCAACTTTGCCGTCTTCTATTGGCTGGAAGGACGTCACAGATTTCACTCACATTTTAAGGGAGGGAATTATACCAGGGTGGAACTCATTCAGATTCTCACATAGCGTTGGTAACAAATGGGGAGAAGAAAGATGATTCTTACGATGAAAAACCAATGTAGGTAAGCCGAAGTTTGGTTGAAGAAATGGGCTAATGGTACTCTTATGTTTCCCAGATTCCCCGTGGTGTGTGTTTGCATTAGTCAGGGATCTCTAGAGAAACCAACAATAGGATTTATTTGTTAATTATAAGGAATTAGTTCACACAGTGATGGAGGCTGGCAAGACCCAAGATCTGCAGAGTGAGTCAGGAAGCTGGATACCCAGGAGAGCTAATGGATTAGCTCCAATCTGTGTCTTAAGGCCCAAGAACCAGGAAAACTGGTGGTGTAGCACTAGTCCAAAGGCCAGCAGACTTGAGACTGAGGAAGAGCCCATGTTTCAGTTTGCGGTTAGAGGAAGGAATAAAACTTATGATTCACTTCAAAGGCCAACAGGCAGGAGTCCCCCATTCCTATGGGAAAGTCAGCCTTTTTAGTCTATTCAGTCCATCAACTGATTGGGTGAGGCCCACCCACATGAGGGAGAGCAATCTGCTTTACTCATTCAACCCATTCAGATGTTCATCTCATTTCAAAAACATCCTTACAGAAATACTCACAATAATATCTGACCCAGTATCTGAGCATCCTATGGCCCAATCCAGTTGACACATAAATGAACCATAATAGTATTCTTCAGTGATTGCATGCCCTTTACTCTGACCAGTGAGACTAATCCAATTATCATGGCAATAGTATTCATCCAGTTACATATTTTCCCAGGAACCTGAGTTGAGGCTGAGGGGCTTCTCTCAGTCTGTTCCCCACAGCCATTGCTGGGGCACTCTACAAGTCTGGTGACAGTATTTTCATTTGTGTGTCTTCACCCTCAATATGGATATCAAAAAGAGAACCGCGTTCCCTTTTTGCCCACCAGAAACTGGTTCGGGACTCCCAAACTGTCCTAGAGAACAGAGGAAAGTGTAAAGAAATAGCCCACTGGGAAATGTTGGCAACCAAGAATAGCATGTGGGTCAGCCCACTATCAATCCCACTTCCTAAATCTGAGTGTGATCCACCCTGCTCTCAGCCCAAATGTTGTCCAGGTTTCCATGGCTTGACCTAAGGATCTCCTTGCCAACCAGAGACTGACTCAAGGGTGACGTCTCAAAGCCTCTGAGGACATCTCACATGCATTAAGCTCATCTTTGCAAGTTGTCGGTTAATCAAATGTTACACAGAGACCTTGGGAGACAAGAGAGGAAAGAACTGCTCTGTAGACAGCTCTTTAATGTTGCTGGTTGTGAGTCTTCTGCATTTCATAGGAACGCTAAAGGTATGTCTTTCACCATTCAGCAATTGGGAGAGCTTTTATGTGGGACATTTTGTCCTGGCTTTGTTGTGTGCAATCTTGAATTCTACTTCACTCTACATTAAGGAGAAGGCGGAGGGCCACCTTTATGGGAAATGGTTCCACTCCCCCAGCTGACATTTTTCAAGCTTATGAAGATCGGCATGTTTCAATTTTTTGGTGGTATCGATAGGCAATTCTCAAGTGACTACAGTTCTTGGTATGAGCCTAATTAATGCAAATATTAGAGGCATGTCAGAGGGGATTAAGTGGCAGAGGTTATCAGAAAAGAAACGGAAGTCAGATTTGGGAAGCTTGGGCTGCCTCCTAGTGTGGACAGTTTGCTCCAGTGCAGCCCAAGAAGAATAAATTCACAGTTGGCGTTTCCCCCTTGCACTGGTGTTTCTGTCCCCATGTATGACCTGCATTATCCCTTTTTGTCCCTTTCTTGCTCCTTTGAAACGGGACTTTCAACTGAGGCTCCTGTGGGACTATGAGAACATCATCAATAGCTAGGGATTTCCATGGCAACAGCAGGTTTTTACTTTTTACATCTTTTTCTTTTTTAAGTTTATGTATTTATGTTGAGTGAAAGAGAGCATGAGTGAGGGAGGGGCAGAAAGAGAGGGAGAGAGAGAAGACAGCTCCACGCTGTCAGCACAGAGCCCGATGTGGGGCTCAATCTCAAGAACCGTGAGATTGTGACCTGAGCCAAAATCAAGAATCAGGCACTTAACCGACTGAGCCACCCAGGTGCCCCTTTAAGTCTTTTTCATAGGTATTCTTTTTTATTGAAGTATAGTTGACACACAGTGTTTCATTGGTTTTAGGTGTACAAAGTAGTGATTAAACAAGTCTCTATGTTATGTTGTGCTCCCCACAAGTGTACTCCCATTGTCCCCATACAGCACTATGACAATGCCATCGACCATATTCCCTATGCTGTATCTTTCATCCCTGTGACTTATTCATTCCATAGCTGGAAGTCTGCACCTCCCACCCACCCCCACTTCACTCATTTTGCCCATCCCCCCACCATCATCAGTTTCTTCTCTGTATTTATGGGTCTGTTAGCAGAAGGTTTTGAAATTAACATGGCAGCCAGCTCCTTCCATCTGTGGAGGAGCAAGTCAGCGTTCATGTCTCCCTTCCTTGCTGCCTCTTCTTTTCCTCATTCCTCCCTCCTGGTTTTCCTGGCCTGGGAGTACAGGTCCCCTGGTACTGATCCTGGCCATGAAAAACAGTGGTAACCATCGTGAGCTAGATTGGCCAACAGAGGGTTTAAGACTTGACCAATACTCTAGAAGCCATGATTCTGACCATTCACAAATATTGATGGCATTTTATGGGGCGGGGAGTGGGAATACTCTTTCTCTCTCTGTCCAAGTTGTGAACAAATTAAGAAACCAGTCAAAAGAGAAAGGTGTGTGGACAACAAAATATCACCTTTATTCTAAATAAGGCTAACACTGGGAGGTGAGGTTTTTGTCTCTGAAGAGGTGGACATTCTAATGGGGAACCCCATAATTAGATGTATCTACTCAGCCACAGACAGCTCTGGATCAGAGCAGACGCCCATCTTATTCTTCAGTCCTTCACCTGACACAGACCTCCACCTGCAAAACTTAAGGCAGAGCATAATGCATGCTTTCTGTGATGAGCTGGTTCCCAGGGAGAAAGGAAAAAGGAAGGTGCTAGGCTAGGGCTGTTAGTTTGTCTTTTAAAAACTCATCAGTACCCCATCCAGGAAACAGTGAATGATGGGGCAGAGAGAAGCCAACAGATGGGGCAGAGAGAAGCCAACAGTGTTATACTGGTGAGATTCATATTGAAGAAACCATCAAGGAGAGGGAAGAACCTCCCACCTCCACCCTGAACTGAAACAGTGAAAAGACTTTAGAGATCATCTGGTCCATTCCATTTGAGGAAATCTGGGCTCACACAGGTGGTGTGACTTATATAGCAAGGGGTAGGTTCCAAGGCTGGGCCAAGAGTCCAGGCACCTGAGTTCTACAGTTGTTTTCTCACCATTCATTTCCTCCAGTAGCACTTGAAGTGTTAGATTTACTTGGTGGAATCTTTGACAAAACGACAGAGGGAAAATAGGTTTGTAGAAGAGAAACAGGAATGGTGTAAAGGGTCAGGAGAATTGATTTCTCAAGAATGTTGTTTTGCAAATTGCCCATCGTCATCTCCATGGCCATCTCTGCCCATCCATCCCCATCATCTCCATCATCACCGCCGTTAATACTCTTCTGCAATGTTAATGTTTGCTGGGTACTTACTTGATCATATTCTGTACAGATGTGTGTAGTCCAATGAGATACTGCAGGGGAGAGGTAACGGTGAGGTGATGTCTCTCCAATGTCTATAAAGAGGAGAATTAGCTAATCTACAGCGAGTATTTTCCCTCTGGGAACTGTATAGACCATGGAATTACCGTCAAAAGGTATCTGTTTGAAATAGTGTTGTTAGATGTTGCATACTGTTAGATAGAACTTTTTTTTTTCTTAAGTATAGTTGACATACCATGTTATCTTAGTTTCAGGTGTACAACAAAGGAATTCAACAATTCTGTGATAAGTGTCGTGCTCGCTGTGATGAGTGCCCTCACCCTTTGTCACCATACAATGTTATTAGAATATTATTGAATGTATTCCCTATGCTGTACTTTTCATGTCCCTGGCTTCTTTTATAACTGGACGTTTGTACCTCTTAATCCCCTTCACCTTTTTGCCCACCCCCCAGCCACCTCCTTTCTGGCAATGACCAGTTTGTTTTCGGTATCGAAGAGTCTGGTTTTTGTTTGTGCATGTGTTTTGTTTCTTAGCTTCCACACATAAGTGAAATCATAGGATATTTGTCCCTCTCTGACTTATTTCACTTCGCATTATACCCTCTAGGTCCATCCGTGTTGTTGTAAGTTACAAGATCTCATTCTCCTTTGTGGTTGTGTTAATATTCCATTACATGTCTACATCTCCACATACACACCGCTTCTTTATCCATTCTAGATAGAACCTCTATTCATAAGAGTCTGTGTTCCTAGAATATGTACCCAGAATCCTTTCTACCTACACTACTAAGTGCTATTATCATCTTGCCTGTATTGTAGCAGTAATCTCCCAACCGGTCTCTCTGCTTCCTCTCCCCTGAAATCTGTTCCATCGTAGCAGCAAGAGGGAGCCTTTAAGCACCTAAGCCAGATCACATCACTCTTCTGCCCGAAACCATGCCATGGCTCCCAGCCACGCAGAATTAAAGCCACAGTTGTTACTGTGGCCTATATGAGCAGGCTTCTCATTTCTTTTCTGCCCTCACCTCCCATCACTCTCCCCCTCACTCTCTCAATCCCGGCCACACTGGCCTCCTGCGTTTTCTGCAAAAACACCAATTCCTACTCCTACCTCAGGGTCCTTGCATTTTTGATCCCTCTCCTGGGAACGCTCTTCTCCTAGATATCTCCATGGCTCACATTCTCAGTGAGGCTGTCTGTATTATTTTGACTAGGCTAGGTTATGCTACAGTGACAGAAAGCTGACATGGCAAAGTCAGAGTAGCTGTCTTCCCACGAGTGACTCAGAGACCCTTGGAGGACTCATCTTACCGACGTGTTTCCTGTATGCCCTCCACCCCAGATGTGTAAACTCCAGGAGGGCAAGGGGTTCTTGTCTGCATTTTTAAGTGTTTATTTTTGTTTTGAGGGGGGAGGGGACAGAGAGTGACGAGAGAGAGAGAGAGAGAGAGAGAGAGAGAGAGAGAGAGAGAGAATATCCCAAGCAGGCTCCCCACCCAACATGGACCCCGACGCGGGGTTCAGTCTCACAACCGTGAGATCATGATCTGAGCCAAAATCAAGAGTCGGATGCTTTACCGACTGAACCACCCAGGCCCTCCTACATTTGCCCCCCAGCTGCTGTGCACCGTATGCATTGACTAGTGAGTGGCTGGCATACAGTAGGTTCCATTACATATTTGTTGGAAGAACATTGCAAGTTAATATGGTGGAGGGAACGGAAAATAGAAAGGCCAAAGGAAGCATCTTCGTGTGCATGTTTTCTTCTCAGGCTAAAGATTAAGATACATCAATTCCACATGAAATATTTAGTTGTTGTTATTAAAATAACTGTAGAAGGCTTATGAGCTATAAACCCGAGTTCGGTTTTCAGCATTGAACTTTGGATATTGTATTAGTTTTCTATTTCTGCCGTAGCAAACTGTCAACAGACTTCGCGACTTAAGCCATGTAAGTTTTTTACCTTGGAGTGCTGTATGTAGGTCAGAAGCCAGACACACATCTGGAGGCTCTAGAGGAGGATCTGTCCCCTTGTTCGTTTGGGCTGTTAGCAGAATTCCATTCCTGGTAGCATGGAGCTCCCTGTTTCCTTACTGGCTGGCAAGTGAGGGCCATTCCCAGCGTCTCCAGACTACGTGTACTCCTTAGCTCAGGACCTCCTGCCTCAGTCTTAGAAGCCAGCAACAGTAGGTTGGGTCCTCTCATACTTTTAATCTGTCCTGCCTCTTTCTCTTTTTCATTTCTGTCACCCACTCGTCTGCCTCCCTCTTTGGATCTTAAGAGCTCGTATGATTACACTGGAACCATCTGGATAATCTAGGCTAATCCTCTCCATGCAGAGGTCAACTGATTAGCAACCTTAATTACATCTACTGCCTTAAGGTAACATGTTCACAGATCCCAGGGATTTGGATGGGAACATCTCTGAGGGGCCATTATTCCGCCTACCACAGTTATACAAATGATTGTCAGGTACGGCATTGTGAGTAACAGTATAGACTGTAGAGGCCTGAGATTGAGTCCCACTCTGAATCTTGATAGCTGGGTTATTCTGACCAGGTTCCTTAACGTCCTGACATTGAGTTGCCTCTGTGCCGAGTGGGCACAATAACGATATTGTCCTTGTTGTGGATATTGGAAATGATAATGTGAAAGTGCATGGCCCACACCGGGCACTCTATTTTACTCCTTTCAAAAGTATAGGGGCGCCTGGGTGGCTCATTCGGTTAAGCACCCGATCCTTGGTTTCGGCTCTGGTCATGATCTCACGGTCCGTGAGTTCGAGCCCCTTCATGGGACTCCGTACTGACAGCACGGAGTCTGCTTGGGATTCTCTGTCTCCCTCTCTCTCTGCCCCTCCCCCACTCACGCTGTCTCTGTGTCTCTCAAAATGAATAAACAGACTGAAAAATATATATACAACGTGGGCGCTCCTAATGCTTTAAATGTGAGCACTGGACCCAGCTTGGAGCCCACCTCCGAAGACCTTACCTTTAAAAGGACAGAGCACGCTGAGTGCTCTTTTGTTAAAACCTTACTTAACCAGCTGGGTTTGTAGGGAATGAGGAGGAAGTTTAATCTAAGTGTTTATGATTCATTTACACCTAAATCATTAAGTGCTATTTTAAGGACATTTGATGGCTCGAGGCTTTTAAAATAATTGCAATGCCTCTTTCTTAAACAGAAATGTTGCCAAGAGTAAACAAACTCAAATACCATGTGCTTCGAAATTCTTCTCAAACAAATTTAGAGTGGGTTCTAACCTGGCACAATCTAGTCTCCCATCTGTAATTCCTGCAGGGCTGGAAGAAGAAACACCAGCCCTGCTCACTGAATGGGGAGTTAGGAACCGTGGCAGGCGTTGAGTGCAAAGCAAAGCGCTTGATGAATTGGAATGTTTCTTTTTCAGAGCTATTTTCTGGATTTTGGCTATTGTAGTTGGGAATTTTGTTGGGAAGGCTTTCCATTAGCTAAAAATGTGCCTCTTTTCACTCCCTGAGGGGTAAGAATTCTTCCAGAGCATATAGGCGAGAGCTGCCTTTCCTGGAGGTTGTTGAGGCCCATTTGAGCTTGCAAGTTGATGAACATGATGTTGCAGCTGAAGTGGACTAACTGCCTTTTGATGAGCTTGCGTACGGTTTGTGGCTAACTAGGGAGAGAAGGATTTAGCCGGCGCGTATCTTAAATCAGACAAGACCTGCCAGGACTCACATCTTGATCAGTTAATTAGAAGAGCCTTCTCCCTCTTTTCCTGGCGCCTTCTTTCTCCTTTTACTACTTCTCAAGTCCCTGGCACAGCCGTGTTAAGTGGAGTGCCAGGTGCACAAGCCACGATGACCTACACATTTTTTATTGTTTCCGAGAAATGGTTTTGATACCAAATACCCACACGTTGGTATTTGCTTTAAGGTTCCTGCCAGAGGGTCAGTCATGACGGACTGCCGATGGACTTGAGTGAACTTTCTTCCGTGTCACCTTGGTGGAAGGCGCACCAGTAGGTGATAGAGGCACATGTGATCACAGAACCCTAGCAGAAAGGGGAAATAAAGGAACTCTATTTGCTTGAAAATAAAGGCAGTGTTTCCTGACTAATAAAGTACAATAAGTTTTCTATAGATGCCTTTTGGGGGGGACATATGGAGAGTAGAGAGGGGAGTCTGGTGGCGTTCATCACTCTTCCCATCATCATTTCCAAGCAGCATTACGATATTGCTTTCCAGTTACTGTCACTAGGACCAAGGAATCCCAGGCTGTCACAGAGCCCATAAGGTGGGTTTTCCTGAGCTCTAAAGACATCCCGGGAGACCTGGAACAGCCAGGAGATTTAGATGAGAGAGGAGCCTTCAAACCGTGAAATAGGAATATGAGGGAAATAGTGACAGTGAGTCGTGCGGGACTCTCTTAGCATGCCATGTGAACAAGTATGGTGTCGACGACCACATTTGCTAGGGGGACGTGGGCGTAGTGCTGGAGTGTGCTCTCTGGTGTATTGGTGAAGAAGCCTCAGTCCTCTGAGATTTAGTGCTCGAAGAACGGAAGAGATTGACGGGAGAAAATAGGATTTCTGTAGCAATTTAGCCCATGATGTTGCCCAAGAAAGGTCTTAAGATCAAAGGCTGAGGTTTCAGGCTGTTGCTATAATAGCTATGACATCATTTTGTGAGCCTAACCGGAGTGCCTATACTAACTTTTATTAAAAGCAAAGGCGTGTCTCTAGCCTCAGACACGCGCACACACACACACACACACACACACACACACACACACACACACACCAAGGCTGGCTGAACAAACATAAATCAGGCAGTGGGTTATATGGGAACCCTCCCCTTAGCTTATTGTGTCTGGAAAAAAAAGGCCACTGATTGAATGATGTCACTGGCGCCCTATTTATGCACGGAGGGAGACGCAGAATTTGATGCCAAAGCTGTGCCTGGAGTCCATCTTGCAGCCATCTTTAAAGGCTGCCTAGAATTTCAGTCTCGAAGGCACTATGGCCAAAAGCACTCTGCCTTAAAAGCAAAGCGAGTGAGGCCAAATAAAAGTTTTCGATGGAGCCGGTCGCGATGAAACATCTTCAAGAAATTCCAGGTGTCATTCTGACAGAAATACCATTTGTCAGTCAATTTACTACTCGGTGGGTGGCACAGCCATCTTTTTTTCTCCTGCCGGCCGTTCCCCCTACTTTGGTTCGAAAACCAAAATGAAGGTTGTGTGAAGCCTTGTGGAGGCCCACAAGACTTGTGGTGAACACGTTCTTGGGAAAGGCTCTGTCACATTAACTTGGATTCAGCCTCAGGTAACACTGAGGGAGTGTACTTCACGCGTATGGAACACCTCTCCAGGGCTAGGTGTTGTGCCAGATGCTTCCACCCACATCATCTCTTAATTCTTAAAACAGCCCCGCTAGGAGTCGAACACCGTGATTCGGTTAGGTCATCTGTAAAAGCTGGGAAATTGATGTGCCCGAGGTCATGGTAGGTAGGGGTGGCAGGGGTCTCAAGTCCAGAAGTCTTTCTTCTATCCCGTGGCGGGGTTCCCACAAATGCACATTTATGTGCCACCCAGATAGTTGTTTGGCCTCAGGAGAGAAGGGAACGCACCCGTACTCAGTCCCAGTCACTGTTCTAGGTGCGTCCCAACTTTAAGGTGCGCAGCAGTCACCTCAGAATTTTCTGAAAAGACAGATTCTGATTCTGTTGGTCTGAACTCGGCGAGGCTAAGAGCCTGCATTGCTAACAAGCTCCCATGCGATATCTGTGCTGTGGGGTCAGGGCCCTCCTTTAAGAACAGCTATCATCCCATTTTGTGGGTGAACAAAGAGGATACACGGCTTGCCCACGGTCACGCTGTGGAGACCACTTAACGGTCTCAGAGTCAGGGTTTGAAAACGGGACAGATGGATTGTAAGGCCTTTGCCAATACACCCTCTTGCACTCCCTGAGGCTTTTGGAACCTTCTCCTTGAGAGACCCATTTGTATTCCTTACTTACTTAAGGGGTCTAGCACTTGAAAGTCCTAGTTTCTTTACAGCCCTTCCTTCTTTGCTCAGGAAAGCATCTTTGCAGTTAATCGTGGTTGCACTTGTGCCTTTAATTTTTCTCTCGTTCCCTCAATCAGACACGTTGCTTTGCCACCCGAGCTGCACCTGAGAAACACCTGAGAAGCGTTTCAAGGCCCACCAAGACCCGTACCCCACTCTGACACCAATAGAATGAGAATCTCTGGGGGCGAGAATGTTCTAAAAGCTACCCAGGTGATTCTAATTCCGCAGCTAGGGTGGAGAACCCCTGAATTACGGGGTGCAAGGAAGCAATTTCTGGGAAGTGTAGCCCAAGTCCCTTAACTGTGCGATGTCATGAAAGAAGGACCAACATATTTAGCCAATCAGCAACAAAGCTCCCGATGAATTCTGGGCACCATTTCGTTCTGTGACTATTTTGTTCTTAGCCTGCACTGTGGTTGAGAGTGTAGCATGTGTAAAGTTTGAAATAGCTGTGTGGCCCCTGAGGATGAGGAACCTATAGGAGAGAAGCTGATGAGGAGGGACCAGGGTGCAAGATGAGCATCAAGGACTGGATTCAGGCCAAATACACATGTTCTCACCAGCCCAAGACAGTGACCTTAGGGGTGCTAATAAGGATAGAGCTTAGTTTGACTGGATTCAGCAAAACTGACTAGTGAGGTAGTCACATTGAAAAATAATGAGGGCGCCTGGGTGGCCCGGTTGAGCATCTGACTCTTGATTTCAGCTCAGGTCATGATCTCAGGGTTCATGGGATTGAATCCCGCATCAGGCTCTGTGCTGACAGCATGGAGCCTGCTTGGGATTCTCTCTCTCTCTCTCTCTCTCTCTCTCTCTCTCTCTCTCTCTCTCTCTCTCTTCCCCTCCCACACTCATGCTCGCTCACACTCTCTCTCTCTCTCTCTCAAAATAAATACTTTTAAAAAAAGAATGAGGACACAGGGCAGGGGTGGATTCATGCTATGGTAGAGCAACGGACAAAGCACCGTGGTTGCTCAGGCCGGAGTGGAGCTGCTGTGTGGGGATGCTGTGTAGTTGTGTAGTTTTACACAGCACATAGCCCACCCGCACAGAGGTATGTGGCAACGCTGGGCTGAGATGTGGAAGGAAATGGCAAGAGTAAGACGATCAGGGGCCAGAGACCTCCTTCCGGGGGGGGGGGGGTGGTGGAGAGGACTTTTCACTGAGCGTAGTGTGGAAAGGCTTAAAATAGTCATTCCCAACCCTAACGGTGCAGTTGGACCAGCTGAGGAGCTCGGGGACCTACCAGTGCTCCAGCCCCAGCCTGGAGATTCTGGCTTAATCAACCTGGTGTGGCACCATGGGTTTCTCAGTCTTTGAAAGTTTCCCAGGTCACGCTAATGGCCAACCACAGCCGAGAACCACTGGCTTAGATGGCGTTTGCACTGGGCCCGGGACAATGGAGACAGGCAGAGATGGCCGGGAGAGGCCCAACCAAGCAGCTGGGGCTGTCAGTCTCCACGTGTGATCCTCGCCCAGCAGCGTCAACAGCACGTAGGAACGGGTTAGGGGGTGGATACTCACGCTCCGGCCCAGACCGCCTCCATCAGAAACTCTGAGGGAGGGCCCCCCCCCCCCCCCGGCTGTGTCTTCACAAGCCTTCTGGGTGAGCGTGACAGGCGCTTCAGTTCGGCTGGGACTTCAGCGGGGTACATGGCAGGGCGGTGCAGTGGCACAAAGCTGGAGCACGGTCCTGCTCATACGCACGCGCGCGCTTGGCATCGCAGCAGGGATCGAACGTGGGCATCCGTGCAGGTGTGCGGGACCTCTGACGGCACCCTCTGCTCCGGTGGTGCCGAGCCCTTGCAGGATGCTGAAGGTCTCCAAGGGTCACAAAGGGACTTCCGGGATTGGCGCTCACTCTTTACAAAGAGGTTCGTAAACCAGAGGCGCTTTACCCATCATCGTGTCTGGCGGTTCGCAGCTAAGGTTGATTTGGCCTTCATCCCGCTAGGGAGGGATGTTTGGCAGTATCTGAAGATCTTTTTGGTTGTCACCACTTGGCCGGGGGTGGGGGGATGCTACCGGCATGTAGTGGGTAGAGGCCAGGGATGCTGCTCAACATCCTTTGGTGCACAGAACAGCCTCTCAACACAGAGAATTTTCCAGCCACAAATGACAAAAGTGCCGATGTTGAGAAACTCTGGCCTGGTCCACACCACTTATTTTTGAAATGGGAAAGCTGAGGCTCAGAGGCAAAGTGGCATTCCACAGGTCCCCCAGAGAGTCAGTGACCTTATGCGTGCAAAGCATTGTAGGCCGTTAGGGAAAGCAAAGATGATGCCAAAAGACATGGTTCTTGCCCTCTGGGAATTTACAGTCAAGTAAGTTGTGGAGGAAAGACATATATATGAAAATAATTTTCTGGGGCGCCTGGGTGGCTCAGTCAGTTAAGCATCCGAGTTCAGCTCAGGTCGTGATCTCGCAGTCCGTGAGTCCGAGCCCCGCGTCGGGCTCTGTGCTGACAGCTCGGAGCCTGGAGCCTGCTTCGAATTCTGTGTCTCCCTCTCTCTCAGCCCCTCCCCCACCTGCGCTCTGTCCCTCTCCCTCTCAAAAATAAATAAATGTCAAAAAAATTTTTTTTTCAAGAAAATAATTACCAACCTACCTTTTCAGTAAAAGCCTATGATAATAACCAAAAAGCTGTCCCAAGACACGACAAGATAAATTTCCAACCAGGTAATATGGAAATCAAGAGTTAGAGTGAGCTGTTTACCGTAGCTTTGTGGGAAGCCTGCGTGAAGAAAGAGGGCATTCTCCATTTGACTAATGAGAATTCTTAAGCCTGTGTATTACCAGTGAGGCGCTATGCTGGACCCCCCATATAGAGTGATAAATGAGACAAATAACGTGCCTGCTTCAGAGAGCTTGTCTTCTTGTGGGGAGAGTGAGACAAGACACACGCATCCATGCACACAGACACGCAGGCATACCTACGGGCATTTACAAATCGCAGATGTGACAAGTACAGATCTACCTAAGGCAGCGGAGAAGACATCTCCGAAGGGGTGACATTTAGGTAGAGCCCTGAAAGACATAAAGGGGGCGTCATAGTGAACGGCAAGGACAAGGCCTTGAGGCAGGAAAAAGCCTACCGTATCCTGGGTACTCATGGAACAGCTAGCGTGAGTAAGAAGCAATGAGGCAATAATGGAACTGAGGAGGTGGGAAGCCACGATGAGAGGGAGTCGGCATTTCATTCTGCCGGGAAAAGAACAAATCGGCCTGAACAAGCAAAGTTTGGAGAAAGTCCTGATGGCGGTTGAGAGGGCTGAATGGAGACGGGGGAGGTTGCCAAGAAGGCAACTGAAATTTCTAGAAGCATTTTAAGTTGTTTTTGCGTCAGTATTCAAATCCATTCAGTGAATTACTTACTTAAGTTACTCGTGTACATTTAAACCTGCCATCTTGATCGTGCCCACTGTAGCAGTAAAGCTTGAATATCATATACAGATAAGTGCATGATAGTTATCTGGAAGGCGAAATGGAGGTCTTGAGCTAACTCAGCCTGTGGCTCCAATTACTCCATTTTCTCCTCACCTTCTTTCTCATTATGTGAGGACATTTGCTAATGTGTATAGTTGGCCACGCTTTCTGATTCATGGGGGTTTTTATGTATTTGCTTGTTGGAGTCACTAACATACGTGTAATGGCTTCGATGGGTAGCCCCAATCATTTCGTTTCCGTCGCCCTGGCGATCTCAGATCTGCTTTGATTTAAAATCATGTAGCATTAATTAAGTATGTTGAGTCATCTCTGGGAAGAGTTCACTTGAGAGCAAAACAACAACATCATCCAATAATTGAGGGCTTGTTAACGATTTCCAGCTTCAAGCCAGCAAGCCTTGTGAATTACAGTGGCCTGGTGAGGGGGCCAGGTGCCTGTGTGGCGTTGTCTAGTGTCCTAGGCTGTCTCTGGTGGCCTTCCCATCTTTGAATAAAGGAAGAAAAATTTGTTGGAGACAGGGGTAATCTTTTAAGCTAAGTCATACTAAAGATCCCAATGCCTTCTTAATATATCGCTAGTGATACAAAGCAGTCTTACTTTAGGTTTGCCGGTAAACACACTGGAATCCTGGCTTCCAGGCTGGGCTTTTCCAATGACTCTGCGACTTGTCTAGTTACTTCCCCTTCCTGAGTTTTATTTTCCTTATGTAATCATCTCTGAAGAGATTTTGTTTGGAATAACACGGAGGATGACATTGTAGTGTTTGTGATCCTAGTAAATATTCGGGTAGTTGTTTTATGTAGCCAAAGTTGTATTTGTTGGTAAAAGTTGTGGAGTAAAGCCACTGGATGTTTTGTCAACATAGGGATAAATGTTAACTTCTCCGATTAAAAACATATTTAAAAGGTGCATTGCATTGGGATCATTTTTTTTTATTTTATCAATAACTAAGTTTCGATATAGATTGCTGCTTTCTTTATGTCTAGTTTAAAATGGGAATACTGTATTTCTGTGAACATGAGTAGCTTAGGCCAGGTCATCAGGCTTAGACTTAAACTCCCTTCCCTTGCCGTGGCTGCCCCCCGCACCCTCCCCCCCGTCCTTGATCTTGGTGATTGCTGAGAGACATAGAGAGTGGGGATGGTTTAGTGACAATCCAGTCCTGCTGCTGGGAAACCAATTCTAGATGCAGGCTTGCCCACCTGAATGGTTAGTCAACAGAACACCTTTTATAACAGGCCCTAGTTCTTCCATAAATTGTGCTCCTAACTATCATCTCACCCCTAAGGTCACTTATTCTCGTCCCTTCCATGTCTGAGTATGCCACCTGCCAGTGTCTGTGTGTCTGGATGTGTGGATTTGCGTGCGTGCGCTCGTCTTCTCCCAACTTTCGGCCAGTCCTGTGGGACTTTGGAATTCCCGAGTAGGTGGGCTGGATGATCAAGGCCAAGGGCACTGGCTGTGTGTGTGCAGTTTCCCGGCAGAGGCCCACCCCTCGGTAGCTATGGTCATGGGGCTCAGCAACCTTTCTCAGAGCACGGGCCTCATGGTCCAGAGATCAACCAGGAGCCACTCTTACCATCTTGAATTTCTGAAACTGGAGGAGGCTTTGTGTAAATCCGTTGTCTACCTCAGCACTGGAGTCATCTGTCTACCTCCAAGATTGGATAAATCTAATATTGGGGAGGGTAGCACGAGTCATTGAATACATGTGGACAAATGGTTCAAATGAACAGAAGTGGTTTTCAAAACAGAGCGGTCATGTGCAAGAAGGAAATGCACCAGAAGGGGGAAAATGGCAGAAAACATTAGACTAAGCCAAGGAAAGAAGAATCACATTCTTTTTTCCTCTTTTGATGAGCTTCTTCACGAGCCTCCTCTCCCTTTCATAGAGCTGATGCTCCATGGAAACTTTGCATCCTTAGCCCTTTTTTAAGAGAAATGCAATGAAGGTGCCCACCTGCCCTAGTGCTGGGGTCCCGTGGCAAGTCCCCTGTCCATCCTGTTGCTGTCATTGCACATACAGCCACTGTCCTACTTGAGGGAGCCCTGGGAATAAATGGCTTTGATGTAATAGTTTTAATTTTTTATGCAGAATATCCTCAAGTTCAAAGATTTGATAGACCCGTGTGAGGTGTTGCCTGTACACCGCCACTTTTGCAAGATTGACTTTTTTTCTGTTTTGCCTGAATTGACTGATGTTTGGGGCATTGAGCAGAGACGGCCTGAGACCCAAAGCCGAGCCATTAACTCCCAGATGTTCACAATTTCCCTTTGCACTTGCTGAATTCAATCTGAAGGAAGAACAGGAGGGCGAGAATTTTGTGGAAAGCAATTATCTTGCACTTTTGTGCCCTTCGTGCTTTCCCATCGTGATGAATTTGGGGGCTGGTTCTTGTATCAGTCAGCATGTCGCTTTTATTAGAATTTTGTTGTATGTTACAGATAACCAGTTGTATCTAATTAAACAATAATGATGGCAGCGCAAGGCATTTTCTGGGAATTAATGACCAGCTGGGAAAAGCTGATGGCTGGAGAGTCAGCGAAAGGCTATGAGCTTCAGTCTGCCATTAATCTCCGGAAATGCCCATTTGTGACGTCATTGTTGGTACTGAAACATGATCGTGGGAGACAATGTACTGATGTCTATCAAGTGCTTCTGAATGACAGGTTCCCCGTGTATTATCAAAAAGTTGTTGTCTTCTCACTGCTCCAATTGTCCTTTGATCTTAAAACACGTCTCTTATGTACGGCGCATGAGAATGGAATTTCTCAGCTTCTGTAGAATCATGGGAGTTTCTTTTTTTAAAGGGCTCCAAGTTTGGGAGGTTTCCTTTAAATATTTTGGGTGGTAAAACCAGAATCGGTCTTCAGCTGCGATGCTGGAATTTGATAAGTGTCTATATTATCATAACTATCTGCTCATAGCAGGAAATGGCTGCAAATGTTTTGAATAGCAGCTGTTGCTAGCAAAGATGTGCATTTCACAACGAGATTCTATGGAGTTATAGTCACATTCCTAGTAGATGAAGGGAACTCTCCGCCAGGAAAACTGTGAGGGTGTGCCTATACAATATTTTTGATTACTGCTGCTGAATGCGAGAGGAAAATAGAAAGAGAGCTGACTAAAATATTCATCACCTTCGTGCATAATTCAATGACTTATAAAGGAAGACAACAGTTCCACACACAAGCCATCTATCAAGAACTTGTTCTAAACTCATAATGCTAATTTGGCAGTTTTGTTGGTTTTGATACCATTTTTACCCGAACATGAAAGTAAGTTCTTAAAGGTCATTAAAATCCCAGCCGGTAACGAGCCGGGAGCGTTTTGCCAAACACAGAAGCTTCAGGTCCCACCTAATGTCAACCGTAGGCTGTTTGTAGTTTACAAACACCGCAGCATGATTCTCCCCATAGGAAGCTTGCTGGCGATACGGGTCCTTCTAAATGCATGCTAAGTGTATGCATTTGGGGGAGTAGAATGAGTCAGCCTGCCATTAATCACAGCTTCAGAGGCACTGACTCACTCCTGGCAAAATGGAATGGCCTCACTGGGAAGGGTGTGAAAGAGGAAAAAAAAATCCACTCTGGGGTCAGTTCCCTGTTTCTGCCAACGCGGATCAAATTTGCACCCCCTTGGGTGGGCGGTTTGGGGGCTCAAGAACGCTGCGGTAGACCCCATGAAAGCGGACCCCGTGTTTTTTTTTCCGGGAGAGGGTGCTAGACGTTCACGGTCTTGGCTTGGGAAATGCAGAAAGGGTCTGGAAAGAAAAGGGGAGCCGAGAGGGGCTTGGCGTAGATCTAAGGCCAAAATTAGTGAACCGGGTCCTGGCCTTCCAGCTCCTCAACCAGGTAGGTCTTTGATCCAGATCCACTGTTGGGTGTCGGGCTCGCAACTGGAACCCCTTGTGTTCGTGAAGGGGTTCTGAAGGTCTGAAGAGTATTTGCAACAGCCCCGGTTCTCTTTGCAAATCAAAGGTTAAATAAAGCAGCGCCCTCGAATCTTCTGTCCGGCCCGGTGTATGTTGCACTTGAAGCCAGCCAGGTTCTCCGAGGAAGGAAGCATAAAGGAATGCGCTGATAATTGGTGGACATCACCTGCAAATGTCTATGTTGTATCTGAACTCGAAACAGAGGGATGGGTAGTTGAGTCAGGGCTTTGTTATTTTTAAGCCGGCCCCTAAAAAAGAGCCACTAGCGAGCTGTTACACGGTTTTCTTTGCAACTTTTCTCAGGAATGTTGTTTCTTTAGTCTTCCCTGGGAGTAGATGTGATTTAAGACGTTCGCTGCTTTCTTGAAGCTCTAACTTGAGTTCATTTTGTTATGTGGTGACCACAGTTCTGGATGACGCCCCCCCTGGCACACAGGAATACATTATGTTACGGCAAGATTCCATCCAATCTGCGGAATTAAAGAAAAAAGAGTCCCCCTTTCGTGCTAAGTGTCACGAAATCTTCTGCTGCCCGCTGAAGCAAGTACACCACAAAGAAAACACAGAGCCCGAAGGTTTGTGCACGACGGACGCGTGTTTTGCTTGTTTTCTCTCGTTCTTCTTTCTTTCTCTCTCTTTTCTTTGACTGTGCATTGCCCCCCTGGTGTGCTGTATGTTGTTCGGCCCCTGACATGGTTAGGAGGCCCCTGGCTCGCCGGTGACTGTGTTATGCAGGCTCAGATGGGACGCTGTATAACACAGTCATCCCTGGCACAGCGCGCGGGCAGCCCCCTGCTTCTCGTAGCCCAAAGCGTTTTCCGCTGCTGTCCTGACATTGCCCCATTTTGGCTGCTGAAGTCGCTTGCTCCTGTAGCCAACATCTGGCCACGTCTGTTCCCATCACCTTGCATTCCTGAAACAGCAGTCGGCTGAGGAATGATGCTTCCAAAATGAAATCGTGAGAGGATTGTCCCAAATTTTCTAAGTCTCCTCCACTCCATACGGCTTCTGCATTGCGCTCGAAGAATGCTCATCATCTACTTAGTTTGCCATCGTGAAATGCATGCCTCAAGGAAACTATGAGTAGTTTGTTTTTCCTTTCAGCTCGAGTACAGGTTTGGAAAAGTCCACTTGCCGTAACGTAAACTGAGGTCAATAGCGTGTTCACCGCAATCCGTGCTACAAATCTCTCTCTAAAGTACCTCGTCGGTCTAGAAAGAGCATTCGCACCTTCCCCCACCCCCACCCCCCCACCCCAGGACATTTGAGAAGTGTCCTGTATGTTGCTAATTACTTACTGTGAAACAGCCTCTGTCCCCTGCACATCCGATACCAGTGATGAGGTTTCCGGGCGAACAACAACGAAAGTGACCAAAAAGTGCCCCTGTCCTTTGGCATACACTTTTGCGTAAATGGCTCTGGTGTGATTTCTAAAAGCGACTTTGTCCCTATTTCAAGTTGTCCTTTTGCAACATGCTGGGTCTCTCCCTTACAGCTGTCTTTCTGACCTAGAAAAGAAAATACTGCCATGTGGTTCTGTTTAAAGTTTGGTGGGTAAAGGAAAGTACTCCAAATTGACTCGAGCCCACAGTTCTGGTACCAAGTTCTTTACACCTCAGAGTCTCCCTTCTCCTCGCTTCCCAATGGAGTTCTCCATGTTCATCGGCAAAAAAGGAGAAGTGTACGTTTTTCTGTGTTCATTTGTATTTCAGCAATAGACTAGAGCGTTTACGTTTGTTACTGCCCATACTGTGGTATCCAAGCTGTCTCCTTTGGGTAGGAGTTCTGATGTCAGCCCTTGCTCATCTGGAGATGTAAATGGTGACCCCTTTACAGTGAGTAAACGAAATCTTTTGGTGGGTTAGTACAGAAGATGCCAACTTGATCTTATGCTTCAATGAAACAAAAGCTTTCAACCAGTGACAATTACTTTACTATATACGATGCACTGCAATATTTTCTGCTTTCTTTTCTCTAAAAGAAAAGAGTTGACAAGAGCCCGAAGGTTTGTGCACGACGGACGCGTGTTTTGCTTGTTTTCTCTTGTTCTTCTTTCTTTCTTACAAGTGTGTGTTTACAAGTATAAAACCAGTATCCGTATGAGAGATCTATGCCGTTTATTATATAATGATATACATTAAACATATATAATATAATGGAATATTCGTGTTACAGATGCTATACTGTTTTTCTACTTGCACATCAGCCTGAAAAACCAATTTTGATTTGAGCAAGAAAAAGAAGCAATTTAAGAAGCACCTGGTTAAATTCAGTCAAGCAAGCAGTTAGAAACTTACTTCAAATTGTTTTAACAATACTCAGATTTAAGGAAAATACAGTTGAATAACTAAATTTACACCCCCATCCCTTTTCTTATTACATACGATTTTTCAGGCTCTGTGAATTTGCAAAATATCATCTGGAGCGTATTGTGTTTACCGTTACGAATGTTTTCAGACATGAAGAATCCTTTAGAGAACGGGTAGCAGTTAAACTCCTTAGACAAGGTTTGGACAATTTTTAATCTGTCGTTTCATCCACACATTCAGTGGCTGCCACCGTGCTTAATGTGACTGTCATTCTTTCACTTGTATGCTTTGATTTTCCTGATCTTGCCCTCCTCCAGGTCCCCTGGAATAGTGAAGCTAATATCTCCCTCCTCACTCCTGTGGGTGATGTGTAAATAGTATCAGACCCATTATAGGTTTTCTGGAATGACATTTGAATACTGTTTACAATTTCGCCGTACTCCCTTCAAACAAGGTCCCAGAAGTTAATGGCAGACCCAGACCTTGAAATGAAAACACTCTGTACAAATTAGCAGGGTCCCGAAGACCTTAGACGGGGACGAAAGCGATCGTGCTGTGGAAGAGATCTAGGATAAATCAGGAAACTATGCCAACAAATGAGCATGCTTACTTCACGTAGGATACCAAAGCTCGTCATTTCCAGGAGGTGGAGTGACCGCGGGTTTGGAAGGGCTCGGTGGTCATTCTGGAAGATGTTTGTTTTCGAGGCCGCAAAGTACAGTCATTAGTTTTCGCTTAAGGTTGCTATAACATGTTGTTACAGTTGGTAGAAACGAAAGGCCTCTTTAATACAAACAGAATCTCAGTTCCAAACTATATCCACACCTTGAAACATGTCAATATCATGTGAAGCATTTTGAAGAGAGTTCCTCTCGTGGTATCTGTGCCAAAGCATGAGACCTTAATTGACCTTGGCTGTGGGTGCCCACCGGTCCCACCTCATGTGAAGGCAATGGACAGGATCTGTGCAATGCCAACCTTGGCAGTATGACCCCCTTCTAATGAGGTGGTTTTTCTATAACCCTCAAGCGAGAAATGAAAACTTCTTTGAAACTTGAGAGGAAAATAAAAGTTTGAATGGGGTAAGTTTTGGAAATGATGAAACTAGGCTAAAGAGCTTTATGTACGTTGTGATAAAGTTGCCATTAATTTTCTTCTTACTGAATTGATAGAAACCGACCAACTCTTTTTATGTTATTATAGACCAAGTCTTGGTGTTTCTTTTGATTGGTGACGTCTTTGTGAGGGCCAGATGATTCTCATAGTTTATGACCGCTTGAGATTTGGTACAGATCGTTTATTTACGGTTCACGGTCTTCTCTCTTTTAAAAGGTATTTTTGTATTGTGTCCAGGGACCTCAGAATGCACGTGAAATCATACATTGAAGGACGGAAATATCCCGCTGGCTTTTCAGGATACACTAAGGCCAAATTGCACTTTGCCAAAACCAGGTTTCTATTTCTGAACAGCCCGTTCCAAAATAAGTTCTTTAATCTGTTCCGAATGCTTGTGATTTTCAGTGATGTGATTATTTCCATAAAAACCACTTATGATGTAATCTTATGTGAGTACCGGAATTTGGCCGAAGACACACATACAAGTGTCTGAGCGTCTATCGTGGCTCAGTACCAACAACGCTCTGTTGTAAGAAAGCCACATGGAGAGGGGAGGTTATTACCAAAATCTTGTTTTCTTACTGTTCCAGGAGCCTTTTGGCAAGAGAAAAGACAAGCCTTGTAGCTTTCTTCTTTCTTTCGTTGTCGTGTGTGCCAAAATGAAATCACTGATTTAGAGTAACTTTTGAAAGCCAGTCTATTATCCTCATAGCTGCTGCTTCCTAAATGCCAGTCATAGGGCGTTTACTGATGTTTGAAGGTTGTTCAAAAGAATCACACCAAGATACCCGGGCTTGCAAGGTGACACTGTTGAAAATCTACTGAGAAACATAAATCATGGATTTCCAGCCTTTGCTTTTAGGATTAAAAATCCTGATTACCATAGTAAATTTGAAGGAGTTAACACAATACAGGAAAATGTGATGGAGCGCAGGGGTTTGTCACCCACCGTCTTTTAATCAAGCATTTGGCTTTTTTCTTACAGTCCTGCTTTCCTGTGATTTAAATATCTATATATTCCATCTCCCTCAGGACGTCTATAACCTTTTAATTCAGAGAGGCATCCAACCGTAGTGACTTTGGTTGGAGGAGAAGAGAATCTGTGCTCCAGAGTGGTGATGAGGTACGGCAGATTTTACCAACCAAAAGAAAGCCAAATGTTAAGGGGCCATATTTGTAACTAGCGCCAATGACTGCCACTCTCATGTCGCCTTGGTTTCTTTACACCAGAAAGAGAATATGATCCCATGGATATCATCAGTCTGGCCTCAGTGGTAGGGGAGGAGGAAGGTAGAAGAATATTAAGGAAACAGGCGAAGGGAAATGTCTTTATTTCCATCCTTAGCTTTTCTTCAACGTTGTTGTCTCCTGTCTTCCTCATTTTAATAATAATTAACCTTTTGAGAGCAATGGGTCTCATAGCATTTGGCTTACTAGTTTGATAAAAAACCAAGCAACCTCTGATGCTTGATACCTTGAAAACGTCTTGACTTTCAGAACGGATGTAACTGGGTTCCATATCTGTCCCCTTGAGGACGAGAATCGAGGGGGTTTTCCTCTTTTATTAGAAAAACATGGAGCCGTATGTTCGGGTGACTCTGAAGAGATACAAGACTTTATTCTTAATCTTTTCATTTCAAAATAACTATCACTTAGGGTCACCTTGCCTTTGATGTAGTACCTGCAGGATGACAAAACAGCACCGGAGAGTTTTCTTTGCTCATTGAAGCAAATGGCAGCTTAATTGCAGAGTCACAAGAAGGATTTCAAAACCGGTCCAAATTGAAGCCAAATTAAAGCCAGAAATCTGAAGGCCTTGGTGATTAGTAATGAATAAACACTATCCTCTCCCCAGAAAGTATTCAAATGTGTTCCTCTCTGTTGCATGTCAGCTAATTCTTTTTTAAAAAAAATTTTTTTTAACGTTTACCTATTATTAAGAGACAGAGACACACAGAGCATGAGCAGGGGAGGGGCCGAGAGATGGAAAGATCCAGAATCGGAAGCAGGCTCCAGGCTCTGAGCGGTCCGCACAGAGCCCGACGCGGGGCTCGAACTCACGGACCGGGAGATCATGACCCGAGCCGAAGTCGGACGCTTAACCGACTGAGCCACCCGGGTGCCCCTCAGCTAATTCTTAATAGACAACTTATGTCCTAAAGCATCAGGAAACTAGTAACAGCACATTCTCTCTTGGGTCCTATTTCCCACCTATGGCAGCAAACACGAAATCCAGTCATATTTGGGGAGATAGTCTCTTCTCTCTGGAAAACTCATAATTTGATCAAGGAAGTATACTTAACAGCCAGTAATTCAGTTTCAGGCCAGGATGGGCATTTATTATTCTCTTTTTAGTCATATGCATCTCAACTCCATCTCCAGGCTGACCTTTACAGTAGAAACTAACAACCGTTCATTTCTAGAAAAGATGACTCGCTTTCTAAAGCAACAGGCCTCCTTTCTTACTTGAGCCTAGGTGTTTCCATCGAGCTGGCGGTGACGTTTTCCTGAGAAGAAGTGGTCTCTCCTTTACAACTCTCTTGGCTGAGGTTTTCCTTGGTTAATATTGAAGGCAAATATTTCCCGTGCAAAGCCAACACTGATGACCCGTTTCAAGTTTTTTGTGGGTTTTTTTTTTTTTAATGTTTAAAATAACACCACCCTGGGAGAACGCTCTGAATGGTTTATTGGCCGAATAACAGTGTATGGTGACGATTTTAATTAAAAAAAAATAAAGTGAAAATCCAAGTGCCGATACTTGAAACCATTATCCGTCCATTGGGGATTGTTTCTGAGGGTCTGATCCCTCAGCGACTCCTCGTTGTTGTTTTCTTTTTCTCTTCACAGCCAGTTGATAAGCCACGTAAGAAAATATGCCATTCTGACCCAGCATGATAGGAGCCAAGTAGGCTGTGTTCCTTGTCCGAAAAGGCATGGCCCGAATGACTTTTAGCTGTTTGCCCAAATCCAGCTCAACCCTAATGTATGGAGGTCTCCCTGTATTAAGGGGACACACGGGAATGTGCCGCTGTCTCTGCTTCACTTGTCACCTCGTCTTTTGTTTTCAGTGATAACTTGATGGCCTGGTTGAAGAGAATGCGGGACTAATTATACTCTCTTTCACATGTTCTTCAATAATTAGCCGATGGATATTTTCCAAATGATGTTTCCTGAAACACTGATCGTGCATCTCTGTGAAAAGACAGATTCTGTGGTCACATACATATTTCCCAAATTCCATGCCACTCGTAGAGGGTCTGAATTCATCAGAAGAGAATGTGAAAGGTTTTGAGGAGTCTTACAGGTCAGGAATCTTACTTTGGGCGATTCAGTGGCGAACATCTTCCAGCTACCAAACACGGTTTGTTTGTAACACCTATCCATGTCCCCCAAACATACTTCGGGGAGCACCGTGCTGGGCATCAGTGTATTCCTCGTCAAAGCTGAGCTTTGAGATGCAATGTGTAGCTTTGACGAGGAATACACTTCAGAAAATGAATGGTGGCCCCCACCCACTGTCTTTAGGGAAGTGCTCCTCAAAGTGTGGTTCGTGGATCGGTGCTGGGTCTGAAATTATGCCTTCCAAGTCAGTGCTGAGATAAGGAGCTTGTGCCAGAATGTAAATCCACGCCCTTCTTTCTTCATCAAGAGAGCCTTACTGTCTTGCTGTGGAAAAACAGTGTCAGCTGAAGGAAATAAAAAGTGTGCTTAGTGGCAGAGTTCACAGATCAGCGCTAAGTCTGCAGACCATACTTTGAGTGACGCTGCTTCAGATCGCTTCGATGACTCTCAACCTTGCTACACACTGGAATCACCTGAGGACCTTTGAAATAATATTGATGCCTGAGTCCAACACCAGACCAAAACCAACCACCTGAGCAACAACTTGTCCAGACGAAAACCCTGCAAAATCTCTTGTGGAAGAGGTAGTGTTTAAAAAGCTCCCCAGGTGATTCTAATGTGCTAACAGCGTTGGGATCACTGCCTTGGGAAAAAATCACCTTGGCATAAGGTCTGGTGTGTGACGTCAACGTCAATTCGGCATTCTTATCATGCTGATTGCATGGGCCTCTTTAGGAGGTGCCCTGTGATGAGAGGGCAATGCTGGACAGGCAGCACTTATATGACCTTTAGAACTCATGGCCATGTAAGGTAGCCATCATTCCCAACACACACGCATGCACACACATGCATACACACTCACACACACACACACACACACACACACACCCCTTTCCGTTGATTGTTTCCTTTGCTGTGCCTTTTGTTTTTATGAAGCCCCAAGAGTTTCTTTTTGCTTTTGTTTCCTTTGCCTCAGGAGACATACCTAGTAAGAAGTTGCTTCAGCTGATGTCAAAGAGATTACTGCCTGTGTCCTCCTCTAGGACGTTAACCGTGTCCCGTCTCACATCTAGATCTTTCTTCCATTTTGAATTTATGTTTGTGCGTGGTGTAAGAAAGTGGTCCGGTTTCACTCGTTGCACGTTGCCGCCCCATCTTCCCAACACATTTGTTGAAGAGACGGTCTTTTTTGTCCACTGGATATTCTTTGTTACTTTGTCGAAGATTAGTTGACCATATGGTTGTGGGTTCATTTCTGGGTTTTCTGTGTGGTCTATTGATCTATGTGTCTATTTTTATGCCAGTACCATATTGTCTTGGTCACTAGAACTTTGCGATATAACTTGAAGTATGGAATTGTGATGCCTCCAGCTTTGCTTTGCCTTTTCAAGGTTGCTCTGACTATCCGGGGTCTTTTGTGGTCCCATACAAATTTTAGGATTGTTTGTTCTAGCTCTGTGCAGAATGCTGGTGTTATTTTGATAGGGATTGCATTCAATGTGTAGATTGCTTTGGGTAGTGTAGACATTTTAACAACGTTTGTTCTTCCAATCCATGAGCATGGAATGCTTTTCCATTTCTTTGTGTCATCTTTAATTACCTTCATCAGCATTTTATAGTTTTCAGAGTACAGATCTTTCACCTCTTTGGTTAGGTTTATTCCTAGGTATCTTATGGTTTTTGGTGCACTTGTACATGGGATTGATTCCTTGATTTCTTTCTGCTGCTTCATTATTGGCACACACCCCTTCCTGAAGTTTTCCTGCCTCTGCTGCTCTGTGCTTTTAGAGAAATAATCAGCCTTCTCCATAGGAGCGTGGTAATCTGCCACCTTGTGACCAACCTCCTTTCTTGCAAGCAATTGCTGCAACACGTGTCTTCTCAAACCATGATCCAGCTTGCGAATGTGGGTGGAAGAGTTCCTCGGGACCACGTATGTGTGTACTTGAAGAAGAAGATGGAGAAGGAGAAGAGTGTGCAAACATGCCAGGAACGTACTACCGTTTCTTCGCTCGATTGCTCCCGCTCCCGGGTGAGATTGCAAAATTTGGCTCAAACTGCTCATGACCTGGGTGTCTGTCCCTGAGTTACACCCGAGGCTGTCGTGACTGTAGCATTGCCCTCTTACCACGTACACACCAGCTACCACGGCATCAAATTAGTACAGCAGCATGTATGGGAGACTGACTTTGATACGATTGGGACACTTTAATTGCTATCCATGATTCTAAATCGTTCCTAGCACCATATATTACACTGGTTCAGGTATTCATTTATTATACTCTACAGCATTTCTTAGCTTGCTCGAGAATACACAGCTTGAATAATGCCCGCGGGAAAGTGTGGAACAAGAGGTATAACATCCTGCATTTTATCAACACTTACCCTTGTCTTGCTTCACAGCTGATATCCGCACTCACTCCAACACATCAAAATCACATGTCCACTTCCAGCCATGTGCTAGCATATTTCTACTTACGAGCCCCAGCTATTTTAAGATATATATTCTTGGAATGGCTCCAGGTCAATCTTCAAGTCCATCCAGCTTTGGAAGCGACAAGTGTACATTGGCTGAAAGTCCAGATCTCCCGCGGAGGAAGGGGAAGAACACGGATCCACGTAGCTGCCTCTCTCTATAGTGAGAACACTGTGCAAAGCAACCTTAGGGCCATGATCACAAAATCCCTGTAAGGTAGGGCTGCTACCAACATTTGACAGATGCCCAAACTAAGATACAGGAAGTTGAAGTCACTTCCCTAATAAATGACAGGACTTGATTTGAACCTGGTTTTTCTGGCCTCTGAGGCCCATGCTTTTTCCCTCCGTGGCCTCTCCATATATCCAGTTTCCCCCCTCTTGCCTTCTACATGAGTTTATTGTCTAACAGCAATTTTAGCGCAGAAGAGATCTGTTAGGTTGAAAGGAACGAAATGCCGTCCACACTCCATTCTCAATCTGTGCTATGAAAAGGAGCTCCCATAAGTAGAAGGGACTCAGGAGGTAGTTGTTAGTTCTCTGGGCCTGGCATTGGATGTAGTGAAACACTCAAAGGTAGGAGGTGAAATGCCCCTTACCTTCAAGGGGGTGATGACTTTGTCTAGGACACACACACACACACACACACACACACAACCAGTATAATGATTGGCGAATAGCTAAATTCAGTTAGAATGCAATAAAACTGTCCTTAGATAAAAAACATAAACAGGAAGGGGTGCCTAGGTGGCTCTGTCGGTTAAGTGTCTGGCTCTTGGTTTCGGCTCGGGTCATGATCTCACAGTTTGTGAGTTTGAGCCCCGCGTCAGGCTCTGCGCTGACAGCGTGGAGCCTGTGCTTGGGATTCTGGATTCTGTCTCTCTCCCTCTCTCTCTCTGCTCCCCCCCCCCCACTCTCTCTGTGTCTTTCTCAAAATAAAGAATAAACTTTAAAATATTTTTTGAAAAAACATAAACACATAAACAGGTTACTTGCCTAATCTCCTTTCTTTAAGCCAAGAGCCACTCCTCCCCTATAATGCTAGAACTGAGGAAAGATGTCATTTCTAATTACTAAAGAGCTGATTCTGCTGCCGAATGTTTTCTCGGCTCAAGAAAATTGCCACCAGTGACAGAAATGTTATTAAGACTTGCTCTGAGCATTTCCATAAGATTAGGTGTTACCTAGAGGTCGGATATTAGCAATGAATTCTCTTTCATCACTTGCTGGAGCCCCACTTTCTAGCCTAAGGTAAAGGATAATAAAAATAGTAATTGACAATTAAGCAGAATTTACTACGTGCCAAGCATTTTTACCTAACACTGCCTTAATTCTCGCAACAGTCCTTGGAGGCAAGTAGGTATTGTTTTTCCGCCATGTTATGGATGAGGACACTGAGTCAGATTAAAGGAAGTAACTTGTCCAGTGTCGCCTTGCGCCTGCTCTCAGAGGAACAATAGATTAAAAAGGTGGCATGTTCTCCAAAGAGAAACATCCAGATGTCACATGAAAATGTTGGCAGGGCAAATTCCCATCAAATTTGACTTGGTCAGAATGCTTTCCACGCTGTAGCATCAGAGTTGAGATTTATTCACTGTGCTGGTATACATTTATTTAGCTGTGGGCCGGGCCTTCATCACCTCAGGCCACCTCATCTTCCACCTCAAGACATCGTCTCACGAAACAGCCGTTGACCTAAATCCCTGGATGATGAAACCTTCATTACAAAGCGAGAACCGACTTAAGGCATGTGACCAAAAAGCCCCGCCAAACTGGGTTGGGTCCCTGTCAAGATACTGTTCTGTGCGACCTTCACGAGGAGCCAGGTTGCGTGAAATGCAAGTCCCTCCAGAAGCATGAAGAAGGAGGTCTCGGGAGTTCGTGTGGCGCATTCAGTGCGGGACGTTGTATATCGTGCTCTGGTTAGATGCTTAGCTATCAATGTTCAGCATCTTTTATGCGCCAGGCACTTCAGGTTTATTATCCCTAATGTTCCCGACCCATGAGGTAGGCATCATCCATCTTGAAGGACGCAGTGGGGAAACTGGAGTGTAAAGATATGAAATAACTTGCTCAAAGTCATACGACTAATAAGTGTCTTCGTGGGGATTTGAAGCCAAGTCTGGTCTCTCTGGTCGCTCTCAAGCCTGGTTGGTCTCTTCTACGTTGTGCTGCCTCAGCTTGTCCCATACCCTGACACCTGCCGCCCCCTTTCGGGTGCAAGGCGTGAGAGAAGAGCTCAGCACCGTCCTTTCCACTGCTGGTGACACGTGCTGTTTGGAAGAAAACTGTAGAACTGTCTTTAACCTCTCGGCAGCGTTCACTTACCCGGTGCTTCAATCAGGAGAGTTCTCGTGCATTCCCCCACAGCCCGCTTTGAATGTTGGTACAAGCAGTAGGCCGAGGGCTAAACAAAGCAGCGTCCTCAAGATTTGTCATGTTTCTTGTTCTTAATTCTTTTTTTTTTTCCTTTGGAAATGTCAATGCCGTTATTTCTTTGAATTTGGGTAATCTATGGCTATATTCCCTATGCTATGCTTTTCAACCCCATGACTTGTTTACTTATTTATTTTTATCGAAGTATAGTTGAGACACAATGTTACGTTAGCTTCAGGTGTACAACATAGGGATGCGACCGCTCTGTGCGTTATGTTGTGCTCCCCACAAGTGTAGCTACCGTGTGTTAACCACACAACGCTATTATACTACCATTGAATTTGTCGCATGCTTTTGTCCTTTGTTCCCTATATCAACATCTGCTAACTGTAGGTCATTCTCCCTGTAGTCCTTCCTTACATAAAATAATACTTCAAAGCCATGGTTTTCCTCATGGAGCTGCTGGACCTTAAAGCAGCCTTAACTGGCTCTGCCATGAGCCACCTCCCCAAGGAAAGAGAAGAGGTTCCATTCTGACACTGGATTTTTGTGGCCACCTGGGAGTGGAATGATCTCATGCACCAAAGTTGGCCCCCTTTTTAAGGTGGTCCATCTGCAAATATAGGGCAGTGATAAGGGCAGATGTGTCTGTAATGGAGTGATTTGCTCCTACTGTCCCTCTCCCCTGGTGTGGGCACAGGGGACTTCCCTGGATCAGACACCTGCCATTGTCCTTACGGTGGCACCTTGGGCTTTGCCCCTTCCGGAAACACCGCACACTGGGACAGGTGAAATGTGCCCCTCGTGGTTGCTAGTTGCCATGCAAAGGTGCGAACACACTCCCACACGTGTATGCAGGTCACTAGTTAAAATCGTTTCTTGAGAAAGACACAGACAAACAGGAGAGACCACATGGTCCCTCCACTGGAGCCCCTTCTGGGAGACAGCCAGCCGGCCCAGCTGTGCACAGCCTCATCACAGACTCAAGCAGCCCATTCAGACGGTGAGGTCGGCTGCCTAGCAAGCTGCCTCAGGCTGTGAACAAAATCTCCTTCTGTCCATGCAAGAAGGAAGGAACAAAGGGCATTTGAAAACATAGGGGTAATAGACACTGCCAACCAGTGACTTTTCTCTTTTGTTCCCTCTTCTGGCACTTTTCCTCTATAATCACTTGATTTTTCTCTGAGAAGATAGCATTTCGGATCTGTGATAGAAGGTTCATGAACTGAGTCAGTAAATTTCTCATTGACATGCATCGTTAGCTGTTCACTTAGGGGATAATTGGCTAAACATACCCAGAATATTTACTGAGGGAGGAAAACGGAGTCCCCTAAGCCAATCAGGATAGTTTGGGAACCTTTTATTCTGGTGCAGCTTTTTTGGGGGGAGCAGTTACTGGTGTTTTAAAAGAGATCTATCTCCCTTCCCAATTAGGACTCCATTTACACATACATCTTGATTTCATCCCTACTGAATAGAGCTTTATTAAATAGATGCCACAGGCATAGCACAGTGTCCATCCACAATAAATACCCAATAAACATCTCTCAGTTACCTCGTCAAATAGCAAATTTTGATATCCTGAGTTCACCCAGCCATTTGCCTTAATTCTGGGCAGCAAGTGACTTATAGCACTTCCAGTCACCCTTAGCAGAATTGATGTCTTTGCCAACAGAAACTTACTTTCTTACAGGGGCGCCTGGGTGGCTCAGTTGGTTAAGCATCCGACTTCGGCTCAGATCAATGATCTCATGGCTCGTGAATTTACACCCCGCATCGGGCTCTCTGCTGACAGCGCAGAGCCCGCTTTGGTTCCTGTCTCCCTCTCTCTCTGCACCTCCCCAGCTCGTGCTCTCTCTCATCTCAAAAAAAAAAAAAAATCAAAAAAATTTTAAAGAAACTTATTGTCCTATAGAAGCTAGGCATTTAGCTGATTACTAGGCATGGCATTGAATAGGGGCACTGCCTCTGCCCTCAAGGAGGAAAGACTGGAAGGAAGGGAAAGACTTTGAACTAGTCTATCAGTTTGGCTCTTTGTGTTTTAAGTCACCCTAAAATATAGTGGCTTCAAACCGGAACAGTTTTATTCTTTCTCATAGTCTGTGGGTTGGCTAGGTCTGCTGTAGGTCAGGTATAGGTTCTACTGACCTAGACTGAGTTTATTCATACATTCGCTGGTGAGCCAGGATGGTTCTGACTGTTCTAGGATGGGTTTGCCGAGGACAACTCAGCTCTCCTCCACAGGTTTCCAAATGAAGTCCCATGAATCCATTTGTATGTTCCCTTCATGTATTCATTTAGCACTTAATGAGCAAGTGTTGCGTATCAGACACTACAGGATCCTGCCTTCAAATTGCTCAGGGGTGAGTTCCAGGTGGGTGGCGCACATTTAAGACTCGCCAGCCTGTGGAGGGTATTAAAACCACAAGAGCAGAGGAGATCACCTAGGGAGGGACAAGAGGCAGAGAAGCGAGCCCTGGGGCATGCCAGTATTTTAAGGTGCTGTAGGAGAGAAGGGACTCGTCAGAAGCGAAAGAAGGAAAGCAAGGAGAATGAGGTGCTGAGGAAGCCAAGGGAAGACTGAGCTTTAGGGAGTAGGGATAGATCAGTGGGCAGAATGCAGTGCGGACTTACTGATTTATTGCAAGCCTCTTACGTAGCCCTTTTAACACCTGCACTTTGTGGCTCAATTCATTTCAATATAGAACAGGTGTCTCTCCACTTCTCTCACTGGAATAAATGCTGGCATAAATCACTGAAGCGCACTTGGTGAGAATGACCCCCGATAGGATGGAGTGATGAGGAATCACGTGGTACCTGTTATTCCTTTAGTGGTAGGTCTTTGTAGAGACGTCATTGATTTTTCTTCTCCATAATGCATCTGAAGTTTTAAGTCTTTGCCAAGACTGATTTATTCTTTTCTTGTTTGTCCTTTTTAACGTAGTTAAGCTCGCTCAATATTTTTTAATAGCCTAAAAATATTGGACCGCTGGGAATTCAAATTAAAAGTAATTGCCTCTTGAGTTCAGTATTTAAAAACGGACATACTTTGGAGTTGTATTAATATGCTGCAATCAAGGATGACATTACGTGAGTTTCCAATAAAGCAAGTTTTCTGCCAACTTTACAAATGTGTGCTTTTGCTAGACTATGGAAATTGATTCCTTGTCTAGCAGTGAAGGTTTCTGGCTGAATCAAAGAGGTAGTGTTTAAAAAGAACAAATACACCTAGGGTTTGCGAATTTGGATCCCAAGGAAATGTTAATTTTCCGTGCAAAACTGGATGGCGGTTTTCTGTACAGGGTGTCCCCTTGTCCAAGGTCAAATAACTCTTCCTTAGCGGCCTCCAGGGAGTCAAAAGAAGCTTCATGGTTTCAGGATGAGAAAATAAAAAAGTAAAGTAATTAGCTTTTTGTAGTGCAAGCTGGCCCGAAAGGTTTTTAGGGGAAAATTCTTGAAGGAAGCCTTGTACTTGGATCACCCCTGATGAAGACGACAGGAGGCTGCTGCTACCCATTTCTAAACTAAGACCAGAGCCTAGTCAGACCCTTTGTGTTCGGCACCCTTTGTGTTCCGAACCCTTTGTGTTCGGTTCCCTTTTTACGAAGACCAGAAAATGTCATTGTAGAAAACACTGCATTCGTGCACACGCCCCTGACAACATTCAATTTTGTCCTTAGCCTATCCAGTGCTGTCTTCCTTCCTGACTGTGTCTCAGTTGAATCTGTGCTGAGACAGCAACCTGTACCGTAAAAGGTAGGTGGGGTCTCAGTAGTGGAACAAGGAGGAACAAGGAGACTGTGTATTCCTGTGGCTTGTGAGGCCATTTGGTACCTGTCTTCCTTTTCTCACCTTCTGCTGGCCCCGAGAAAGGGCTTTGAAGAGGAAGGAGGTACATCTGTGCAGGTAGGGGGAAGAAGGTTCGATCTGACACATAATGTGAACTTGGTCTTCTATCTTGTTTAGCACCATTCCTGCTGACTGTACAGGGGTGAACCCTGGGAAAATCAGAAACGGACCTGCACCCCTAGAGTCCTCCAAGTTGTGGTATTTATCATCCTTATGCAGTGGTACCTAGTTTTTCCTATATGGAAGACCTAGACAAATCAGCCAACATATCCCAGCACTTGGAAACAAATAACATTGGATTAAAAACGATACTAAATTAACATGGGAAACCACGTGAGGACTAAAACCCAGTGAGCGCATTTTTTAATACTTCTTTCCTGCTGTAAGAAGTAGTTGACCTATTTTTTTAATTCAGTCACCCCATCCCCGGCCCTGTGTTGAGCTAGAATAGAAGGATTCTCAACCTTAACACTCTTGACCTTGGGGGCCAGATAATTCTTTGTCTTCAGGGGCTGTCCTATACCTCGCGGTATGTTGAGCGGCATTCCCCAGGCTTGGGACAACAAAAAATGTCCCATCGGGAGAGAAACTGCCCTGTTAAGAACCACTTGGCTATGTAACAACTATGTAAATAAGAAAGATACAGTCTTCGAATTACTCCTCCTTTAAAAGCCAGTCCAAATGCTTCTGTTTAATCACAACCAAACCAATGTTCTCCTTCCTTGGAGAACTTAATCCAAATTCTGCCTTTCCCCTCCCAGTCTTTCCCCGACCTCTCCAAAAGCGTTTCAAGTTATCTGAAGTATTTATAAGGCTTTCCAGTAAAATCCAGTGCTGTTATTCTGTATGAGAAAACCGAGGCCTCTGGTCCAATCAATCATTCCACAGTCATTTAATGAGAATCTACTTGGTTTTCCCCTGTGTCTCCTATAGGAGATCTAGAGCTCCTGCCTTCAATGAACCTAGAGTCAGAACTCTCATATGTAAAAAGTAATGTAAATCAATTTGTGTAAAGGACCCACGCTCAACTTCAGGAAGTTCTTTGTGTTGTGGTCCTTTCAGGATACTCTCTGTGGTCCTGTCCAGTCCACTTCAGCAGAGCCGATGACGAGCAGAGGTGACAGTATTCCTCAATATTTTTTCATAGGTTCGCATATCCAGTTGAAAATTCAAAAGTTTTGAACATCAAATCTAACCATTAAGACTCAACTGACATTGGCTACACTGGGCTATTTGCTTCCCTCCAGGTCCTTAAAACAACCCTAAAAATGTACCGTCAACTTTTCCCTTTATCCTCTTGGTTCCCTTTATAGCCACAAACACAAGATCAGGAAAAAAGGAATTTTGTGAAGCATTACTTCATGTTTTAGGGGATATAGAGAAACTAAACGTATCAACGTTCAGAAAAATTAATATTCGAAAGGACAGTCAGAAATCAGAATTAAATTCACCTCTCAGCTAATTTAATATTTTTTTCCAAAAGCATTTGTGGTTTATCTGCTTCCTGTTTTTTAGCCTTGCTTTTATTCCCTTATCATACTAAAGTGCCCCTGGTGGGTTATGTAAGTCTGGACAAGATCCATTCTTTCCTTGGGTCTCCATATGTCTTTCTGTCAAATGGAAACAAAAATGGATTGAATACTGAACTCTCTTCTTGTTTTAAATGTCTCAGATATATGCAAGAATCAATATGTTGCCAGGCTTCCTAACAGAACTGCACATAGTCAGAACGGAAGTTGCTGCCTTCAGGTGGGCAGTTCAGTGATTCAGAGATAGAGCGCTTTGTGCTCCATGTGGTGATGGCCATGGGCTTCTCCTTTTCCAGATCCTTGCTGAAACTGCTAATCTTGCTTCTGGACTTGCTTTGAGAAGAGTAAAGCCTAGGCATGAGCTGGGGTGGGGATGGGGAAGAGTAACATTTTCTGAATACTTGACTGTCTTCATTTCAAATTTTTTTAATGTTTATTATTTTTGAGAGAGAGAGAGAGAGAGAGAGAGAGAGAGAGAGAGAGAGAGAGAGAGAGATGGAGTGCGAGCAGGGGAGGGACAGAGAGAGAGGGAGACACAGAATCTGAAGTAGGCTTCAGGCTCCAAGCGGTCAGCACAGAGCCCGACGCGGGGCTCGAACTCATGAACCGCGAGATCATGACCTGAGCCGAAGTCGGACACTCAACTGACTGAGCCACCCAGGGGCCCCTTGATTGTCTTCATTTCAAAAATTAATTCAGGGGGCCCCTGGGTGGCTCAGTTGGTTAGGCGTCCAACTCTTGATTTCAAGCTCAGGTCATGATCTCACAGTTAGGAGATCGAGCCCTACATTGGGCTCTCACTGGGCATGGAGACTGCTTAAGATTCTCTCTCTCCCTCTCCCTCTGGCCCTCCCCTGCTTGCTTGGGTGTGCATGCATGTGCGCGCTCTCTCTCTCTCTCTCTCTCTCTCTCTCTCTCTCAAAAAAAAATTAATTCATATGATCAAATTAGCTAACTAACTTACCCAATATTGCACCATTAGAAAATGGGGGAGTTGAGGTTCAAACCCAAGAGTCTTGCCTCAGGTACATTCTGCTTTCTCCTCAAGGGAGGCTATCAGGACCCACCTGAGGAGGGTTAGAAGGTAAGCTTGCTTTACCTTTGGTGACCCTTTAATTCCTCCCTTTCCTTCCTCCAAACTGGACCTCAGGGTCCTAATTGCTGTTAGGACCCTAATGTGAAGAACCTCCTGTTTGTACCCTTTGTGGAGAAGTGGTTTGGAGCAAGGACGACCCCTTCACCACAGTCAGAAGCTGGGAGTGAGAGAGAATGGTTGACTGGTTAGTTGGTTGGTTAGTAGGTTGGTTTGTAGACGAGCACAATACGCTGGCCGCCAGACTTCACTCCTCTGTTTCCTGGCTCAAAATCACACATATCAGACTTCACATCAGTCCTCAGCTTACCGTCCCTCCTCTTGGAGCTGTCCTGGCGTTTATGCTCTCCTTCCTTCTTTTCCAGAAACATGGTGAGAGTGTGTAGGAGGTAGAAGAGAGGCTCTGTTCTGAAAGTAGCCAGATATGCTTTCATTTATCTTTCCTTTTTTTTTTTTTGTTTCAAAACCCATTGTTTCATTATAGTTCCCCTGTGGGGCAGTAGAAGTACGTGGAGGCAGGGGGACTTGTGCACATGGAAATGTAGCATTCATCTACTCCCACGTTTGCCTGTTGCTGCTAGAAGTTAAATAGCAATCTATAGCCTCCCAGTGTGTAAACTAATTCTGGGTGAGCATTAGGGACAAAGGTGGGACATTTAATCATCTAACTAAATTTTCAAGTTTTCCAAATGACCCAGTTTTCTTGTAGACGACAGCCTATCATCCACAGAACCACCACCCCTCTTCTGTGAGCACCACACCTGTTCTGATATTCCTACAACTGCTCCAGATGCTGGTGGTTTAGGGGACAGAGAAGTTTAGGGAATGGTTAGAAAAACAGAGTGAGGGGTGCCTGAGTGGCTCGGTCATTTGCGGGTCCGACTCTTGATTTGAGCTCAGGTCATGATCCCAAGGTCATGGGACCAAGCCCCATGTTGGGTTCCACACTGTGTGTGGAGCCTACTTAGGATTCTCTCTCTCTCTCTCTCTCTCTCTCTCTCTCTCTCTCTCTCTCTCTCTCTCTCTCTCCTCATTGCCCCCTTGCTTGTTTGCATGTTTTCTCTCTCTGGAAAATAAAATAAGATAAAATAAAATAAGAGTGATATGCCAGTTTGATTGGAAATGAGAGAACCTTGCGGAGTATCAACTCAAGGCAGGCTCTCTATCTCATCTCTCCTCACCCCTGTCCCCAGCACCTTGTGTTGGCCCAGGAGCAGAAATAACCGTAGCCACCATTTATTTGAAGGCCCATGCAGGCCAAATACCATGTCAAGTTTCTCTAATCTCTATATCAATCCGTTAATGTAGGTATTTTATCCCGATTTCATACTTCGGGTAACTCAGAAAGTTTAGGTTAGGCAGAACTAGGGAAACTACTAGGTGCTTAAAAATACAATTTGACTTGAATTTTGAACTATAAGCGATCTAAACTGATCTCTTGATATATCAGCTCCTCCATCTGGGATATCACCTAGGTTGGTGGCTTGAACTATTAAGATGTGACTGAATTTAAATGTGTAGTTTCTATATACAAGATAATTTACTCAAGAATAATAGCTATACCACTACTCTGGCAAATCTCCTTATGAGCTATAAAGATAGTAGCTGCATAAATATGCATTCAAATCTGTTTGTCCGTAAATAGCAGATCTGATTTGAGTATCTTCATTTCTGGACTTTTTTTTTAACTTATTTTTCTTTTTTCATTTTTCTTTTTCTTTTTCTTTTCATTTTCTTTCATTTTTCTTTTACTATGGACGACACAGCTCATCCCTGTAAGTTCGAAGTGGGTCATGTTCAAAATTCTTAAACCCAACCTCAGCTTTTGCCTTCCCAGATCTATTCCCAACACTCCCACCCTGCGACCTTCTTGGAATCAGTCTCTCCTTATCAGCTTCCCTCCATATTAGATCTTATGGCCACCTGCCTAAGATTCGAGGGTTTTGTCTTCCCAAAGAGGGCAGGCCCTGTGCCTTCATCCTGGCGCGCAGTAGGTGCCCAATACAAGCTTCTCCATCGAAGACTGCAGCCCTGCTATTTTAGAAACGAGGCCGCGTGGCATATCAAGCAAATAGAACCTTCTGTCGCCTCTTGATGCACAAAAGAATTGGAAAATACTGTGTGTTACACATCGCTATTAAGGGCATGTGTGTCCTCTGGCAAGAGGCTATCACAGAATGTGTTGTACGATAACGTCCGTCTCTTGAGTGCTGTTTTACCTTAATGGAAAATTTAAAATGCAGAGTGAACAACAGATTGATTACTTTATCAAGGCAATTAGCCTCCACATAGAATTTGCTTGCAGGTTACTTCAGGTTAAAAACATTTGGGTTGCCGATTGTAATTTTTCTGTGTTTTTAATTCTCTGCCGTGAGAATCCATTCACATATATCATTTTCTCCTAGTTCTTTCTGCTGGGTACAATTAACTACAGCATAAACCACTGTACGTGGCATCCTACAGGTCCTTCTGAATTTGTCTTCACCGATGCGTTCCCGAGAGACAGCTGTGGTGGAATGCGAGGAACACAGAACTCATTGTCCAACAAACCTGGGTTTCACCCTGACCTCTGACAGTCGTTGGGTGATTGGGACAAATGAGGGGAAAATAGAGACAGTGATAGGATTGAAATTATGGGGCTGTCTTGAGGATTGATTGACCACGGTGCCTGAAACATAGCAAGTGACCAATAAGGAGGAACTGTTTTATTATCATCATTGTTAAAGCTCTTGAAGTTTCAGCTCTGGGTCATTTAGCTCATCAGGCCATCCTTGAGCCAATCCAGCCATTGTCACGCACAAATGGACCTTCAGAGCCCTCATCAGCTTGTAGCCACTGTCCTGAACTATGACATGGAAACCATCGTGCACTATGCTTCTAGACTGGTTCCTGAGTTTCGCATATTCTGTTCTTGCACTTAATAAATGCTGCTTACTGTTACTAAAATTGTCTTTAGCATGGCAGATGTGTTACCCACATGAAACGCTCCCCTAGGAAAGGTCCCAAGAGTAAAACTGAGGAACAGCTACTTGCCAGATCCCTGCCCCAGGGAGTTGCACTGCACATTAGAATATTGAAGACTCTGAAAAGTAAAAGAATATTAAAGACTCTGAGGGGTCCTATATCGTCCTTAGTTTATGCGTATGAAATTGGTTTTTGCCATCACAAAGTACCTCATTGCAAGGAAGGCTCTTCTGTTCTTGCTGTCTTCGCTTTTGTATCAACAACCCTTACCATTCTTTCACTGTCTTTGCACTTCAGGGGAGTCCTTCAGTGCCAGGTGCTATGAAGTTGTAATCACTGCGGCCAGGCCACCATAGAACATGTCAGGACCGTAGAACCAGCCGGGACCATAGAACATGTCAGTCTGTTCATTGGAAGCTTCCAGGTGGTTGGTATTCAATGCCGCTTTCTAGCTTGTACACACGTTCTTCTAACGTCACGATGTGCTCTGATAGCTGGCAACTTCCTCTGAGATCCGCTGAATTTTAAAGTGTAGCCAATTAAATGGGAAGTATGATCTCACGTAGAGGAGGCTATCCATCACATATACACCCCCGTGCTGTGATTCCACGTGTCACAAGCTTATGGCTTGTCTTTCAGTTTGCTATGAATTAATATACCCGTGCACCAGTTTACAGCCCTAATGGCCATCTTGGAATAAAAGTTGCTCATGGTATATAGCTATTGAGCTAGGGTCTCCTGGGTCATAAGTAAATCCCACTTTAAGTAATACTGTTTGAGCATTTGAATTTATAGAAGAGGTAAGTGGGAAGAATTATTCATTTTGCTAATGGATCCATTGCAAGATTGATTTGTAGGGCCCTGGCAAAATATATTTAAATAAGCATTGAATTATACACAACTTTCCAAGATCAAACCATTTTATTAGATAAAGAAGGGGATAGCTGCCTTGGGCTATGTGGTTTGATTCCTTCCCTTAGCAGCATTCTTTGGATCTGATATATTTTTTTTGTTTGTTTCTGCATAGTTGGCATCTCCTGAAGAGGCTTTCGTGACTGGAATATTTTGTGAAATATTATCATTCAGGTCTCTCCTTTTACCGCTTGAGAAATCTGTGCTGTAGACCTGTGTTCTTAGGTTTTGTGTTCTGTGAAAAGGCACCATTCTTCGGTTTGGTTTTGGATAGATTTTGTTTGAACACTGTAAATGTCTTGTAGGGAAATGAGTTAGGTATTTAAGGAGTGTGCCAACTTTTAGACCACCTGAGTGCCGTTTGTACATTATAGACATACGTTGTCTAATGATACTCATTCAGCCTAAAAGAGGGAAGAGATTGTCAGAAATAGCAAACTCATTCCCAAGAGCACCTAATGCATCGGGTGAATCATCCTGAAACTCTGAAGAGTTATGATACCGAGATCCTGGGGGAAATAGCACAGCCAAATATTTAAGAAAGGACAGATATCATGATCTTCTGGAAAGGATCTTTATAAATCAGAAAGCCGAACTAACTGACAGAGACTGGGAGGATGAATTGCTTTTCAGTCAGGCACAACTTTCTATTAGGTACGTTTCCATCAATGCCCTCACCCGCACTGCAAGAACCACCATTGGGGGTCGTGTTTTCTAGAATCCCTCACAGGTTGGTCCAACACAGCCAAACTCTCTCTTCATTCCCCGAGGAGTTAGAAACTGCCTGTCTAAGAAGCTAAACAATTAACCATCCTGATGTGAGGTTGGCCTGCCAACATGGAACCAAGTATAGCGCGGGGCTTTTGGACACTATCGGGAAACCTAGAACTCATTTTTGTCAGACTGCCTCTGGAAAACGTCGCCTTTACTTCAGGAGCTAGGAGTGAGCCTACCCAGCAGAATATCGATTGCCTACGTTTTTTAGTGTAGCTATATGCCAGTCACCATGCTTTCCATATGTGACTTCATTTACAGGTGAGAAAACTGGAGCTTAGAAAGGTAGCTTGTAAGTAGCAGATCAGGGACTCCAACTTGACCCATAGAGTCCAGAGGTCAAGGTTGTTTTTTTTTTTTAATGTTTATTTATTTTTGAGGGGGGGGGGAGAGAGAGAGACAGCGCAAGCGGGGGAGGGTCAGAGAGAGAGGGAGACACAGAATCCGAAGCAGGCTCCAGGCTCCGAGCTGTCCGCACAGAGCCCGACGTGGGGCTCGAACCCATGAACCGTGAGATGATGACCTGAGCTGAAGTTGGCCGCTTAACCGACAGAGCCACCCAGGTGCCCCCAGAGGTCACATTCTTAATCCTAGCAGTCCGCTTTGAAAGGGCTTGCGTGCTTATCATGAGGGCATGGAAAGGTAAAGGACACATCACAGTGACAGCAACCCAGTGCTTCCTCTTGCCAGGTACCATGAGAAGGCTCTACGTGCATTATCTTTTGTAACCCCCCCCCCAATGATATTGTGAGGCTGAGCTTATTATTTGCCCCCAATGTTGAGATAAGAAAATGGAGATTGGAGCGTAACACTTAAAGGAACACTTTACTTTAAAGGAACGCTTTACTCAAACTCTGTGGGCTGGGCCCCTGTCTGCATGAGACGTGGGTTGGGAGCTACCTGTGCGGTGGAGGAAATGCCCAAAAGAGAAACTGTTTGAGCACGAATACCGTTCTTAAGCACAAATCAAGTAGGGCGTATAATTCCTTTGCAGCAAAGATGGAACAGCCTGCTCACTGAAGCAGAAACACAGCGTTCCTTTTCTTTAGGGATCGTGAAGCCAGAGGGTGAGTGAAGGAAGGGGTGTGAGTTTAGAGGGTTTTTCACATAGAAAGTCCTAACCCCTCCCGATTCCTTCTCTTTAAAGACCGAATGTTATCATAGTATGGGCTCTTTGAGTACAGTTAGAATATAGGCAGCATTCTGTGAAACGTGGCCTGTATTTATGGCCAGGGTCTTGACACAACTGTGCTTTTAAGATGCGTTTTGTTTGTTTTTGTAACACTAAGAATAAGAAGTTATTATTATACGCTCTCACGTATCCCTTAACCTTTGACATCCGTAAGGTCGGTTTGTACAAAAACTTTTGATCCTTTATGCTGGAAAGTGGGTAAACAAAAGGCGCCCAGGAAACAGAGCCTTGCCACCGAAGTCGTCGGGTCAGTCGTGTATCCTCTCGTCACCCCATTTCTTCTCCCACAGCAGATGCCCTAAACCCCTGCTGCTTGGCTCAAGCCTCTGCCCTGTCTGAAGCCCACCATATTACTCAGGATTCTCCAGAGAAACAGAACTAATAGGGTATATATAGGAAGGAAGGGAGAAAGAGAGAGTTCGCCGATAAGCATTGGCTCGTGGGGTTATGGAGGGCAGGAAGCCCCACAGTTGACCGTCTACAAGCTGGAGAGTCAGGACAGCCAATGGTGTGGTTCATTCCAAGTCCAAAGGTGTAAGAACCAGAGGAGCCAATGGGAGACGTTCCGGTCTGAGTCCAAAGGTCTGAAAATCAGTATGCGGGGTATGTCAGTCATGTAAATCCTGGGTCAGAGCCATCAGACCGGAGAACTAGAAGCACCAACGTAGGAAGGCAGAAGGCAGACGTCCCAGCCCGTGCAGAGAACCCATTCACTCTTCCTCCATGTTTTTGCTCTATTCAGGCCCTCAAGGGATTGGATGATGCCCGCTGCCATTGTGGAGGGTGATCTCCTTTGCACAGTCCACTGATTTCGAATACTCCGCTCTTCTGGAAATACCCTCCCAGACACACTCAGAAATAATGTTTTCCCAGCTATCTGGGAATCCCTCAGCCCAGTCAAGTTGCCATATAAAATTAACCATCACACCTTTTCGGTGGATATACTCTCAGTGTTGCAGAAAAAGGTCCAGGTGAGCCCGCATAGCTCCCCTCTTCTGCACCTTCAGACTGCTCGCACTTGCCGTCACCCTCTGGCCCATTTCCCTTGACACCGGAGATGTCTCTCTTCCTGCTCGGAGATCATCTTCCTGTACACGCACAGACTATTCTTCCAGACTCTTCAGTGGCCTTGTTCTCAATCAGTCCTCTCTCCCTTAAAATTCTAGCATTTTCTTTCCCGCTGGCTATGCTGTCTTTTGGAATGCAAATATGCTCAGGTGGGGCACCCGGGTGGCTCAGTCGGTTAAGCGTCCGACTCTTGCTTTCCGCTCAGGCCGTGATCTCACAGTGTGTGGGTTCGAGTCCCACATCGGGCTCTGCGCTGACAGTGTGGAGTCTGCTTGGCATTCTCTCTTTCCCTCTCTCTCTCTGCCCCTCCCCCACTTGCATGTGTCCCCCCCTCAAAATCAATAAATCAATAAACAAACAAGCAAACAAACATTTAAATATGCTCAGCTAAAAGAGTTCTGGAGACTGGACACCCTTTGGTGCTAATTTGTGGGGAAGAGAATAGAGGAAAATGAGTTATAGGTTCACTCCCATGTCCTGTCCCCTGTATAAAAATAATCCATTAGTGAAATGTTCTGATCTCTTCAATGAGTATGATGATATAGACATGATAGGTCTCTTTTGAGGATCAAGTGAAATAATGCTTATCACTGAATAAATGTGGATCATCAAATATAGAAACTAGAACCCAGTAAATATTCAAAAACAATGACAGCTGTGGTCATGGTATTATTTGTAGTACTTCTAGTAGTTGTAGGAATAATTATATGGGGGAATTGAGCTGAAATATTTGCAAGGCACCCTCTACCTGTCCACATACAAGTTTGGACCTTGTCATGGCCTGTCCAGTCCTTTTCACGGTGTTCAGTACATTATAGCCGAATCCCAAGTCTCCCAGTTTCATTTCCTCTCCAAGAGACCCTTGTTGCAGGCATACTGGACCACTTACCCTTCCCCAGTCATGCTGTGGAGTTGCGTGACTTATGACTACGTTCATGCTGGTTCCTCTGCTTTCCCAGTATTTCTCCCTTCTTTACAAGACCTAGAATGGTACACCTTGATCACTGATATTTTTCTCACCGCCACACTCCTCAGGGCAGAATCCGTGATCCCACAGCCTTTATATGTACTGCTCCCACGTTGGATGACCACTGTTGACTTGCTTTTCTATCTGCTGCCCTGCGAATTCCCGGAGGACTCAGATGAGTTACACTTGGCCTCTCCAATGACTGGGCACTCAATAAAAGCCTAGCAATCGTGGTAATGAACCACTGACGGGGCCTCATGATACTGTCCCACCAGGTGAGAAACCCTGTGTTCGCTTTCACCAGATTTTTTACCACATGATTGGAAATTCTTCCTTTACTTTTAAAGCCATTAAATAGCAATGTTCCTTTCTTAGACATTCTGAAGATGGGAAGTTAATACAGTGTTCAGTTCCCTCCTTTCTACTCCAGTTGATGCTAAGAAATCGAACCTTTTAGCTTCTTGATGATAAGGGGGAGGTAGCCTCTTAAAAATAATTGATTCCAATAAGCAGAATCCCTTCTCAGCCACTTTTCTCTTGTCTCTCTGTGAGAGCATGAATGATTTTAGTGATTTCTCATCAATGTGAAAGACAATTCTGCCATCTTCCCTGTTCAATGTGTATGAGGCCACTTAGCAAACTTGGAGGTGGTAATTATCATCAACTTACTCTTTCATCCAAGATGCAAAGCACGGCTTCAGCATTTAACGAAGAGTTGCAGGCAAGAAGAGAATCCGATTGGTTCGGCCTCAGTCTTATTGGCAGATTCGGAGGTATGATGCTGGTGGGCAAGAAATTGATGGAGGAGGAAGGGAGCATACAGGGCTCCCATAGCCAAGGGGCTGGATTGTTGCTTAATTTTGAGGTTGGCAACTTTGCCACAGCTAACAGCTTCTTTGCATTTTAGTAACTGGCTACAGATACCCTACAAACCTTATCACTTTGTTTTTTCCTGCAGGGAGATCAAACCCTTTCCTCCAAAAGTGGATTTTCTACTTAGTTCTTCACTTGTTGGCAACCTCAGTTTTAGAAATGATCTAAAAAGTCAATGTCTTCAAATGTCCTCTTTTATTCTCTTTTTTTTTTTGAGAGAGAGAGAGAGAGAGAGAAAGCAGGGGAGGGGCAGAGGGAGAGAGAGGGAGAAAGAATCTTAAATAGGCTCCACACTCAATGTGGAGCCTGACATGGGGTCTTGATCCCATGACCTGTGATCATGAGGTGAACCAAAATCAAGAGTCGGACTCTTAACCGACTGAACCATCCAGGTGCCCCAATAAATGTATTTTCTGTTAGAAAGTTAAATTATCAGGTTTTTTTTTTTTTTGAAGTTCTTTGGTTTGGCATACTGAATCTGAATTTTTTTTACCTTCTTTTTTTCACATTCTCTCTTTCTTATTATTTTATTTCTTAAGTTTATTTATTTTGAGAGAGAGAGAGAGAGCATGGGAGGGGCAGAAAGAGAGGGAGAGATAGAGAGAGAGAGAGAATCCTAAGCAGGCTCCACACTGTCAGCACAGAGCCAGCCATGGGGCTCGAACTCATAAACCTTGAGATCAAGACCTGAACTGAAATCAAGAATCAGATGCTTAGCCAACTGAGCCACCCAGGCGCCCCACATTCTCATCTTCTTAAATCAACTATAATACTTGCTTTTAAAACACAGTTTCTCAACATTATGGACAGATTGAGCCAGATAGCTTTGTTCTGGTTGATTGTCCTTTTCATCATAGGATGTTGAGCAGTGTCCCTGGCCTCCTACCCTTGACATACCAGCAGCACATCACCCCTGCCCTTGAGTTGTGACAACCAAAAAAGTCTCTAGAATACCATATGTGCACGGGGGTGGGGTGGGGTGGCAAAAACACCCCCAGTTGAGAACCACCAATTTAACATACTTTGTCCATTTTGAAGCCTCCATGCCAGAACATGGAAAGAATTCTCTATTTTAGAAAGGAAAAGAGAAAGAAATGATGGGCAAGGCAGGTTTTCGCCAAAGAATAATGGAAGTCAATCTCATTCAGCTTCCAGATATTTCTGTAGTGTTTATCTGGTGGAAGGAACTGTATGTTCTTATTTTTATCCTTATTAATTGATTCCTCTTTTCATTAGGTTCATCATCTGGACATAGGTTATGCCTATGTTTTAATTTCTGCTGTAGATTTACAGATTATATACGTGGTCCGAAGAATGAATTTGGAAGGCACATGTTCCCCATTTGCCCCTCTATATCCATTCTCTACGGTTTTTTGGACCTATTCTGACCACAGGGTGTGGGCTAAGTGAATCATCCAGAAACTTTTGCCCTCGGGCTTCAAGATGGTTCAGTTAGAACAGACCATTGGCTTCAGCTCATGATCTCATGGTGGTGAGATTGAGCCTTGCATCAGGCTCTGGGCTGAGTGTGGAGCCTGCTTAAGATTCTCTCTCTGAGAGTGGCTGGGTGGCTCAGTTGGTTGAGTGTCCGACTCTTGACCTTGGCTCAGGTCATAATCTCATGGTTTGTGGGATCATGCCCCACATCTGGCTCTGCACTGACAGTGTGGAGCCTGCTTGGGATTCTCTCTCTCCCTCTCTTTGCCCCTCTCCTGCTCGCTCTTGCTTTTTCACACTCTCTCTTGCTCTCTCTCTCTCTCTCTCTCTCTCTCAAAAAACAAACCAAAAAAAAGGACAGGTCACTGGGGATCACTGACAAGAGATAGGAGGATAGGAGGAGAGATGGGTTGGGATTCCTCTGTCTTTGGCCACAGTTTTTTTCAGGTGGCCCTTCTTCCAAGGCTACAGTTCTCTCTGGCTTCCAATAATAATTCTTCGCGTGTCCTTTCAGGTTTTAGTGAGATAATGACTTTCTACTCTTTTCGTCCCTGGGAACGTCGCTATTTCATAAAGGTCTTCTGAATGCTGGCCTTGTTTCTGAAAATGGTCCCTTTATTAGACACTCTTCAGTTACTCCCTGGAATATACTATCTGTTTCCTTCTAGAACACTGCCCATACAAGATGATCCTTCTTTTTTCAGTAAACCCAGGTAGCTTTTAGTAACTTGTTTCCATCAGGACCTTGACTGCCTTTGTGAAGTCTTGTAAATTTCCCATCCCACTACCTGGAAGGTTGCTGACAAACCTTGGCATTGCTATGTGTAACAAAGTGAAGGTATGGAATTATTTTGACTCTAATAAGATTATGGTGGTTACATCTGTCTTTATTTATGCAGAGAGATATAAAGGAAGCTTTCTGTTTGCTTTAGAGTGTTTCTCACCAAGCACAGATTCCAAGACAGAGAACTATCACATTTCTTGACTTGATCTGACTTTGAGGTTCCATGTGTATTCATGATTATGTGATCTTTACCATCAATAATAGCCAATGATATCATGTACCCCTCATATATGAAGGCCTATACTAGGTGCTGGGTATAGGGGTGCAAAGTATATGAACCTTGGTCCTCCTGCCCGGATTGAAGAAACTTGGCTAAGCATGTAGACTATGGGAAGATCATTTGATTGTTTTTTCTTTTAGAAAGCATTAAAATCATCTTTCTTTCATATTCTTCCTCATGTCATTCAATCTGGTCGCCACTGATACCCCCACTCGGTTCCATGTAGTCACTAAATCATAGAAATCCTCCCTTTAAATGTGTGCTATACAACAGCAACATAACATGAGCCATATGTGTAATTTTATATTTTCTAGCAGCCACATTGAAAAAGCGAAAAGAAACTTAATTTTCTTTTAGGTGCACTTACATTTAATAGTATATTTTATTTAGTCCAAAATATTACGTACATTTTCGTTTCACACTTAACTATTACAGAAAAGTTTAGTAAGTATACTTTGTAAATACTAAGTCCTTAAAATCTGTATGTTTTATACTTACAGCACATCTCACTGCAGATACCAAATATTCATTGGAAATATTTAGCCTGTATTTGGACTTCATCAAATTTACTGTTGAAAGAGTAGATCCATGTTACCCAAGTTGTTCCAAACATACTTGAATATTTGCAATAGCTGGATTGAGTACTGGTTTTTTTTTTATTTAAATGTTAATTAATTTAAATTTTAAACTAAATATTCAGTTCCTTGGTTGTATTACCTCATTTCAAGTGCTCGTGGCTACCATATTGGACCACGCAGGTCTAAATTATCTCCAGAATGCATTTCCTCTTGTCACCTAACCACTAAAGACTTAGATTAGATGAAAGCTTAGATTGGTTGTTTGGACTATTACCACATTCTCCAATCTGACCTCTTTGTCTTTCCACTTCTCCCATCTCACCTGAGCCCATCATCCTCACTGGTTCCAGAAGGATTTTGGTAAAACATATATCTGATCACATCATTTTCACTGCTTAAGAGTTCTTCAGTGCCCACTGTTGGCATCAGGATAACGCCCAATTTCCTCAACATGGCCTCGGAGGCCCTCTCTGACCTGGTCCCTGTCAACTTCTCCAGCCTCTTCTGCTTGTTCCCCCATGCTTCAAATACACTGGACTATTCCCTGTTCTCTAAGAGCATCATGCACAAATATCTGTCTACAAATTGACTTGCACTAGGTTCTCCCAAATCCTACTGTTTATTCAGGACCCAGATCAAATGTCATTCGCTATAAGAAGCCTTCCACTAGCCCTCTGCCAGGTAACAGTAATGTCCCTATTCATATCTCAAGTGAAATGCTTCACCCATTGCAGTATCTTCCGACGTAGTTCATCTGGCTCCTGAAATAGTCTCAGAGCTCAGAACAGAGGCCACAAACTATAGACTGTAGGCTCAATCATGTGCCTTACTAAATATGCTCTTTCATTTACATAGTGTCTATTGCTGTGCTTATGCTCTGTGGCAGAACTGAATAGTCACACCAGAGACCAAATGACCCACAAAGGCAAAAACTTTTCATACTTGGCCATTGATTGGAAGCGTTTGCCTCCCTCAGTCCTAGAGTACCAGGCACATGGCAGGTTCTCGATAAATGTTAGTGGAATTGGATAGTAGATGAACTCGATGAAGTTGCATTGATGAGTTGAATGAAAGTTGATGTTTTTGTCTGTAATTGCGAAGATTTTAGAGACTAGAACCCTTTTTGCTCCCTCTTTAGAATTCTTTAGGATGCCTACCTTATTGCCACTTTGTCACTGTTGGCCTGAATGAAACAAGTTTTGATTTACCACCTTCATTTTTTTTTTTTAATGTTATGTACCACCTGCCATTTGTCCTGTGATTTCTATGTGATTTCACTTGTTTCCCACAGACACAAATTGATCAGCTCCTGAGAATTTGAGTGCCTCCAACACACAGATGTGGCAGAAGCTGTGGATTCAAGTCTTGACTTGATCTTTGGCCTAATTGGTTACTTTGGAAAAGACAGTTGACCTAACTAGTTAGTGTTCTTTTCTGATTCTTTAGTGCAAATGACAATATCCCACCTTCGAGTTATTGCTTGTAGAGCGTGTGGATACAATCGGCAGTTTTGCAATGAGTATTATTAACATAACAGATTTTCCTCAAGTAAAAAGCTATTTTTCTTCCACAGAGAATGGAAAAACAAGCTTAGAGTCAGCCTCCATTATTAAAAGTTGCCCATTTGGGGGGAGAAATTATTGGCCATCAATAATCCTATCATAATTGGGTACTCACACCAAAAGACCACTTGGCCATGACTTCAAATGTTACATTTAAAATCTAGAATTCTGAAAGCAGACGTTGGAGATGGCTCTCACCGTTGAGCCATATCTTTATGAACGAAGAACTTGAAGGATGCGAGGCTACAGATCATGTAGAAAGGTCTGGAGGCTTTATGACACGAGGGCAAAAGATGGAGGGGCTGTCAGTGGGAAGTTTGATTTCTAGCAGGATGTTCTATCTAATAGTGGCTAGAGGCGTTCATTATCCACACCCACATGCACACCAAGCCTTAGAGTTTACGTCTGTACCTCACAGTTTTTCTCAGAATTCTTGGGTTAGTGACAGATTCCACTTCTTGAACACTACAGTATGCCATTAATATATCTTGTTTCTATAACTCATCTCTTGTCCTAACAATAACCCTGTGAGGTAGGTGCTATTATCTCCAGTTTGCAGGTAAGGATACTGAACCCCCAGAAGACCAAATGCTCTGCACCCAGCTCATGAAACAAGCAAGTGGCAGACCTAGGATTCGATCCCAAGTCTCAGGAGCCCATGATCTTGACCACTACGGAAGCTATAATGTTTTCTGAGATGAAAGAAATTAGGCTTTTGCGGGGGCAGGGCAGTGCCCCTTCTGTGCTTTGGAATACTGTACTTTTTTCATTTGAAGGACTGAATCCTAGAACTAGGAAGGGCCAGAGAAATCACCTAATGTAACCCTCAGAGGTTGAACAACTTGCTCACACTACCTCAGCTAAGTTAGCATAGTGATAAGCACAATAGTCTCCTGACTCCTAGCCCAGTGCTTGCCATAATCTACATCCCAATTCACATTTACGGCTGGATATAAATAAGCCTACACCCATTACACCCATTTCTTTTTATTTTAAGATTCATTTTAAGAAAAGTCTTTCTGCGGAAAGAGGAGAAAAGAAAACAGTACTCCAGAAGTAAATGAAAGATGATTTATTTTTACCAAATCTGCAGGGAATCCAGTGAGGGATGCCAGCACACATCAAATTACCTACTTAAGAGTTTTGCTGCTGACAGTCGGGGCTACTGTGGGCAACTCTCTGGATCTCTTTGAGCCATAATTTCTTACCTGGAAAATGAAGACTCTGAGCCAGGTGAAATCTAAGGTCCTTTCTGGCCCTTAGTTTATGATTTCAGGAGTGTGATGAGGAGGTGCCAGGACCAATGAAAGGAGACAGTTTTGGGCTCAGTATTAAGAAATTCTTTCAAAAGGGCACAGCCTTCCTCAAATGAATCGGGGTGCCTTAAGAGACGAAGAATTCCCATATGCAAGCAAAAAATGGACAGCCCCTTGATGGGAATGTTGTAGGAGCTGTTCAGATGTTGTATTGATGATTGGGTGACCATTATGCCTGAGGTTATTTCTATACTTCACACTCTGAGAAATGAAATCCGTTGAACTTTTCAGGCATAACCACACCATCTGACCTGTGGTCACCTACATAGTCATTGAACAAGTAGTTATTGAGTACCCTTGAGGACTGCAGGCAAGGGGCTAGAACTGAGGATGTCAAGACACGCCCTCTGTCTTGAATGTCATAGACGAGGGATCAACAAATTATGGCCCACAGGCCACATCCCGCCCACCGTCTTTCTTTCTAAATAAAATTTTACTGCACACAGCACACCCATTTACTTTCATGTTGCCGATGGCTCCTTTTGCGCTACTGTACCAGAATTGAGTCGTTGCAACGGGGACCGTGTGGCCCACAAAGCCTCAAATATTTGCTCTTTGATTCTTCGTGGCAAAAGTTTGCCAACCCTTGGTGTAGACGAACACGGACATCTTGACCTTCAATCTAGTGGCCTACGTACAGAACTGGAGGAAGAACAAAGGCAGCGCATGTAATTACTTCTTCTTCAAGAGGGATCAGAAAATGTTCAGAGGGATCAAACCATGTAATCATGACGCCTTTGAGTGGGAAGAAACCTAGGCAGTTTTACCTGTCCCAGTTTTTCAGCCATTCCTCTACATCTTGCCTCTACAGCACCCCTGATACCCTGAATTTCTTTCATGAGGAAAGTATACATGCTCCCTCCAGAGAAGTGGGAAAATTTTGGAAAATGTAGCCTGCCCGTGTCTGCAGAAGCGTAAGAGGTTCATAGGTGGCCTTTGTGTTCTAAAAGGGATGAAGAGCCACCCATCTTCAGGTTACTGTCTGAATTTCAGGTGAAGCAAGTTCATACTCTATAGCTGGCCCATGCTGATGACGCTGACCTGCAGTAAATGAGGGACTAAGGGCTTGGGGCCGGTCCTCTCTCCCGTACACAGGGATGAAACCCCAGCTTCTGTGGCCATGTTTTTATCGCTCCGGCTATATTCCTAAGTCCTATGAAGTAGGATTCCAAGATACTCAATAACCAGTTGTAGGGAGACGTGGAAGAATGATCAGGACCACCTCTGTCGCTTGCTTGTGCCCTAATGTCATATAGGACCTCCTGGGGTACACTCCTCACAGTAGGAATTCTCAAGATAAGTGGCATGGACTGGTTGACTGGCTTCTTCTACAATTTATTGCCAGTCCAAAGAGGACTACGACAGCGTGATTAATGATTTGTTAAATATCCCACTCACTTATATGTCAAAGCCTTGACACTCTATTTTTAAAATTCCTCTGATAAACTCACGAAGGTCTCTCTAGAGGAAAAAGAACTTTTTTTAAAAAAATTTTAACTCTGACATGATTTCAGCCCTCGGAAAACTACAAGAACAGCACTCTGTGGTATACCACTGTGTCCCATATTTTCACAATTACAGTGCTGCAGTAAGTAACCTTGTGCTTATGTGTTTTCGTATTGTCAGAGATAACGTGTTTAGGATAAATTCTACCGAGTGGGATTGCTGAGTCAAGAGGTAAGTACACATATAATTTGGTTAAATACTGCCAAATTCCCTTCGGGAGAGTTCCACCAGTTTGCAGTCGCACCAGCAGCATGTCTGCACCTGTTTCTCCTCAGCCTTACCTACGGAGTGTGTTATACTTTTTAATTTTGGCCAATATGGTACATGAGAAATGGATTCTTTTTTTTTAATGTTTGTTTTATTTTTGAGAGAGAGAGAGCACGAGAGCTGGGTAGGGGCAGAGAGAGAGGGAGAGAAAGGATCCGAAGCGTGCTCTGCACTGAACGCTGAGAGCCCAACACGGGGCTCGGACTCATGAACCGTGAGATCGTGACTTGAGCTGAAGTCAGGCAATTAAATGACTGAGCCACTCAGATGCCCCAAGAAATGGACTCTTAATGTCGTTTTAACTTGCATATCCTAACGTGCATATCACTTGAGTGAGGGTGAATGTGTTTTGTAAGCCTAAAGGACATTTTAATGTCTGTTTTGTGTGTGAATTACCCACATTTTTGTACATTTTTGTGTCTGGGATTTGTTTTTTTCCCCTCAGAATTTAAGAATTATTTATGTAGTGAAGATAGTAGTCACTTATCTGTCACACATGGTGCAGTATTTCTCTTGGTTTGTCAGTTATCTTTTCTTTTTGTTTATGGTATTTATTGACATTCATTAAGGTTTTTCTATTTTTTTTTTTTTTTGGTGTTTATTATTTATTGAGAGAGACACAGAGTGTGACTGGGGCAGGAGCAGAGACAGAGGGAGACACAGAATCCGAAACAGGCTCCAGGCTGTGAGCTGTCACCACAGAACCCGATGTGGGGCTCGAACTCACGGACCTTGAGATCATGACCTGAGCTGAAGTTGGACACTTAACCAACTGAGCCACCCAGGCGCCCCCATTAGGTTTTTTAAAGTATTGTTAGGTAGCGAGATTTAACTATCGTTTGTTTTATTGTATTTGCCTTTGGAGTTCTAGTTAAGACTTCTTACTAAACCTGGCTTACAGAGGAATTCACCCATGTTTTCTTCTAGTGCTTGTATGTTTTCACTTTGCATTAGATCCCTGACCCATTTGAAATTTATTCTTATGTATGGTGTGAGGTGTGGATCTAATTTATCTTTTTCCAAATGGCTAATCTTTGTCCCAGCACCATCTATCAAAAAAGTCTGTCTTTGCTGCAGTTATACAAGATATGACTTTTATTATATACTAAAGTTCTGTATTTACTTGGGTCTATTTTTGAACTCACTGTTCTTTTTTAATGATCTCTACTGATGCACGAGTGCCATGCCTGTTCAATTACAGAGGCTTTATAATATGTTTTATGGTCTGGTAGGGATAGTATATACTCATAGTTTTTTTCTATCTTTGTGTTTTTCCATGACTGTGTTCATTTTTTCACATGAGGTTCCATGACCACTTGTCTAGCTCTCTAAAAAAGCTTGTTGACATTTTTGTTAGGATTATGGTAAATTTATAAATTAGCTTTATAAATTAAACCAATAAATGAAACGACATCTTTATACTGTTGAGTCATCCCATCAGCAAACAAGTAATGTCCTTCCATTTCTCCAAAGCTGTTTTTCTGTCTTTTATGAGCAAAGAAACTTTAAGAAAATCAGATTTGTCTTTGGACTATTGGTGTTATTCAGAACATGAGAAATGTATTTTGTGATGATTTCATGGACATATCTAACAGTAGAAAAGGGAAGCACAAATCTGCTCCAAACCTATTCCAATTGTATTCCATGATGAAATGTCCCAGTCCAGCACTTACTCATTCATTCATTCATTCATTCTCATCAGTGACTTCACTGAAGCCAGAGAGAACAACTTTTCAAAACCCAAGAGAATAGTTGTAAAGGATGATAGTCATGACTGACAATAATGATTCAAAAATATTTTGACAGTCTGAAATGATCAGCCTAAACTCAACAAGTAGAGAAAAATCTACCCGGAGCTTCAAAAGTAGAATCACATATGTAAAATTCAAGAAAAAAAAATCTGCATTAGCTGCAGTACTTTTGATATCTGGAGGAGGTATCTAGATTGACCCACAAACTTAATAGGGGCCAATGCTTCCCATTTAGCAGCTCTTAAACTTACATATTTATCCAAGCTTCATTAAAACATGTGTGGTGACCAGATCAAGGCAAGCAGTGCACTGCTTTGGTCGGACCAACCTGTAGGGAACACTCTTTTCATGTGAGAAGAAGAATCATAAATTAAGTAAAGAGGGACCGCTAGGGAGAATCTAGAGGAGAGCACCCAGAGATGTCAAGCTGTCAAGAAAGCATCTGTTATTAGGAATAGTTGGAAGAGCTGAGGGTATTGGAAAAAAAAGAAGAGAGAACTTGGAACTCTTACCTGTCTTTGATAAATGGGTGTCAGGAGCTCAGCACTGCTCTAGAGACCAGAACAAGAAAGTGAAACAAGGGGGAAGCTGTTGGTTCAACTTGGATTTCCTAGTCGAGTTTCAGTTTACCCAGAGTTTGTGGGAGAGAGGGGAAAGGTGGGGAAATGGGGCAGGCAAAGAGAATAAGAATGAATGTGCTATAATGGAGCCACAAGCAGAAGCAGAGAGCTCAGTTAGGAGGATGTTGGTACAGTATAGACAAAAGGTGATGGTGGTTTGGTCTAGACTGCAAAGTGATAGTGGAGAAGATAAAAGGTGTTGGATTTGGCCTTTATTTTCTAGGTAGAAATAATGAGATTTACTAATGGATTGGATGTGGGAGGTGAAGGAGAAAAAAGAATGAAGGATGAATTTTGGTGTGGGAGTTAAACAACTGGATACATGGTGGTGCCATTTAATGAGATGGAGAATATTGGGGGGGGGTCGGGATGGACTAGTGGTGGGGTTGAAAATCTAGAGTTTTTTCTATGACCATGTCAATTTTGAGATGTGCACTAAACATCAGAGTGCATTCGGTGTGCAGTTAGCTTTATGAATATGGAAATAAAGGGATAAATCAGGGCTGATGCCATTGTTTATTCACAGCTCTCTCCTATATGGTTTGACCTTGAACTAAGTGATTTATTACTATATATTACACAATGTTTATTCTAAAAGAGCCTCCAGTCCAGCTTAGGAGACAGAAAACCATCTTTTTTTTTTTCAGTTTTAGTTATTTGAGAGAGGAGGGGGTGGAGGGGCAGAGAGAGTGAGCGAGAGAGGGGGGTGGGGAGAATCCCAAGCAGGCTCCACACTGTCAGCACAGAGCCCAACATGGGGCTTGATCTCACGAACTGTGGGATCATGACCTGAGCAAAAATCAAGAGTCAGATGTTTAACTGACTGAGCCTCTCGGACACCCCAGGCCAAAAACCATCTTAGAACAATTTAGGAAGCAAAAGTAAGCAATTAAAAAGAGGTATGGTAGAAAGGGTAAGTGCAAATGAAAGCCTGAGAAGAGAGAGATTATTGAAGACAATAGTAGAAGAGGGCTTCCTGCAGGAGGTAACGTTTGTTCTGTGCCTTGGAAGGCTAGGCCCAGGGCAAGAGAAAGGAAGTGAGCATTCAGAGTTCTGCTGAAATATAGCGTGGCCTTAGTTCTTAGTGAGAATGTGCTTCCATATAACTTGCCGTGATGACTTTGACATTTACTAAGTGTGCTCTTGGTGCTGTGCTCCATTTTGCTTTGTGGTAGAAATGCCCCGATCTTGCTATAGCGTTCGCTCATGGTTAACGGATGTGACAGTGGAGTACAGCAGGGCACATGACTTTCAAAGAATCTCAGATATTTGTGCCCTATATGGCCTATCTCCAGCATCAGAGATCTCCAGCACTCCCCTCCTCCTGGGATTACACCCTCTGATTGGACCAGCATGCAGAGTGGTTTCCTCAAGTAGTGTCAACTCAGTCTCTCAGGTGGAGAATCTATGGAAAGAGATACAGACGTGTGAGTGCGAGAGCACATGGGGAGAAAGCGCCTCCCACGCTTGGAAGTGTTGACAGGGGCTGCATCGATGCACTCTGAATATAGACAGCAGGTTGTGTGTTTCTGCTAAGGCAGCTGCCGCCAATGGCAGCACGGGCTGTGCTATTCTAGGAAGCTGATTTTACCTTGTGATGCATTCTTTCAAGTCAGTCCATGTTGTCCAGCTCCAGATTCACGTCCTCACATTCCCACCCTGAGATAGAACTCGCTGGGCTTTCCTTCTCTCCCCTTTCCAGAGGGAGTCGTAGAGCGCTAGTTTTCAAACTCTGCTTTGGGGAACCCCAGGCGTTCTGAGCTGTGGGATGCTAGGAGAGAAATGATGAAGTTCGAGCCCTAACTTCATCAGGGCAGGACTAGAGGCTGCCTCCCTCTGCATACCAGCTCCGCATGGTCATTGTTTTGTATTTTGAGTTCTACATGTGGTTTCATTAACAATAAGTTTGAAATGTACTGTTCTAAAAAGTAGAAGTAATAGATTCAAACTCTTAATTTGACGAGACCCTTTGGTTAAGTTGGGATCGATTTGCAAACTGGTTTTCATATTGTTGGTCCACATAAGAACATGTTTATTTCAATGATCTGGTAGGTCATCCAGCAAGAGAAAGAGGCTTAAGGGGAGAAAAATCCAGCAAGAATAACAACAGAAATGATAAGGATGAGATGGGCATGGAGAGGTATATATATAACATTCGCCATTGACTTATGTAATTAAAAGAAGATTTGGGAAAACAGTGTTATTATTTACAGATTTTTTTTCATTAATCTTACGCATTCATTGACAGCCATTTATTGAATACCCATTATGTTCCAAGCACTGTGCTCCATCCCGGACCCACAAAGATAGACATAGCTTGTAGACTCTTTTTTTCAGGTAATCAGCATCCTAGATATTTTAACAGTCCCCCAACATTCCCCCTTTCCCTCTAGAATCAAAAGCGGCAGGGTCCTAACATTTACGGAATTCAACTGGCCTATACGTTTTTGAATCATGAAATTTTAATCTGTTTTCATTCAAACCACGTAGAAGAGAACTAATTAGATCGTAGAGCCTAACAGATTCCTCTACCCCCGCCCCCTACTTGGAGCACAGGTCCAATCAAATATTGCATTTAAAAAATACAGTCCATCTAGTCAATGTAATAAGAGCGTCAGCCATTATTATAGTTAGATTCCTTCCTCGGCATAGGTGTGCACTTATATTTATCCCGTATTTTATGCCGTTATCTCAGTTCACCTCATTTCAGGTATGATATATCAAGTATAATATATCAAGTATCAAAATATAGCAGAGGATTTTGAAAGATGGTAAGGACAGGAGACAATGAGATTTCCTCACGTTTCAGTATCTGAAAATAACGTGGCATCTGTTATTACTTTGTACATTTATTTCCCCAAAGCCACCATAAGTAGATGGTTTTTGTTCTCCATATCCAAGTGTATTTACTTAAAGTTGAATGCGTAGGAGGCCATACATATGGTAATTTATGTAACATATATAAACCCATGTCAATTTGACATCTGATATTAATTTTGCACCTACTTGAAATGTCTGCCTTTTCATTTGATGGGTATCATCAAATAGTTGTTATGAGTCTTTCTTTTTAATCTCAAATGATTCGTGATTAGGTAGTCATCACTCATACATTAGGTGGTATGCAATAATATTATTAACCTTTGCCCTCCTATCAGGTGATTACGTTGATATTGCAATATTTCTTTCAAAAGTAATGTAGGGTGTTTTAATTCTCAGACTGAAATGCGCTTCTAAGACTTTGGAGAATCTGTCCTCAGGGTTAAAATTATTTGAATGTAGTTCAGTGGGAAAGACCGTCCCAGAAATCGAATATGCGTCTGTTTCAAAATGTACCACAATATAGCACAAAGCAAGACCGAATTGAACTGTTCCGTCCGATATGCTGACGCAACGTAGATTTGAAGCGCCGAGAAGCCTTTTAAAAATGGGATGTGCGCGTCCAAAAATAGCCTAAGTCAAACTGGTGAAGCAGAAATGCCCCCGAAGTGCATAGATGGAGTGATAGGTCATGTTAACGATCCTCCTTCTAATGAACGACGAAGATCCCGATTGTATATGAGGTTTCTGGTGTGCGCGTGTGCGTGTGCACGCACACCCCACAGATACGCATAGAATATTGGACTAATCAGTGACGAGGAATTCTGGTAGAAGACATCATTGGCTCCAGTGGATGGCCGTGTCCATCTGCCCTGGGCGCAGGTAGGTGCATATTGAAAGTGAGAATCTGGGCTTCCGAGTGATGCTCTTAGGCCCGCGGTGCATTGCACCGGTCGGGCGCGCGTGACATGTGACAAGTAATGATGGTGGTGGCGAGGAGCGGTGACAGTGAGATCGATAGCCTCTTATGGGAAAATGTAAAGCCACGTGTGAAGAATCTAGCTGTCCACGAGGGGAAGGGGAATGGCACTAAGAAGCTAAGGAAAGGGGTTTGTGAGGACAAATTCGAAGCCGAGTGCTTGCCATTCAGCCTCCACGCGTTTTCCTTGTTAGAGAGCTGAGGCTATTTTAAGTGAATGGAGAGGAAAATTTAAATTCTGTGGGAGCAGAGTGTGTCAGGTTTTATAAAGCAGAATAAGTCTAAACGCGGTAACATGTGCCTCTCTTCAGAGGGGTCGCCTGGAGAGCGGACTCCTTTCTGGAACTCGGGCAGAAATAATGGCACCGACCGTGCTGAAGCGCACGCTGTTTTTCAGGGTATGGATGTGGGTACTTAGTTCCTTCTTAGCCCCAAGCCGGACTCGGTGCTGCCACCCCATCTGGCATCAAATCCCAAAACCAGCTTGGCTGCCCGGGAAGTACACGTGGCTGCAAAATTGTACCGTTGTGAGGGCCGTGGCGTTGCCATTTTTCTGAGACAATGAGAGGCGGGCTTGAAGCCTGCTACGAGGCCAAAGCCTTGTCAGCCAGTCCAGGGGGACGCGCAGCTTGATGCAGGTAGGTGGCAGGAGAGCCAACAGTGACAACTTCAGACAACCGAGGCACTGTCTTACCAGTTCCATAAATTCTTACCGTACAAATCGCGTTCCGGGGCTCAAGCGCCCTGCCTCCGACTCGGCTTCCAGAACAGATTCTACAGGTAGTGCTCATTTGGGTCTCACTCAGTCACTCAGTAGGCTGTGGGGTTGGGAATCCTGAAGGTTCAGTCTGAACTGCCAAGACCCCTGCCCAGGGCAAGAAGTGCATGCGAGAGACCAACCCATGTACAGATGAGTGACACAGAAGGGGCCCCCATAAATATGAAGTAACTCCTATTGCCAGCAGTCTACATGCTCATCCTGACTCATTTTCCAGACCCCTATCCCTTACCTGCGCCTAGCTATTTGAAGGGATCCTAGAGATTTCTACTCAAATTCTTTATCCAGTGCTTGGGTCACCTCTGAATCCCCCGACCTTCCCCCCCCACCCCACACACACACCCTTGCTTTTAGCAATAGCAATTACGCAGCTAAATGGGGTCATGCTTTGACATCTAAATAGAAGAAACTTCAGCTCCTAATGATTTGAATTGGGAAGCTAGAAATGGAGGCAGATAGGCTAATTAAAAGGCACATGGACTATAGCAAGAAAAAGATGTGGGCCAGAACCAAGGCAATTGCCATTAGAGTTGGACAGATTTTGGATTAATTGGATCACAAGGTCCAGGAGAACTTGGTGTTGTCCTGGATGTGTGACTTAGAGAGAGGGAAGACAAAATGACGGGCCTGGGGTGTCAAGCCTTGGTCCCTTGACAAATGGAGATACCCTTCACAGAAACACATCAGAAGGAAGACTTGGTTTACGATGTGAAATTTTGCTTCAAATACTGCGAGTCTGGGGTGCAAATGGACCACTGCGCTGCAGAGCTGATGCTGTGGAGGGAGGCCAAAATTTGAGAATCCTGTGAGTAGTACACAGAGCAGGTGAGACCACTAAGGGGATACAGGAAGAGAGGACAAGGAATTGAGGGTGGATTCCCCACGAATACCTGGCTTTATGGCAGAGGAAGAAAAGGGCAAAGAGAGACTAGGAAAGGGAGACAGGGAGCAGGAGTCACAAAAGTAAGAAGAGAACCAGGACAGCGCCATGTAATGGAAACCAAGGGAAGAGAGAGGTTGGCCAATATTCTTAGACACTTCAAAAGCTCAAGAAGTGTGTGAGCTGAGACCAAACCATTGGACGTGGTGGTTAGAACCCCGTTCTCTCCCTTTATTATGACCCCAGCGAGTCAAGACCATCACCACCACCAAGTCCTTAATGATGGTATACCAACCCCAGTGATCAGTGACTGAAAGAATTTAGAGAAGTGGTACAATTTTACTTTATCCATTTCTTCCCTCCACAAACCTTTACTGAACTTTATTATGCGCCAGGCACTGAGCAAGATGTTACCTCTCTGATGCCAACGGGAGCTATAATATTAGCAGTACCCTTCCCTGCCTTCCAGCTAGGTCTTGATGTAATTATCAGTAGCTCCCCATTTCAGCCTCAGAAATGCCCTGATTTTGCCGATGTATTGTATTTATTGCTTACAGCTTCTCAGACTCCTATAATTCTTTTTCCCTGAGCAAGGGCTTCTGGACTCAATTGGAATAGGACCCCCCCTGTGCGCCAAGTTGTCTGTGAATCATCACCATCTCTGTTGTCTTTACAACATGGGTCATGTGTTCCCAAACGTATGTCTTACCACATAGGCTGCGTGTTTCTGAGGCTCACCTGCCCCAGATCTACTATTCACATGTTACCTGCCAAGAACCCGTGACAGCCGTTCGGTTTGGATTGATCTTGATGATTCAGAGTAGGTCTGTCACTTACTTGCAGGAATAACTCCTGGTACAAACCAGCCTAGATCCGTTGTGCTTATTTTAGGACCGTAGGCATCTATGCCAAATCCTATGGTGCGAAGAGTAAGTGAGGATAGCAGAATTGACTTGGCTAAACCAAAATTTCTCATGGAGAAGTGAGGATTAGGGTATTTTTAGCTGGTCAATAAAGAGTTAATTGTGTTAGCCAGAGGCACTTGGGAATCCAGGCTGTGCTTATTCCTCGGGTTTATAAATAACTTAAACCTATATTGGAGTTAATTAATTTGGATCCTTTCCACCTATGGTTTAGCTTCTTGAGGGAATAACTTGACCCTTCTTATACCCTATGTTTGTAGTTATAAAGAGAACTCCCAACGGAATGCATAAAAGCTCTCTTGGATTGTCTGAGTTTGGCTTCCTATATACCTCTACGGAGAAGTTCTAAGATGTCAGGCACAGCAAAAAATGTCAAAATAACTCTTCAGTTAGGGACACACATCTGCATTGTAGTATTCCTGGCTGGAGTTAGTTACGATTCTGGGGTTTTTTTTATTATTGTTATTATTCCTTTTAAATGACTGACTTTCTTTTAAAAAAATTTTTTTAATGTTTTTTTATTTATTTTTGAGACAGAGACAGAGCATGAACGGGGGAGGGTCAGAGAGAGAGGGAGACACAGAATCTGCAACAGGCTCCAGGCTCTGAGCTGTCAGCACAGAGCACGACGCGGGGCTCGAACTCACGGACCGCAAGATCATGACCTGAGCCGAAGTCGGACGCTTAACCGATGGAGCCACCCAGGGGCCCCTTAAATGACTGACTTTCTAAAGCAAGATTTAACCTGTGACTTGGTCACAGAAAAGAGACCCCGAATTTTGCTCTCTTTGTCTTTCCTTTCTTTTCCCTGGAGAATATTTTAAATTTAGAAAAAAATGTTTATTTTTGAGAGAGGGAGAGAGGGAGAGAGAGAGAGAGAACAGGCGAGGGAGGGGCAGAGAGAGAGAGAGAGAGAGAGAGAGAGAGAGCATCTGAAGCAGGCTCCAGGCTCTGAGCTGACAGCTCAGAGCCTGACGCAGGGCTCGAACCCATAAACCACGAGATCATGATCTGAGCTGAAGTCGGATGCTCAACCAACTGAGCCATCCACGTGCCCCTCCCGGGAGAATGTTTTAAAGCAAAAGTATTGCACTGGGGACAAGAAGTCCGTTTCTCCACCTCTGAGGTTGTCCATGATTAAATAAGAAGTTGCAGGAGTTTTCTCGGTTGTCGGAATCCCAGAACGCAGGAACACTGAACAGTAGGAATACAAAAGCCCACCTGTCACGCTGACAGATCTTACTCATAACACCTCTAAAAGGATCTGACAGCTTAGACTGCAGGTAAAGGCCTGTGAAGTGAGCGGAACAGACGAAAATGAATTGAGTCGTTTGATGTCACAATGCAAATGAAGTGTGACTTCATAGAAAGTACTCCTTCCCAATGCCATGTCCCTTGCGTCATCCAGTCTTCCCAGCCGCTCAAGTGGATGCCATCCCTGAATATCATGACAGAATCTAGCCTCTTAGCCGGGATGGCGGTTTGTAGTGTTTTGTGGACCTCGTTTAAAAAAAAATACAATCCCTATGAATCGTTCATATCGTAAATGTGACTCCGTTTTATCCGGAGTTACGATAGAGCCATCCTGTCTTTTTCCAGAGCTACGAAATACATTGGATTTCACCATTTCTCCACGTTGGGAATTGGGTCCAGGACAGAGAGAAAGCTGTCGCTCTGAGCCATCTTCCACTTCGGTCACAGCAATTGAGCATGAGAATAAGCCCACGCCTTCCTCCCGCACCAGCTCCAGGAAAGGATCGCAGTAATAGAGCTGCATTCTAGGGGCTCAGGACCGAACAGAGCAACTGCCGTGTATCGTGAGCACTTACCTTGTGGCAGTGATAGCACGTGTAAGCTTACAATATTTAATTTAATCCTGGCAACATCTCGATGAGCTAGTTCCTGTCATTATCGCAATTTTGCACATGAGGACCCGGAGAGACTTTCTAGTTATGTCAGCTCAACGGCTGTGACCTTGGACAGGGCCAGGATTCAAACCCAGGGGTTCTAGGCCAAAGTCCATGCTCCTTTCTCCACATAACACAGCCTTCAGATGAAGTCTCAGGGCAGGATGAATTGCCCTGACTGAAGGCTCGCTGAAGCCCACAGGTTTATAGGTCAGTACATCTCGTGCGGTATTGATTGCCAGTTCGTTGGAACCCTTACTTTCACACCTATCAAGATTTTCCTGACACATGCATTAGCCCAGCTGTTTACAATCACAGGGATTTTGCTAGGCCCCCACCCGTACTCACTTACTCTCTGAGCCTTATACTCCGAGAAATGTGGCCTGCACCCTGAATTCTGAGCATCCATTTGTCACGAGCCAACTCCTCAGCCCTACTGGTAGACAGAGCTCTCCTTTTGTGCGTTTGCAGATGGAGGCATCTCGATCCATATTCAGGGCATGGAAGAGTTTCCAGGGGCAGCCAGAACAAATTGCCACGAACTCCGTGGCTTAAGGCAACAGAATTTCCTTCTCTTGTGTTGCCAGAGGCCAGTAACCCTTGTTGGCCAGGATACGCTCCCTCCAGAGGCTCTAGGGGAGAATGCGTTCCTTGCCTCTTCTGCCTTTTGGTGGCTCCAGGCATTCTTTGGCTTGTAACCGTCGGTCTCAAATATCCGTCTGCCTTTCCTTTGTAAGGACATTTGTGGCTGGATTTAGTGCCCACCCAGATAATTCGCGATGATCTCATCTCACGGTCCTTAATATAATTACATCTGCAAAGACCCTTTTTCCAAATATGGTAACATTCACAGGTTCAGGGATTAGGATGGGGACATATACTCTGAGGGGTCACCATTCAACTCACTACAGGGGGCTCAACATTTCCCCCCCCCCCCCCCCACAGTGTCCTGAACCACAGGGAATCGGGCTGTCTAGGGCCAAATTGAGTCACTAGGATCCTGAGGATAGGAGGGTGGCTGCTGTCCCCGCCCACCTTTCTAAATACTGCCCCTCCCCCACTCTGACTTCCAGTCTGCAGGCTTTTCTGACACCCCATGGGATCAGCCGCAGGCCGGCTAGGTCCATTTATCACGGAAAGAGGGCAGTTGAAGAGAGCCCGGGAAATCTGGAATCTGACCCGGAATCTGGGTTACAAGTTACTCCAATACTTCCTGGTGATGTGACCTTGGACAAGTTACTTTAACCTCTCTCAGGCTCAGTTCACTCACCCGCAAGACAGAAATGAGATGAAATCCATGTTGGTCAAAGGCTCCTGTAAGGGGAAAAATACCTTGGCTTTGGAGACCGAGAGCCATCAGTTGGTTTCCCGGTTCTGCCACCCACTCACCACGCAATTCGGGGCAAGACACTGAAAGTGTCTACACCAAAGTTTCCTCATCCACAGTAGAGGGATAATGCCTCTTAACCTACAGAGAAGTTAAGATTTAATAATAAAATGGACAGAAAATATAGTCGGTGTCAGCGCACGTTTATTAACCATATTGTTGTTGTCATTAGCAACAACTTAGACTGCCGGACCTATGTCACACATCCTGCCCTGCAGCAACGCAGAGTGCCCCTTGGTCCCCCCGCAGAAATGGCCGACCTAGGATGGGGAATATGGTATCACTGGGAAAAACTAGAAACACCACTCAACCTGTGCCCCTTCGAGTCAATTCCTTGGGATACAGTGAAGGCATCTTCACTCTTGGGTGAAATTGTATACATTTGCAGAGTTTAGAAAAGAACAGAGGAGGTGGCGGTGTCTTAACATTTTAAGGAGCACCCGTTTTAACTATGGTGAACATTGCAGCAAGACCACAGATCAAAGCCAATGTCTTTCCTGTCAAAATTTGTAGATTTTAAGTATGTCCCGGGGGTAAGTTGGGAAATGTAGACGGCTAACAAACGAGCCCTTTTTAATTGCATTTCACTTTTCTAGCCCGATGCGCATGGAGCTCTTCCTGTTTTACTGGCAAATTCCAATTTGGGCCATTAGAGTAGCAAAACCAGCTTGACCGTTCATAAATATCTTGCTTCATACAGAAACTAAAGTGTCGCTGCAGACACAATCAGACCACCCAGGGAGCCTTCCAGGACAACAATCTAGAAGGCCACATTAGCCTTCCTCCTTTGATTACAGCTAAACACACAACCGCTGCTAAATCTGTCAATGTCAGTTCAAATGTGGTAGCATGACCAATGGTAGAGGAAAAGGCTTTCCTTAAATAGAACAGCCAATTAACAGTGTGACGCATAAAGAAAAGGTCTTGCCATCATACTAAGCATTGGGTTCGGGAAGTGCCACTTTGGTCTCCCGCATGGGCAGATCCAGGTTATGAGGACCCATTCTTACGCTCTTTTATTCAAGAGACAGCGACCAAGTGCTTTGAAAAGCAGAGATTTTACTAAAGGCAGAGGACAAAGCCGCAGAGATGTGAAAGCGCGCACACACACACACACACGCACACACACAAAAGCAGTAGGCAGGTCAAGGTGCAGGATGAAAGGGTTGGCTCTTTGGGTCTTGACCTATTTGGGAAATGTTTTTTGAGGTAGATTCACCAGGACCAGGTGTTGGGTAGGATATACGGAGGGTATTGGGCGGGTGTGGAGGCAGGAAGGCTGTGAGGCTTCAGGCTTAGGAAACTGGTGTGGAGGCACAGTTTGGGTGTGCCCCAGCACACGTGGTCCGTGCGGCAAAATCTGGGCTGCCAGAGCCGATGTTCCTAAAGCTTCCACGACCCCATCTGGCTGATTAAGGGCTGATTCAAATATCAGTTCACCGTTCCTCATTTAATTTCTTTTAAAACATTTTCACCACTTTAAAGAAACTAGTCAAAAATTGGGAAATTGTAAGCTAGTAAGCGAGCGGGGATTGGCAGTTTGGTTCAGAAGCTTCAGATTTCTGTCTCACAAAAGAAACATCAGATCCTTGGTTAATCATAAGGTTTTCCAAGAAAAAAGGGGAACGCCCAATCTTTTTTTTTCAAAACTACCTATTTGTTTCCTGTCTCGGTGCTAGTAGAATTGACGATGTGTTGCGACTTGAAAACTAACAGTTGATTATGGAATCTTAGTGTTAAGGAGGACCATTTCGGCAACCTTAAGGCTCAGAGATCAGAGAGGTTACGTAGCTTGCCCAGGGTCACACAGCTAGTCAGCGGCAGATCTAGCTGGACCCAAACACAGAATGGTTTTTATTGCTTTTCTTTTGATCAGTGTTGCCTGCTGGCCTTGGTAGTGAATGGTGCTTGCCTGTGGCTAGGTGGTGAGGAGGGCAGTGGGAAGTGAGGCAAAGAGGGGGGCGGGGATTCTAACAAACTCTTGGAGGCGTGAAGTTCTCTGGAAAGCAGTCCCCCAGGGAGGTCCCGGATTGGTGGACAGATTGACCCCTTCTTGGGAAGAAGCTGCCAAAGCCTTTTAATTTTCTGCAAGTAAAACAGTCTCCTCCTCAGGTACAGATGCCGGGTGCATGTTGTGTGTTCATTCCTTTACCCTCTTCCCCAGCTAGGTCGTGTTTTTGTTTTTTTTTTCTGGAAGGCGGAGACTGAAATGCCTCCCTGACTTTTCCCAAAGGACTTGTTGGTAAGAGGTAGGAAAAGGAGTTTGGATTTTATTCTAAGTCCGCTGGGTAGTCCCAGGAAGATTTTAAGAAACGAAGTGAAGGATTTGATTTCTTTTTTTAAAAAGGTTACTCTGGTGCCGAGCGGAGAATGGATGGCAAGGATTCGCAGAAGCTAAGAAAAACCATCAGAAGCAATTGCTTTAGGCCAAATGGGTATGATGGATCAGATCAGGATGGTAATATTGGTGATGGATGGAAGTAGACAGAATCAGGATACATTTTTTGGAGGCAGAATAAGAAGGATTTTTGGAAGAATCGAAAGTGAGGGGAGGAAAAGAATAATGGGTCTTAGAGTTGTTATGAGAGCAACTGGGAGAACAGTTTTGCGGGAAGAATCATGAGTTTGGGTCCGAACACATTAGTTTTCAGGTGCCTATTAGACATCCATGTAGAGACGCCAAGGGGGCACTTGGACGTATCAGGGGACGTGTAAGCTTGGGACACATCGGCACATAGGTAGCATTTAAAGCTATAGGACTGAATGAGGTCACTTAGGGTGAGAAGGATTAAAGGCTACCGAACAGACAGAGGAGAAGCCAGTGAGATAGAACTAAAACCGGGAGAGTGCAGCATCCTGGAAGCCCAGGGAAAAACAGGGTTGTTGTTATTTTTAAGTTTATTTATTTCTTTTGAGAGAGAGTACACGTGCTCAAGTAGGGCAGGGGCAGAGAGAATCCCAAGCATTCTCTGCACCACCAGCACAGAGCCGGACACGGGGCTCAAACCCACGAACCGCGAGATCGTGACCTGAGCCGAAACCAAGAAACCAAGAGCCGAAACCAAGAGTTGGACGCCTAACTGACTGAGCCACCCAGGCGCTCCAAAGAGCAGACGCAAGAGTCAGCTGTGTCAAGACCTGCTTGCAGCCAAGCAAATCAAGAGCAGAGAAAGGACCACTGACTTTGATTACACGAAGGTCACTGGTGACTTTGGCAAAAGCAATGTTTCTAGAGTGGCAGAGGCGGAAACTGGATTAGAGAGAATTGAGGAGGAAACCAGAGGTGAAGAGTGCGAATGGTAACTTATATACCACTTATGAAAGGGGTCTTGTCATGAACGGGAATGAAGGAATGCGGTGGCAGCATGAATGGAGCTGTGGGGTAAAAGGAATTTTTTCTTGACAGTAGGGAACAACTAGGACCTGCCTGTGTGCTGATGAGGATGACCAGGTCGAAAGGGAGACACTGAAGATGCGAGAAAGAGAGGGACTAAATCAGAGGAGGGAGACCCCAGAGAAGGCTGGAAGAGACGGGATGGATACTGAGCACAAGTGGAGGAGTTAGCCACCGACAGAAACAGGGACATTTCACCATAGTGCTCCTGCTTTATCAATGAAGTGAGGCCAGGACACCATCTGTGAGCGCAAGGTTGGGTGCGTGTGGGTCTGAGAAGGAAGAGAAAGCTGTGAGATAGTTGTTTCGGAGAGTGGGAATGTGAATAGGAAAGCGAGTGTGGTAGGATGTTCTGGCAACATAGAGGGCTCATTTGAAATTGATGACCATGATATTGACATGAAACCCGTCAACACAGCTGTGTGTTTTTTTCAGACAGCATTTGGCTACTGAAATACAAGGAGGAAGTAGGCAGGGAGTAGAGTTGACTGAGGTTGGGACTTTACAAGGCACAGGTAATAGAGGGAGAGAGAAATTAGGGTGTAAAGCTTTTTCACAAGAGAGTGAGTATAATGACAGCTGGTTGAATCTAAGGTCTGGACACAGTGAGACCATGAGGTAGCTGATGAGCTGTGAGAAGGCGGTGAGGTCAGGAACTTGCAGGTCTTAACGAAGTTAATTATTAGAATGAGATTACACTTGACCCTTGAACAACATGGGGTGGGGTAGCGGTGCCACGCCCCCTCCGTCGCAGGTGAAAATCCTCATGTAACTTTTGACTCCCCCAAAACTTAACTACTATTGACGGGAGGCCCCATCGATAACATAAACAGTCCATTAAGACACATTTTGTATATTCTATGTATTGTATACTGCATTCTTATGATAAAGTAAGCTAGGGAAAAAATGTTAAGAAAACCCTAAGGAAGAGAAAATACATTTATAGTACTGTACTGTATTTATTTATTTTATTTATTTTTTTACATTTATTTATTTTTGATAAAGAGAGACAGAGCACAAGTGGGGGAGGGACAGAGAGAGAAGCAGACACAGAATCCGAAGCAGGCTCCAGGCTCCGAGCTGTCAGCACAGAGCCCTATGCGGGGCTTGAACTCACAAACTGGGAGATCATGACCTGAGCCGAAGTCGGACGCTTAACCGACTGAGCCACCCAGGCGCCCCTGTACTGTATTTATTTTTTAAAATCCGTGTATAAGCGGACCTGAGCAGTTCAAGCCCATGTTATTCAAGGGTCAACTGTATTATGGTAGGTGAACTGGAAGGAAAAGAAATAGGCAGATAAAGAAGAACCCAAGGTGAGATTGAGGAGTAACCAGTGAGGTAGGAGGGGAAAGAGTGTTTCTGGAAGGAAGGAGCAGTCAACAGGTTGAGGCATCAAGTAAGACAGGGACAGAAAGGTCAACGTAGAAGAACAAGACTGTTAACCTTGACAAGAGCCATTTTAGTGAAGTGATAGGATGCATTGTGGTGGACTGAGAATTGGTTGAACAATAGGGAAGTTGACGCGTAGAAGTCAGAGGACCTTTTCAAAATGTTTGGTTGGGGGCGCCTGGGTGGCGCAGTCGGTTGAGCGTCCGACTTCAGCCAGGTCACGATCTCGCGGTCCACGAGTTCGAGCCCCGCATCAGGCTCTGGACTGATGGCTCGGAGCCTGGAGCCTGTTTCCGATTCTGTGTCTCCCTCTCTCTCTGCCCCTCCCCCGTTCATGCTCTGTCTCTCTCTGTCCCAAAAATAAATAAAAAAAAAAAAACGTTAAAAAAAAATGTTTGGTTGTGCGAGGAAACTTAAAGAAAAAAAAGGATGGTAGTTAAGAGAGGAGTATGGAGTCTTAAATGAAGATCCAACGCTCGATTATGTTTTTTCACTGAAATTGCTATTGAGATCATTGTAGATTCACGTGCAGTTGCAAGAAATAATACAGAGATTTTTTTTTTTCCACAACCTGCCTAGCTTCCCCCATTGATAACATCCTACAGTAACACAGTACAGCATCCCAACCAGGACATGGACGCTGATATGAAACATCAATCCTACCCAGATTTCCCCAGCACCACTTGGACTCATCTGTGTGTACATATATTAAATGCTGTACAATTTTATCGCTTGTGTAAGTTATGTACGTGTCACCCCACATGGTTCCAACGCCACAGGAATCATCCATCTTGTTGCTTTTATAACCAGCCATGTCCGTCACCACCCTGCATCCTTCTTGCCACAACGGCTCAGTCCCTAACCACCTGTAACCACTCATCTGTTTCTCTCCATAATTTTGTCCTTTTATTAACGCCCTGTCAGTGGAATCCACAGTATGTAACCTTTTGAAATTGCCTATTCTCATTCGCCCTACTCCCTGGCGATACCCCCGTGTCTTGGGGGGTATGAATAGTTTATTCCTTTTCATTGCTGAGTTCCATGATACCACAGTTTGCTTAACCATTCACCCATCGGAGGTGTTACCAGCGTTTAGCTCTTGTTCTTATTCTTACGGATAAAGCTGCTGTAAACCTTCACGTGCAGGTTTTGTGTGCAAAGAGGTTTTCATTTCTCTGGGGTGAATTGCCCGGGAGTACAATTACGGGATCGTATGGTAGCTGCATGTGTAACTTTTTAAGAAACTGCCCGACCACATTCCAGAGCCACTCACTGCACCATTTTACATTCCTGCCAGCAATAGATGAGCAATCCAGTGTGTTGGCATAGTCACCAGAATTCTGTGTTGACGTTATTCATTTTAGCCCTTCTGCTTGGTGTTTAGTGGTATGTTGCTGTGGTTTTAATTTGCATTTCCCGGATAGCTGATGATTTTGAGTATCTTTTCATGTGGTTGTCATCTGTGTATCCTCCTTGGTGGAATGTCTGTTCATGGCTTTTGTCCATTGTTTTTCATTGGGTTGTTGGATTTTTTTTTTTCCTGTTGAGGCTTGACAGTTTTCTATATATTCTAGATGCTCTCGATCGTTTTTGTCAGATACGTGGTTTACAAATATTTTCTCCCAGACCGTCGTTTGTCTTTTCATTCTCTCCGCATGGCCTTTCTCAGAGAAGAGGTTTCCTTTAGTCCTTGAAAAATGTTGCGTTACTTCCTGCTGTTCTCCATGGTTTCAGATGAGAGCGCTGCCATCATTCAAACTGGTGTTTCTCTCTGGGTGGATGCATTGTTTCTTTTTGGCTGCTTTCAAGATTTTGGTGGATGCATTGTTTCTTTTTCACTGCTTTCAAGATTTCTTCTTTGTCTTTATTTGTCAGAAATTTGGTTACGATTGGTCTCGGCTTGCATTTCTTTGGGCGTGTCGGATTGGTAGTTCGCTCAGCTTCTGGAATCTGTAGGTCTCCATCGTTCCCCAAACTTGGGATGTTTTTAGCCCTTATTTCTTTACATACTTCTTTTCAGCTCCACTTTTTCTCCTCTCCTTCTGGCATTTCCCATGTCGTCTGTCATCTTCACTCTACTGTTGATTCCATCCAACACGTTTTTTATTTATATTACTGTAGTTTTCCTTTCTATAGTGTTCATCTGGTGCTTCTTTATAATGTCTATTTCTTGCCAGAGCGTTTCTCTATTCTTCCATTTATTGCAAGAGGATTGGTATTTGCTGTTTAAGCATGTTTCTGGTGGCTGCTTCAAAATCCTTGTCACATAATTCCAATATCCAAGTCATCTCAGTATTGACGTTAGTTGATTATCTTTTGTTTTTCCCCCATTCAAGTTGTGATTTTCCTGGCTCTTGGTGTGACGGGTGTTTGTTGTTGTTGTTGTTGTTGTTGTTTATCGTGTCCTGGACATTTTGGCTAATATGGTAGGAGACTCTGGGTCCTATTTCAATCTGCTGGTGTTGCCGGAGGGGGTAGAGGTTTTTCCAGGCCCACAGGGTTGAAGAAGCTTCCTGGAAGTCTGCTTGTCATGACGGGATGCCCCCTGCAGCTCCACCCACCGGCCCCCACATCCCTTGGCAGGGGAAAGGACCTCAGGTCCCTCTGTCCCCTTTATGGTGACAAAAGTGCTGATGGCACATGGTACTTGTTGAGGTAGGATCGTCCTAGGCGGTGCTGCCTTGCCACCTGGTGTCTCTCAAAGCGGGAGGGAGTGGCAGGTGTGCGGGGACAAAGGGGCTTCTTGTGGCACGATGCCCCTTGCCGGCACTCTCTGGTGTTTCTCAGTGACGGAGGAGCGTGTTAGGGGAAGGAGAATGCTTCCTTTGCTGGTGCCACTGGGCTCCCCGGATGTTGTCAGAAGGATTACCATTTGCTCTGGGGAAGAAAGAAGCCTACCCGAGACGCCTTCTGTTGTTCAGCCCGGGAGCAGGAAATGCCGGGTCCGGGTCACCTTCGGTGGGGTAAGAGTGGTCACGAGACATCGTGCGCTGTGCCGTCCCTCCAGTCTTGGGATCCTAGTCCAGTTAGCCTTCCTTCTGTCACTTTTCGGAGTCCTCCTTTGCTCGCCTCTGGCATTATTCCCAAAGTTTATAGTTGTACTTTGTACAGAGGAGCAGGGAGGGCTGGGTTTTAAATGCCAGCGAGGGGAAGCAGATCGAGAGAGGACAGTCCGTGGTGTGAGGTCCCCCAAAAGGCTAAGAGAAAGGGATCAGAACGCAGATGAGAATGTCAGCATTAGCAAGAGGTGGGGAGAAGGAAAGGTGCAGATTCAGGTAAGTTTATACGTTGGGTAGCGGGAATTTGAGGAATTCTGATCCGATGGTTCTAATTATTTCTCCATGAAACAGAGAGGCAGCATAAGGGCCCAGACCCTGGAGTTTGGCATCCATGGCCCTGAACCTCAGTTGTGCTTCTTACCAGCAGTGACACCTTTGCCAAGTCACTTAATCCCACTGTGCCTGTGTTTCTCGCAAAATATGATGGTGACTGATTGAAATGAATTAATATTTGCGAAGTGCTTAGAATCAGGTATTACCTATGCGTGTGGTACCTAAAAACACAGGGTTCGTGTGAGTATTAAATGAGAGAAGTTTGCTAAGCAAAGCATCCGATGAATGTTCCTGTGATTTCCATACCTCTTCTTTTCAGCCTGAGGCTGTTTCCTTGAAGTGAGACGTCATTGGCCGAAATTTGCCCAACTCCGCTCAGTCCTGTGCTTTCCATAGAGAGGGACCAGGTGAGGGGAGGCGTAGGCCCGAGGACCCAGTCTGGGTAGGAACAGTTCTGGGTGGGGGGCAACCAAACTTCAAGATGCAGTTGGAGCATTTCCCTGGGAAGCTTTAGATGGGTGCCGTTCGCCCTGCAGTGACATAGGCAGCTCTCGGCCCTTCTTTTCCTTCAGCCTGAGTGTTCCTCCAGGGTAGGCACCAGCAATAGGCCCACATTCCAACCTCTTCGCATCCCAACGTGCCCTCCCCCCCCCGCCCGTGTGGCAACAGAAATCCTCTCCGAAGTAGCACTAGAAAGTCTCGGAGAAAACCATTGTTTTCAAGTGTCTAAAATCCGTCCGTAGGAGCAGTCGGCTACGTTAGTTGCGACACAAGGCATGGTTCTGTGTTTTCTGCCACCGGGGAGAATTAGGGCCTTTTCATCAGGATGAACAAGGAAAACAAAGAAGAAATAGGAGTGCCATCTTGTGGAGCGATCTATCATTGCCACTTGCGAGTCGCAAAGTGAGAGAAGGGTTAGGGGACGCTGGCTTTGGAAAAGTTCAGCCGGATGTCATGTCGATAAAACGTCCGACGCGCTGACCGTCGTTGGTGTGGAGACCTTTAGAGACAGTGCTATAGATACCTCAAGGCACAATTACGTACCTGCCATAGAGGAAAGTGAAGAATAAAATATTTGCATGAGGAAATCCAGGACTTCCAACTTTGCCATGTTCTGGCCTTTCCAGTGGTAGGTGAGTAAAGTATCCGATGGTATTATTTTCTTCCTAGAAGTATCAACGTGCTTGCTACAAATTAATAAAGCATTTAAAGGGCATGAAGAGTATGGTTAGCTCCAGAGCTGGTTGGTGTTGTCTGCCTTCTAGTGGGCCGAACTAAATGAAATTGACAGTCAACCATTTTGACAGAGACCAATGTTAATTTCATACGGATTGGCCTAGTATTTCAAGTCGGTTTCTTTTCCAGTGCCTTCTGGACATCTGCTAGGTCCGGGTCCTGTGCTGGGCCCTGGAAGATATACAGACAAAACCTAGGCCTTGCCTACAAGTATCTCACCATTCAGGGGGGCAGATGGACGCTTAGGCAGCATGCCTCCTATTCCAGTCCTTTCTGTCCCATGCCGAGAGCGTTCGGCTAAGCCAAAATCTGTGGAGCTCTGGCACTAAGCTATCTGGGTTTGAATGCTGGCTTTGCTCGTTAGTGACTGGGTGACTGTGGGCAAGGTCCTAAACTTCCTTATACCTGTTTCCCCGTCTGTAAACGGGGCTCCTAGAACACCTACTTCGTATGACCGAAGTGACGACTATGTGACCTCATAGCACAGAGCAAGTGCTATATAAGTTTCAGCTGCCAACATTACCTTCCGCTCTATTACCACAGGGGAAGCAATGCAGGGGTGCTTGGTAGGGTAAGCTAAATGTCACTATTCCTTCTCCCATCTTTGTATTTAACAGGAATTTACTTATTGAGGTCCTACTTTTCCCAGTTTCTGGGACTAGCTGGGGGAAAGCTGAATACAATAAAGGGTTAAGGGATGCCTGGCTGGCTCGGTCGGTAGAGCACGTGACTCTTTTATTTCCGGGTCGTGAGTTCAAACCCCCCTTTGGGCACAGAGCTTACTTTAAAAAAATAATTTGAGGGGCGCCTGGGTGGCGCAGTCGATTAAGCGTCCGACTTCAGCCAGGTCACGATCTCGCAGTCCGTGAGTTCGAGCCCCGCGTCAGGCTCTGGACTGATGGCTCAGAGCCTGGAGCCTGTTTCCGATTCTGTGTCTCCCTCTCTCTCTGCCCCTCCCCCGTTCATGCTCTGTCTCTCTCTGTCCCAAAAATAAATAAACGTTGAATAAAAAAATTAAAAAAAAAATAAATAATTTGAAAAAAGAAAGGTTAAAGGTGCGTCCCGTTGCCGGCATACGGTACTTTAAGTGTCTCTATAGATACACGACTGCTGAATGCTCTGTGTCCTTAAGCTGTGGAATCATCCCTCCATGAAATATATTTTCTACTAAATTGCTTAATCCCCAACTACTTTCTGCACCACAGCAAAAGCATCCACAGCTAAGAAGTAAGGATGTAAAAGTTGGCTGCTACGGAACATGGACAGTCAAAATCTTCCTTTGGTTGTAGTTCCTTAGCCACCTAACAATGTAGTGCGGCATGGCTTTACAGAAAGTGAATGGGGTTCCTCGTTTGATCGTTCAGTATTTCAAAGTTCTTAGGCTAGGGGGCATTTGTTCTTGATCTTTAATATTTCATACAGTGTCCATTTGGTCACTGAAACTCATCACCACACACTGTGGGTAGCATGGGCCGTATGGGTGCACTGACTAATTTCATGGTTCTGTTTGAATTAACTTGCCTCTTGGAATACCAATCCTTCTCTTAATTTTATGGGGCAACTATCATTTGCCGGTACTGAGTCTCAGTCGATCACCTCTGTCATGTTTCGGGGAGACCAAGGAACTAACAATATGAGAAGTAACACCAGCTTAACGCAGGATCTGTTTGGAGTTAGAGTACTTCATGGAGTTTTAAAAGTTTTCAGAGCCAGTGACGAGTTAAATAGGTCACAGAGATGAAAGGGAAACTAGCTTGCCCGAAACCATAATTTCTAATTTACAACCTGGCTATCAGAACACGCTTTTGAATAGAAAAGGAGACACAACCTCTACCCATCTTTCCTTCTCTGCCACTCACTAACAAAACTAGTAGGGTTTGCCCAGGGCCAGTGCGGAAACATGGTTGAAAACGGCATGGGCTTAAAGTACAGGATAAATAACGAAACTAAACAGCATCAGGGGCGCCTGGCTGGCTCAGTCGGTAGAGCACGTGACTCTTAATCTCACGGTCGTGAGTTCCAGCCCCGAGCTGGGCGTGGAACCTACTTAAAAATACACACACACACACACACACACACACACACAGAGCTAAACAGCATCAAAATTCTTTCTGGGTAAAATATTTGCTATTGTTGTGGGTGCCGTAATTTGAGGGCGCAAATCCAGCCTTGAGGGTGAAATGTAAGCTCTGGAACCCCCCTTTTCTCTCCTTCCTTTTCTTGTGTTGTAGCCCTCCTTTTTATGTACTAGAAGGAAGGAAGTTCACGGTAGGTGGCTCCAGATTTAGAAATAATACCAACGATAGAGATGAGAATTCCAATTTCTGGAACGTTTACTCTGTGTAGGTGCTTTAACTGTGTTATCACATATAGTTCCTGCTAAAGCCTTAGGACAGAGGTATGTTTATTCTCTTCAGTGTAATATTCTAAAAGACTTCACTGTAAAGAAAACAAATACATTTATGTGTTCTCTAAAAGCAGAGAGAACAGAACAAAGTGAAGACACTCTCCACTTGAAACATGTCCTGTTATCACAGCCTCATCAGAATTCAGTGACCAAACCTTGATTTTTTTTTAAATGTTTATTTATTTTTGAGAGACAGTGAGCGAGGGAGGGGCAGAGAGAGAGGGAAACAGAGGATCCAAAGCGGGCTCCGCGCTGTCAGCGCAGAGCCCGACGTGGGGCTCAAACCCACGACCCGTGAGAGCGTGACCTGAACCGAGGTCAGACGCTTAACCACTTGCCCCTCCGAGGAGCCCCAGACCTTGATGTTCTAAATCCTTCCGAACTGACTTTGTTCCCTTCCTTTCTGAGAGGACAGCTTCTTTCTCTTAAAGTATCATGGCAGTATCCTTTCCCCTTGTGTACTCCATCCTGCATGTCAGGGAAGGCGTTCGGAGGGTGTTCTCATGTGTACCCACTAATTACTGCCCCAAATACCCTGTACCTTTTCCAGGAGGTTCAGTACCAGGAAAATCTGACTTCTCTATTCTAGCTGTTAATACAAAGAGGCATCGTGTGTATGGTTGCCAGGTTTGGCAAATAAAAACAGAGAATGCCCCGTTAAATTTGAATTTCCGATTAACAGCCACAACAGCAAAAAAAAATTTTTTTTTTAGTATAAGTATGCCCCAAACAGTGCCTGGGACATACTTATGCTTAAAAAAAAAAAATTCATTGTTGTATGAAATTCACATTTAGCTGGGCAGCCCACGCTTTCCTCTGGCAATCCTGACTGCTATTTCTAATGTCCAAATTACATAAATGCAATCCGGCAGTAAGGCCAATTTTAACTTGTTTCTTTATAGTGGGAATCCTACAGAATGAGCTCCTCCTCCTGGGAGACAAATGAGCAGCAGACGTCCGATTTGGTGAATGGGCCATCAGCCGAGTACAACCAACTTCTGTAGCAATTGAAGCAAGCGAAAGGAAGCACGCGAATTCTATTCGGGCTTGCACGGAAATGTCTCTTCACTTACTTTACACTTGTAGTGTTTCAGGCCTGAAAGGGCAGTGGAGGTCAGTCTGTGCAACATTCCCTCCAAAAGCCCACACCCCAGCCTGGAACCCCGTTCTTTCGTTCCAGGGTTGCCGGCCAAAAGGCTTCCCGGCCAGAGGGGCCACGTGGAGCCGAAGCGCCGCCCAGACCCAGCTTCCCGAGCCTCGCACCTAGTGGAAAGGGCGCCCCCACCCGCCCACACAGACACTCACGTGTGCCTCCCTCTTGGCGAATCACGCACCCCCAGGGGAAGCCTGCTAAGAGCAGGTGCCTTTTTAAAAAAATAATTTGCATGGAGACCCCAGACCGTTTGGGCCTGGCTCACACGCCCATTTCACACTTATTGGCAAAGCCGTCGCTGAGAGCCAGGCGCTGTGCTAAGCTGGGAACACACAGATGAATTGGGCATGGTCCCTTCTAGGTCCTTTCCTTCAGGCAGAGTCTGGCGGGGGGCGGACAAGTACTACAAAGATCACTACGAAATGTGCCGGGAAGCAGGGTGTGCATAGGGCACAACGAGAGTGCAGAGGAGAGGAAGCTGTTCCATCCCGGCGGTGTGAGCTAAGAGGCATTCTCAGAGAAGTTGGAGCTTGCACAGAATCTAGATGGAAGAACGGGGTTAGCGAGGCCGGAGTGGGTTGAGGGGAGAAGAGGCATTCCAGGCAGAGGCCGGGGTGGCACGAGTGAATTCGCGGAGGTGTGAAACTGAATGCCATGCTTTGGAAACCTCTGGATACTCATTGCAGCTGAGTGAGTGTGGGGAGATCAGGAAATGGCAAATCAGGAAGGGTCTTTATAGGGGCGGCTGGGTGGCTTGGTCGGTTGAGCGTCTGACTTCGGCTCAGGTCGTGATATCGTGGTTCACAGGTTGGAGCCCCACGTTGGGCTCTGTGCTGACAGCTCAGAGCCTGGAGCCCGCTTTGGATTCTGTGTCTCCCTCTCTCCCTGCCCCTCCCCTGCTCATGCTCTGTCTCTCTGTCTCTCTCTCAAAAATAGATAAACGTTAAAAAATTAAAAAGAAAAAAAGGAATGGTCTCTACAAAAAATGCTTTTGGAAAGCTCTGGGTTAGGCAGTGCCCTGTGGGGTAGTTTCGTTCCCTGCTGTATTTCCCCCAGTGTCTACAATAGTGACCGGCAAATGCTAAGCACTCAGTGTATATATAATTAAGTGAACGAGTGAACAAGCGAGCAAGTGAATGGCAGGACTTTGTCAGGGCCTTTAACAGGCCAGTGTACGTTACAGATCTCAAGAGGCAGACAGTTTGCCGAACCTCCACCTTATTTGGCCACATAATTGTTTTCTTTCACTGAATAATACATTTTCAAAGACCACTGTTTTCTGGAACACATTTGGGGAGGTCATGTTCTCCAGGAGAGATGCAAATGAATAACTCCGTGAATGAATAAGTAAGAGAAGTCCAGGCTGAGAGTTTCGGGCTGACACTTGGGTAAAATGCTCGGCTCTCTCTGTATGCTCTCCCCGGAACTGAATGATTGTTGGCAGGTGGGCAGCATGGGAGGGCCAGACTCCGGGTTAGCTGGGCCCAGTCCCAGGGGGCTTTGCAAGACCTTTGTGGGGAAAATAATTTATAGTCACTTTGTCCTTTCTTTCCTTCATTTACAAGCCCAGATGGTCCCCCAACTAGTCAGGAAAATATTCAGCTTCCCTATGGGCCAAGATCGTTAAGGGGCATGATAACGCTCAAGATAATAACGGCATTCATCAACCGCTAACTTTACATCTGGAATTGTCTGCATTTTTATCTCATTGATTTTCCAAGATCGTTAAGGGGCATGATAACGCTACAATAATAATGACTTATTGAGTGTTTACTCTGTGCCAGGCAGTGGGGTAAGTACACTTTACGTAACATTATCTTTATTAATACGCCTCACGACCTGATCCATTTCTAACAAAACCGAACCACGCCGAGGTTGAGGAACTTGTGCAAAGTCACGCAGCCAGTAAGCGGCAGAGCAAGGACTTGAACCGAAAAAAAGTTACTCCTCCCTGCGTCCGCACGCACGTACCTTCAAGAAAACACTCCTGACCCCAGCGATCGCTACACAATAGGATCTACTTGGGACTACTTGCCAGGTAGCCAAGGACTGAGCGTGTGTCATCGCTATATAAGTGACAGATCGAGCCTGTTGCCGGTGCTGCTGGATGAGAACACTGATACAGAGTGGTGACTAGCAGCATGACACAGTTAGACACCCCCTGGCCCTAGGACGGAAGCAAACCTAAGAAGTCAGGACCATGCTCGGCCGGACCCCAAACTGCCCGGGCTTTCCTATGCTCTCCACGGGAATTCAAGGGTTCCATGATTCTGCTTCATGCGCCTTCTCAAATAAAGGAAGTAGTCTGGTCGGCAGAATTAACGAGATGTCACCTAGGCTGTTGGCGCAGAGACTGGCCGCGTTTGAGGGCTTTTTAAAAGTTTATTTATTTATTCTCTTTGAGAGAGAGAGAATCCCAAGCGGGCTCTGCACTGTCAGTACAGAACTCGATGCGGGGCTCGAACCTACGAACCATGGGGTCACGGCCTAAGCCAAAGCCAGACACTTAATCGGCTGAGCCACCCAGGCGCCCCTTGAGGGATTTTTTAACTCTGCTACTCCCTCTTGCTTTTTGAACGTGTAAGCATTGATTCACGTCATGGCGTAGTCTTTGTAGATGAGTTCGTATGAACTGCACGCTTTAAAATTCATTGTAAAGTGGGGCGCCCGGGGGGCTCAGTCAGTTGAGTGTCCGACTTCGGCTCAGGTCATGATCTCACGGTTCGTGGGTTCGAGCCCCGCGTCGGCCTCTGTGCTGACAGCTCAGAGCCTGGAGCCCTCTTCGGGTTCTGTGTCTCCCTCACTCTCTGCCCCTCCCCCACTCATGCTCTGTCTCTCCCTGTCTCTCAAAAATAAATACACGTTAAAAAAAGTTTTAAAATTCATTGTGAAGTCTAACATACATACAGAAGAGTGCACATGATTGGTGAATGATGGTCGTGAACTGGACGCCCCTAAATAAGGAACAGCCGGATGAAGAAGCAGAATACCACTAGCCCCCCGAGAAGAGCCGCTCTAGTCACTGATCCCTAAGGGTAACCTCCCTCCTGACTTTGAGCAGCACACAAGCTAAGAGAAGCGTGACAACGGCCTATGTACCAACTGTCCAACGTGAGATTTGGGCCATCTGACTCCAGAGCTTACCCATTAGATAGCACATGCCTAAAACTCTAGAACTTTCTCAATTCCATAGAGAGAAGACTGTTCGTAGATTTTTTAAAAAACGTGTTTGACGGTGTCTGAATATAAAATGATAGGCGCCTGAATAGCCAGGCCCGGAAGAGCAGTTGTGGCCGGAGAGAGGGGAATCCGGGATGATGGCTGTCCCTGGCGGGGCTGATGGCAGTACTGATCTCGAAGGGCCAAAGGCCAAGTCTTAAATCTCTGAAGCTTTCGATTACCTTTAGAGGGCTCGTCCCTGAGCAGGGATTCCCACTGAGGAGACTGCCAATGAGAAGCTTAGGCGGCCAGCTAGGGTGCGTCTTAGATGCAGCCAACTTTTCCGGGGCCAAGATGCCCCTTAGCTGTGCAGACTGATACAGTCACTGCCAGGCTCTGCCCCCTCTCTCTAGTCTCCAGTCTTCCAAACTCCCCTCTGCAATTGTTATCCCTTTTCACAGATGAGAAAACTGATGTTCAGAAAGGTGAAAAGCCCCGGCCAGGGCCACACCGCCGGTGAATGGCGGGGCCAAGATGCCCGTGTCTATTTTGACTGGCACGTCTGCTTAGAGTCGTCACACACCAAGCTTGAAACGCCTCTTTGCTTCCCAGAGAGTTGCTTTATTGGGAAATTCTTGATCACCACCCCCAGAATGTCAAATCGGGGTCCTGAATCTCTGCTGTCTGGGGGATGGTTCAGAGGGCGTTTGCCGGGCCTCGGGATGGTCACTGATCACGTCAGTTGCTACTGGTGATACCAGAGAAAGACTGGCGTCTCCACAGGACCCCACTTCTCCAAACATATTCCATGGAAACACAGGATCTCAGGCCCACCCGGGACCTCCTGAGTGGGAAGTTGCATTTCAACAGGGCTCCCAGGGGATTTGTCCGCACGTTAAAGTTTGCAAAGCCTGGTTGGATGCCAGAGAACAAAGTTTGGTGTAGTCTTCTCAAAATGGGCTTATGTGCAATTTATACCTATCTTTGGAAAAAAGACGGAGATACGAGTGAGATTGTTAGTCGGCTCATTTCAAGAAGAGGAATAGGAAGCTGCCTCTTTCTCGCTGAGCCAATGGGAGGCTGTGAGAAGATTCTAATGGGAACAACCTTCCCCCTCCCTTTGTCGCCTCTGTGGACACCTGCTGTCGTTAGCATTAATTGGATTTGCAGTATTCACATACCTGCTGGGGAAAATAGACCCCTTAATTTGCTACAATGTAAGGGGACATCAGCCATTTCAGTCAGGCCTTTGTGGAAATCACGTGCAACGTCAAAAAGATACTTAAACTCCCTAAACACGGGCCGCATTGTATGGCCTCTAACAGCATCTTGACTCGCAAGGGCAAAGAGAAATAGGTCTGCGCCGAAATCATGTCAGCAGGGAGGTCGGAACGGCTGCCCGTTCTCCACGTTGTTTTGTCATTGGCGAACTGACCACTGTGCAGATGTTAGCCTTCTGGATCTTCTGTCTCCGTGAGACCTAAAGTGCGTGGCCTCTTCAAAAGCACGTCACAGTTCATTCATTCATTTATCCACTAAGGATTTTTTTAAGCATTTTTTAAATGTTTATTTATTTTTGAGAGAGACGGAGAGACAGAGCATGAGCTGGGGAGGGGCGGAGAGAGAGGGGGACACAGAATCAGAAGCAGGCTCCAGGCTCTCAGCCGTCAGCACAGAGCCTGATGTGGGGCTTCAAGCCACGAACCGTGAGATCATGACCTGAGCCAAATTCGGACGCTTAACCGACTGAGCCACCCAGGCACCCCTCCTTCTCCTTCTTTTGCCATTGGGAGGTTTAGTACGTGTTTATTGTGTTGAGTAGACCCTTGCTGTTATCATGAAAGAACTAATTGAAAAGAGGAAGGTAACAGCCATCTCTCAGAGAACCCCAGATTTTTCCAGCCTCTGTGTCCCCTCTCGAATCCCCAAGAAGACACATTTATACGCATCATCTAATTTGATCCCTGCAAAAGTCTGAAGATAAAAGGTACAGTTAACAATAGCATTTGCTAAAGGAGGCTATTTGAACGCGAAGAAAGGGGTTGGCAAACTTTTTCTACGAAGGGCGAGACAGTAGCTATTTTCGGCTTTGTAATCTCTGCTCGAACAATTCAGGTTTGCCACTGTAGTTAGAAAGCAGCCACAGGGGGCGCCTGGGTGGCTCAGTCGGTTGAGCCTTCGACTTCAGCTCAGGTCATGACCTCGCGGTTCGTGAGTTCAAGCCCCACATGGGACTTACTGCTGTCAACCTGTCAGCACAGAGCCCTTTTCGATTCCTATCTCCCCCTCCCTGCCCCTCCCCCACTTGCGCTCTCTCAAAAACAAACATTTTCTTCTTTTAAAAAAAGGAAAGCAACCACAGACAATACAGAAAGACGTGGGTATGGCTGTGTTCCAAGAAGACTTTGCCTAGGGACCGTGCAGTTTGTATTTCACGTAACTTTCGTGTGTCATGAACTATTATTCTTCTTTTGAATTTTTTCGACCATTAAAAAATGTAAAAACCGCTCTCGTGGCTGTGCAGAAACAGATGGCAGTGCCCTGGATTTGACCTTGGGGCCATAGTTTGCCAAGCCCAGCACTCAGGGGTTAGGCAGCATGTGTGAGGGTACAGACCTCGTAACAGCGGTACTATTTGTGAAAAGTTGGGTGTTTTCGTGAGCAAGAGTTAGAGGTTTGTTCCATACCCAAATTTTATTTCAGGCAGAACAACAGAATTCGATTTTATTCAGCTACGCTATCGGGGGGGGGGGGTTAATTACGCATGCTCTCATCTGGAAAAGCTGCCAAGAGTCCGTTGGCCCAAGTTCAGGGTTGACATGTTGCCTGATTGTAGTTTGTTTCCGTGCTGCTGGACTGTTCTCATGGGGCCCCGGATCTGAGGTCCCGCGGGCAAAGAAAGGGGCGTCCCGGCTCAGGGTATATGCCAGAAATGCTACCCACGCGGGGGGGAGGAAAAAGAGTTTGGAAGCACTGGATGCCTAGAGTTGACAGTGTCTCCCTTTCTGCTGTGCCTGAGACGCAGGGGAGGAAGCAAGGTATCTGGCTGATAACCACTTGCTTCTTTCTAAAGAGCAACCAGCTGACAGTGTGAGCACTTACTGTACTTCTGCTGTCCTGATTCAGCCACTTCCTCAGCTGTTTTCTCTGTGCCCGATGAATATAAGGGTGACGGTGCTGTCCCATCGCCGAGGATGTATTCTTAGCACCGGATGGAGCACATAACTGCAACTTACCGCGTGGAGAAAGAACGGAAGGCCGTGTTTGACAGCTGGTGAATTTAATGCAGGGAGGGGGCGGGGCACTAAGGGAAGAATGCCAACTTTCTCGTAGCCACTGAAGCAGCCCCCATGTTGAGGTTCATGATGTAAGGGAGGGTAATACTATGAACGAAGATGCTAATTCACTGGTACCAGAACATTCAATCCCAAAACAAATGTTGACTTTAAGGCCCGAGCATCCGATCATCTTACGCGCTATTCAAGAAATACAGTGTTTGCGGATACGAGGGCCACACTTCTGTGCACGGGCGAATTTAGTAGATGTGACATGGAAGGACTACAAATGCTTGTGGAGTGAGCCATTTGTCCCCAAACCGACAAGAACACGCAGGTCTCCCAACTACCGTTGTAGGTATTAAGGATTCACTCAAATAGGGAAAACCCCTCCATTCTTTAAGATATGTATGTATATATGAGATATATCTCATGTAACAAAGCACGTATATTATATGATCTGTAGAATATATCGCATGCTTATATATCGGGATAGGCTATAACTAGTTGTGAGCTAAGCAAGGGGCCCCGATTATCTCCAGTTATAGTGAAGTATAATAGGAAAACTCAGCCATCTGGGGTGCTACCCTTTTATAAATCTAGAATATCTTCCAGAATTTTGAGGTTGGCTCTTAAAAATAATTCTGTTAAGTTGGGAGAAACCCCTATAAGGCTTGAAGTCCCGGGGGCTGAGAGTACTCCAAAAGTCAGTGTACAAGCCTGTGCCCATTAGACAGTTCCACTAAAGGATTTAGTATCTAGGATTTAGGCTCCTCCTTAAGGGGTCCTCGTTTTTGACCTGAGATCCAGAGTCCCTAGGCTTCCGAACGGATGACGCGTCTGAGCTAGATTTAGTGAACGCAAAGCTTGTGCCCCAGGTCAACATTAGCTATTATTATTATCGTTACCGTATGCCAGATGTTGCCCTAGGCCACCCAATGCTTGCCATCAGTCTAGGAAGTAAGTACTATTACTATCTCCGTTTCATAATAAGGAAACTGAGGCAGTCACTGAGAGGTTAAGAAACGTGCCCACATTTACATCATGTAAGTAAGGATTCATGCCCAGACACTTCGACTGCAGATATCAAGATCTTACCCCCGACACTCTGCAGCTCCCCGGAGGAGAGAATCTCAGTCCTTCAGGTCCTAAGTCTGGCGACGGAATGTAATACATTTGGGGAAGAGCATAGGTTCTGTCTTTTAACAGGCCACGAACTGATTGTTCTTTGAACAGTCTTGCCCTCAGTCCCAAAATCTACTACTCTCATTTAACAAGCATTTCTTATACGTGCCGGGCCTAGAAGTAGAGATTTTCCTGGACGTAGGATCCATGGCACTCTTGCACTTCCAATTGGTTATCAAATCAGAAGGCACTGAGGAGCCCTAAACATGGAAGTGCCACCCGAAGCCACGCAAAGGGATCCGACTACCCCATGCGGGCGTCTAGAGCTGTGCTCTCCAGTAAGAGAGGCAGTGGCCACATGTGGCTAATTAAGTCTAAATCAATTGTAATTAAATGAAATTTGAAAATCGGTGAGTTACACTAACCACCCTTAATTGCTCAAGCGCCGCATGTAACTTGTGGCGACCACAGTGGACAGCAGAGGTACAGTTCCGTCACTGTAGAAAGTTCTACTGAACGGCGCTGATCTCCGTGAGATGTTGACAGCCGCTTGGGCACCACCTACAATTAGGAGTTAGGAAGTAGAAAATGGGGCAGCAAAGGAGACAAAGGGGGGAGATGGAGAAGTTGGAAAGGTGACCAGGACGATGTGGGCGTCGGGAAAGCCAAGGGTGGGGGGGAGGGTATCCGAGAGCAGGGTCTATTGAAGTTCAGAGTTAAGAAATCTGCCTCTGGATGTGATAAATGGGAGGACACTCGGTGCCACCTTGGTGGGCGTTGGTGATGGGACCGCTTCTATGACAGACACCATGCTGGCCAGCGGGGGGCCCCAGCTCCGGCCCCTGCTGTGGGGCAGACATCATACAGCAGTGCGCTATCGATCTGCTTTTTGAGAGTGTGAGTTACCCTTGACTTTAAGGGCACGGATGGCAGCATGCCTCCTGACTAGCCCGCTGCCTCCGTGGCCCGTTCAGAGCCCTCGGCCTTGAACGCTTGCACAGCTGTTCCAAGGTCCGGACACGTGTTCCTAGAAGCTGGAAGCAAGTTTAGCTTCCGTTTGGACCTGTTCGTGTTCAGTGGTTCCAGATTTTCTTTTACTTATAGCTTTGTGGGCACCGCCGGTGCTGGAGTATTCGAGGGCCTGGCCACCACCGTTTAGATGTGGGTTCGGATCCAGCTCTGCTGTTGACTCAGTGGCCTGTTGGTGAAGTCGCTGTGGTGTATTCGCACGTGCACACACGCCCCTTCCAACCGCGGAGCAGCGCCCGTGCGCCTATTCAGCTTAGGGCGAACGCAGGGACTTTTGAAGGAGGGCGGATGTGCAAGGTGAGCCACAGTGTCAATAACTCTGATCCGGATTCACTGTGCCGTGTTTCCGGACTCTGACGTGAGCATCCGGCAGGTGCATAACGGTTGCTGGGGTTGGCAGGAGTTCAGGAATCAGCTTATTCCTGGAATTCCGGCCCGAACGCACCGTCATCAGCCCCACTAAGGCACACGTAGCAGCCGGCACAGGCCTGGCCTAAGGCGAGGACTCATGAGAGGCTACTTTTCTTCACGAAATAACTGTGCTAATCGAAAGGAGAGATACAGGATCCCGACCTTCCGTTAGCAGCGACCATTACCGTTTACTGAAAGCACGTTACGCGTCGTTGCTTTACTTGAAGTGTCTCCTCGTAGCCTCGCGACAAAGCCCGCACAGCCCCGGTTCACAGACGATCAGAGAGGTTGCACAGTCGCCTGAGGCCACACAGCTCCTGAGCGGCCTTTGGCTCTGGAGACCGTGCCCTGTCCACTTTTACACGTGGCACTCAGGAAGTAGGACAGAGGAGGCGAGGAAGCGCCCAGGGTTAGGCCACAGAGGGAGGCAGATGAGACTTTGTTGAGCGAGGTTAAAGATCAGCCCGTCCCTCCTGTGCCCCACAGCCCGGGGTCAGCTGGCTGGGCCTTCGTAGCCACTCCACGCATTTCCTTTCTCTTCATTCTTCCCTTGTTTGCTTGTCTGCCGGCGCGCTGCCCTGCTTTGCTTACTATAAATAGCTTCCTCTCCGCCAGTTGCCATAAATGGCATTTTTACAGGGAAGGTGCCCAGTTTGAAATAAGCCCTAAGGAGATGTCAGGACACGGAGATTCGCTCGGTGTGTGCAGTGTTCGCAATCTGTGGTGGGAAGTTAGCAGTTGGCGCCCTTGAAGCAAAAGTGGTCTCATCTCATTCATGATATTATCCCAAGCCCTTGGTCTGGGGATCTACGATGAACCCAGAAATTTGCTTCTTACGAATGCAAAGCCAACGGTGACTTAGACCAACCTCTAGAGGAAATAGAGTGTGGGCCCTGGGCCGACCGCACTTTTAGCCTCCTCGCCGGAGGTCTGCGATTCACTCTTTTCTGCCAGGTGGCCTTGAAGAGTTAATGCCGTGTGAACAGACCCGGAGTGTGAACACGTTTGTGTTCAAGTATGTGCAGACCGTCCCAGGACGATTAAAAAAGGGAGGGGGGCGCGAATGTATTCACATGAGCCACTTTCATTATTTTCCATTAGTAAATAGCCAAATAATTGATTGTGGATCTATTGTTTAATTAGCATGAATAAAATGACTGTTATATAAGACAGAATGCACGTATCGATTTTGGCCGCGTCCTTTAACAAGGATAAATGATTTTACTTCTGAGAGTTTTTGTAATCAAAAATTGCTGCAAACCGGGAGAAGCTACAAGACCAGAATGCTTCGGGGCAGGCTTCGGGAAGCTGGCCACTTGGGAGAAGGAGGCGCGTTGTGTCCCAAGGGACTCGCATCTCCTCTGTGACAGCAGAGAAGACCAGGCTCGTCTCAGCCACTAGACATTGGCACCCGACCAGAGGGGGTCTGAGAGCCAGAACAGGAAGGAGTTGAGCGCTTGGGGGCCGAGCGTGGGGACCCAGGAGCTTTGTGTGTTTCCCCGGACCGGTTCGGGGGCCTGGTTACTGAGGTCTGGGCTGTTCGTTCCTCTTCCTCTTGGCTGTGTCTGGAAAAGACTGTGCACAGGAAGGTCTAGCTCTCGTTTAGAAAAGGCTGTGTGAGGAGCGCCTGAGGGGCTCAGTCGGTTGAGCGACCGACTTCGGCTCGGGTCACCATCTCACGGTTCGTGGGTTCGAGCCCCGCGTCGGGTGCTGTGCTGACAGCTCAGAGCCCGGAGCCTGCTTCAGATTCTGTGTCTCCCTCTCTCTCTGCCCCCACCCCCGCTTGTGCTCTCTGTCTCTCAAAAATAACCAAATGTAAAAACAATCTTTTATGAAAGGCAAAGCTGTGTGAACCCGGAGCAGGAAATGGGTGTAGTGACAGTACCAGCTTCACAGGATTAGATAATCCACGTAAAGCAGCCGTCGCAGAACCTGCTCTAGAGTGGGTGCTGGGTGCCCATCCCTTGCCCTCCGCCCCCTGCCTGTCTTCTCACTGCCCCCACACCCCCTGGCTCCCCCCCTCGCTGCAGCGCTCGCTACATCATCTCCGTCACCCCCCTGAGCATTTCCAGGTCGGGGACCCTGTGGTAGGCGCGTTTTGGGTGCCCTCCAGCCTCACTCATCAGGGAAATGTCAAGTGCTTGAAGGAAGAACTGAAAATAATTGCAAGATAGTTATTTTTAGGTGTTCTCAGAAATGCACTGAGGTGCCGTGCTGGATTCAGATTCCCTTCGACGTGTATGTTCAACACCTACTAAGTTCGGAGAATGGCGAGTGACTCGGGAAAACATCCGGTGACACACGCCATGGGTGAAGCAGGAAGGATGGAGGGGGGGGAGGCGAGGAGAGGGGTAGTGTTGGCAGGGGGGGCCTTGAGGGAGCAATGACCAACACACGTAAAATGTATGGGATGAAGGATGGGAATGAGGCGATGGGGAAGGGAGGCATCCCAGGTGGAGCCTCCGGTGGGAACACAAGCCCGGAGCCAGAAACATGCGGCGTCCGTTGCCACGGGCTGTGGGGGGCCGGACTGTGAGGTCACCAGGATGACTGAAAGGGGGTATTTACGACCCCTACGGAGTGACGCGGTGACATCAATGTCCCCCAGGCAGCCTGGCATTCATGGAGGATGTGCTCTGCCAAAGGGCTTGGGGGGGCGGGGGGTAGGGGGGGTGTAAATTATCCAAAAGAAAGAGATTCTTTCTATAAGCTTCGCCAAGGTCCGGGACTCCTAGGACCTTTGACTGCCAACCGCTCTCTCTTTTCTCTGATCGGACAGGGAATGTGTAGCGAAGGTTGTCATCTGGAGGGTAAGAAACCCCTTGTATGAGTTTGCTAGGGCCACCGTAACAAAATACCACAGACTGGGGACTCAGAAGACAGACTTTGATTTTCTCGCAGCTCTGGAGGCCTGAAGTCCAAGATCGGGGTGTCAGCGGGTTCGATTTCTTAGGAGCCCTCTGTCCTTGGCTTCCAGATGGCCACCTTCTCGCTGTGTCATCACATGGACTTTCCTCTGTGGGCACATCCGTGCTTCTCTGTGTCCAAATTTGCTCTTATGTGAATACCTTTCTGTTTGGATTAGGGCTCACCCCAATGGCTTCCTTTTAATGTAATCATCTCTTCAAAGGCCTGGTCTCCAAATACAGTCACATTCTGAGTTATTGGGGAGTGGGGGGGGGGGTTGGGACTTCAACATGTGAATTAGGGGGGACCCAATGTAGTCCCTAACACCCCTCATCCATTAAAGAGGGTACCCTGATTCCTTGGGACTTTGGGTCAGCTCTTTCCCCTCTCTGCCCCTTTATTTCCTCATCATTACAACAAATGGATTAGAGCTAGAATCTTAGAGATCTTGTCCAAAAAAAAAAATCAGCGATTCTATGAAATACAGACACGTGCTTCTCAAAAGAAGTGCAAATCTGGATTTTTCACAGTCCAGACTGATTTCTTAGTCTGAGCACAAACTAATGTAGCAATTTCATTATAGAGTTTGAACTTGATATATACCTTCATTAATTTGTTTATTAAATAACCATATTTTAGTGCCTTCTATATGCCAGGCGCTAAATGCAAGAGAAAAAAGCTGAATGTATCCCACCAGAAATTGCTGGACCCTGAGGTGTAAAAATCATAACCAATATTAAGTTTAACCATTCTTTTACCTTGAACAACGAGTTTGTAAGCATAGTCCTAAGGTGTTTTATTCCCCAAACGTAGTTCTCTACTTATTCTTTCATTGATTTGTACAATCTGAGTATTTTAAATATCCCCGGTTTGCCAGGCACGCTGCTAGGTGCTGAGGATACGTAGTGACTGAAACCTCATGGAGCTTACAGCCTATGGTGTAGCTGAGGCTAGTCTGTTTATGTCTTGAAACGTGACGAGTATAAATCATGTGGAAGATAGGTCGCGAGTGGCCAAGCCCTTCCCCAGGCTTGGTGATTCACTAGAAGGACTTCCGGGATTCAGAAGGTAGTCGTGCTCATAGCTAAGATTCATTATCGCAGAGGAATACAGAGCAAAGTCAGCAAAGGGGTAAGGTGCATGGGGAGAAATCTGGAGGAAACCAGGTCTAAGCTTCCAAGGGTCCGTTCTCATTGGAGTCCCATAGGATGTGGTGATGTCCCCCCAGCAACAAGCGTGACCACACACGTGAAGTGTCTACCGAGAAGTTCATTGGAGACCCGGTGCCCAAATTCCAGGTGCCCGGAAGGAAAACAGGTATTCAGCATAAACCACGTTGTTTGCAAGAAGTTGTTTGCCAAGGGCCTTTCTCAGGACGGCAGTGTCCGGACAGTTAACTTGGTGGCGTAACGTATGGGGAGTCGAGGGGCTAATTTTCTGGAAGTGAACATTCCAGATAGCAGCAAGGAAAAAGGCAACATCCCAGTGAGAGAAGGAGCATAGAAATTTGATCTGTCTGAGGGGAGAGGGGAGGGAACCAGGTTAATTAAGCGGACAGTCTTCCTGATACTTGCAGTCATTCGGGTATCCAAAAAATGTTTCTTAAATGGCTACCATATGCCAACTATTACGTGAGATGCTGAGGACACGACAGGGGACCAAATAAATATTCCTGTCCTCACAGAGCGTACGTTCTAGTGCGTGTCGTATGCATATGCTGAATTATACTACGTCCATTTCCCTGGAAGTTCTCTCCAGTTTCACGCAGAACATCAACATGCGAATATATTTGTGGCATGCTCCCTGATGAGAAGAAACACAAGAAGGTTTCACGTTCTGTCCATAATCCCAGCTAAGCCCGTGTGTTATAACCTGTTACACGTACGTATTAAATGCTGACAAAGTCGAACTTAAGTGGAAGCCACTTAGTTGCTGCCACAATCAAAGACTGTGGCATTATTTCAGTTGTGGGTCTCATAATCTGAATGCCTTTCTATGTTGGCAACGCGCTTTTCTCATGTGACGTGGGTGAGGAGTAATCTGTTAGCTATTCAGACAGCGGTAAAACACATTAACTGTCTAACGTAATCAGCTTCCGCAGTAGATCACTGACAGTGGCTCTTAACTTGAGACCTTTCACCAAAGAAAAACTGACCTCCACAGAGTTAAGTCTCCAGCTCAAGTATGGCCCACATTCGGTCACACGACTGGAAAGATCAGAGTGAAAAAAACAAAAAGATCAGGGCGGGTATAGGATGCATACACTCATGTCAAGGAATCTTACAGTTTGGCGTGGTTTATTTTCAGCTGAATTAGGCTCTCCTGAAATTCTAGCCTCCCGAGAGGGGAGATGCTTGATAATTCAGACACAGTCTGGTGTTTGCGCTCCAAAAAATGACAAGTGTGGCTCACAGCCATCCAAAGGGAGACCACTTCTGGATCTGTGGCTTCGTTTCTACCAATAAAATACATTCCTGCTTCATTTCCTATATTCTTATCTAACGACTGAAACTGAGGGACTGACAAAGAGCCTCCCTTTTTCCTGGAGGTGGCCAAGAAACTCAGAGCAAGGGGAAAACAACACTCCAGATAAGAAGAGCTTTGCCTACCGTGTAGCTCCTTGAATGATTGCTTGAATTCCTTAGGACCTAGAAGAGAGCCTCGGAACCCAAAAGGCTCTCAGAAAATACCTGATGAGTGTATGAGCAAACGAACGGATGCATTAAATATATAAAAGTAAAATCGTGCCTAGGGAATGCGTGAAAATTGAAGCTAACCTCTAACGTGGTCGGTTTCCTGGGTGCAGGCTTGGGAGTTGAAAATTCTTTTCCTGTTTCAACTGTAAAAACAAATCATCATCAATAAAAATGAGTCATGGGAGGTGCCAATTCAAACATGGATACCTTTGATTTTTTCCTGACAATGCGAAATAGCCTCAGAGGATAAATGTCTGGAAAACGAATTGTTCACAAAACGATGCTTTAAATTAGATCCACGGTCTGTGCTTTGGTCCGAACGATGCAAAGACTGGCGAGCCTTAGGAGCCCGGGCTCAGGGGAGCGGACGGTTCTGCGTGTGGCTTCTCGGAGGTCAGGGCTAGTGAGGTCTCCTTTGCCACTACTGCTACACCTCCTCTCACTCTGCGAATCCCCCCTGGGACGTCTCATCTCACCTGCCCGCCCCCCCCCACCCCCCGCCAGCCCCCATGACTGCAGTTACCATCGCTTTTGAGTGATGTTGGGCAAGGTTAGTCTCCTCACCTGTAAAAACAGAAAATTGGGAAAACGAACTCCAAGAGGCCCGGTCTTGATGAAGGACAACACCCCAACCGTCCAGAAAACCCTAGAGTAGTCCGTGACAGCCGGCTGCCTCTTCCTCACCTTCAGCTCCAGTCTATAGCCAGGTTCTACCGATGCTGCGACCACCATGGCTCTGAAGGCTGTTGCCTTTTCCCCTCTTCAAGGTGTTGTTGCCTTAATTTAGGCTATCAAGGTGCTCTCTGGACAACTGCCATCCTCTTCAAAGGTCATCCTGCCTCTCGTCTTGTACTTGGAGCCACTGCGCTGGTCTTCACGCTGCAGCCACTGAGATCTTTCAGAAATGCCGATCACATTGGGTCTCTCTCTCTTGCTTAAAACCCTTGCACGTTTCCCCCTGTGTCCCATGGCTTTCCCCATCATGTGGGCCACGAGGCGCCCCATGATCCGGCCCCTAGCAACCCCACAGCTGCGTGGCCCGTGCCATTCCCGGAAACCTGTGCTCCGAACATTCCAAACTGCCTGCGTTTCTTCCCTGGGTCAGACCTACTCAAGCCTGTACGTCTTTGTACTTGGTGCCTCGGCTTGGCATTCTCTTAGCCCGACGCGTGTTCTTACCCGCTCCCAACTGACTTGACCGATGAGCACTGGCCTTCAAAACCCAGATCCCACCACCGCCTGCCCTGAGAAAGGTTCCCCTGGCCACCCCGGAGGCTGGGTTTGGTAGGTGCTCCGCCCCGTGCTTTCATATGTCATGATGCCTCGCGCCTCGTAAGGTGATGGCGTGCGTCGGTCTGTCTCCTGGGCGCTAAGAGCTCCTTTAGGGCGGAGGCTTTGTATGATTCCTCTGAGTCCTGCCCATTTCTGGAGCAGTTACTCTCTTCATCGGATTGTCTCCTGCTCTCCTTCAAGTCTCAGCTTATCATCACCTCCCCTGGGATGCCTTCCGAGACCCCCACTTGCCAAACCCAAACAGGTGCGTTAGACGCCCCACCTCTGTGCCACTGAACTTCCCCTTTGCTTTTTAAATGCGCTTGCTCATCTCTCTCTGCCACGAAACACTGAATTCCTTGAAGGAAGGGACTAGATTTTATTCAGCCCCAGCCCAGCCCCTTACAGCCAACCGCCGAGCCAGGTACAGATTAGGCACTCGTTAAGTGTTCGCTGGTTTCACTTCTCATTTGGAGACTGCGATTTTGCCTCGTTTCTGTTTCATTAAAATTGCATTTCTGTTTTTAAACCGCTCCGGGTTGTATCAGCTTGACCAAGCGTGATCTACTTGTACAAGTTTGGACTGCTGTTTTGTCCTCTCGGTGGGGCTGTTTGGAAAAGAAAGGGCAACGTTATATACGCTTTACGAGAAATAGTGCTAGGGCAGCAATAACAAAATATCAGAAACCGGATCACTTAAACCCCAGAAATGTATTTCCTCACAGTTCTAGACGCTAGCAGTCTAAGGTGCAGGTGCTGTAATGAGTGGTTTCTGGTAAAGCCTCTCTTCCTGGCTTCGAGATGGCTACCTTCCCACGGTGCCCTCACAGAGCTTTCTTCTGTGTAGGCTGGGGATGGGGGTGAGAGAGGGGGAGAGAGAGAGAGAGAGAGAGAGAGAGCTCTAGCCTCTCTTCATCTTCTTACGAGCACAGGAGTCCTATCAGATTATGGCTCCACCCTCGTGATCTCATTGAACTTTCATTACCTCCCTACAGGCCCTATCTCCAAATTGGGGGCCAGGAATTTAAGGCGACTCACAATTCAGTCCATAACAGGTATGCGTCCCACGGTTAACAAAAACGTGTGCGGTTCAACGAAGCCCAGTATTTAAATTGTCTTGCAGCAAAAGTACCAGGGTACTTGTAACCCCAACCTATGACCCAGCTACCTGGGTTCCATCACCTCACGTGTCCGAGGAGGAAGCTCATGCCGCTGGAGCAGTGCAGGGACAAGTGGAAATCCCAGGGAACCCTTGGGCTGCCGAAATGATATTTGAATTCTTTCCCTTTCCATCCTTCATTACCTCAGGAGTCTAGAATCGCTGCGGTAGGCCCAGGAGCTCCATTCCGTCTAGGTCAAGTGGAATGCCTTCTTCGAGGGCTGTAGTGTGACCATTTTCTAGGTACCGGGCATTCAAAACCTCCCTGAGGGAGCCCCAGTTGGAAACCAGAAAATACCAGAAGCGACGGAGTTGCTGACCCCATCCCTGTCACCACCTGATACATGGGTTGAGAATACAATGCCAGCCTGGGATTTGGGCCCTTGGGAGGCCACTAACAGGGGCCTAAGTGATTCTGTCTGTCAACCCTGGCTAAAGACTCCGGGGCCCAGGAGACATTTAGCCTGGCGTGCACGCTACGTCTTGTTCACTGAGTATTCAGGACTATTAGTACTTGTTGTAAGAAATAAAGGTTTCTGGGGGCAAATTAGTATGTGTAACCCGAAGTTTCTCACAGTTAATGGGTTTCTTTACCGCAGGCTTTACTAGAACCTTCAGCAAGCCGAATGTATAATATGAGTCTCCGAGAGCCAGTGTGGTGAACGGCCTTTCTTAAACTGACTGGTCACAGGATCTTTTCAGTCAGAGGACCTTGGTCGGATTAGCGTTCGCAGGACTCACTGTTCCGACTGCTAAGTCTGGGACGATCCTGTAAAAAGCCATTGTGTTAGGCGCGCCTTGACTCAAGGAATTCGTCCACGCCTAGCCCTGCCGTCTCCCTCTCTGTACCAGTCTACCCGTCCGTTCTCGGTAATGCCAGACCCACTTGGCCTCCCATCTTGGCCGGGCCTTTTCCTGTTCGCCGGTCTCGTTCTTGGCTAACTTAGAAATCCCACAGGATCCTGCTGCCAGCCTTGTTTCCAGGCTCCGAGCTTTCCAGTGAGAATTGGCAGCTACGAAGCCCAGGCCCTCTGGACCATGAGAACCTGGCTTGTTCTCAACTCCCATCTGTGGACCTTACACGCTGCTCCCGTTAGGCAGGAAACAAACTGCTGAGGCCACCTTGCAAATACAGGCCTGCCTTCCAGCGCCAGGTAGAGTATCCTGGAGAGGTCCTATGGGACTTCGATGCCTGCCATCCCACAGACCCGTTTGCCTGGCCTCGCCGAACACGGAAGAGAAAGGTGAATGAACCAGCCCTCATCAACTGCTGACTGCGTGGTAGGTGCTGCAGCCAGTGCCTTCTGCATTCCCTGATTGAGTTCTTATAACCACCCTAAAGATAGATACAATTATTGTATCCGTTTCACAGAGGAGGAAACCAAGGCTCAGAGAGTCAAGGCAACAGGCCCAAGGAGGCAGAGCTTACAATGGAGTAGAGCCATTGTACTCCCAAAGGAGTAGAGCCAGGGTTCAAGTACGTTGCTTCCTGGTGAGCCTACAGACCAGTGGAGCCCACGCGCACGGTGTGGGCCACAACAGCAGCTCAGTTGACTGCCTGAAAAATCACTGCCTGCCCCTCTCCCCAGCCCAAAACTCGATTGTTTTAGAGTCAGCCGAAGCAGGGTTTTTTTTTTTTTTAAGGAGAGAATGATCTAGGCTTCAGTGGGGTCTTCAGGGGGAACCGACAAGTCCCGTTTCCACCCACGCAGTAAAATACAACCCTTGACAGAGCTCGGAGTCTACAGGCTTACCCCTTCCCCTCCCGCCCTCCACGTGGCAGCCAAGTCACCTGTCTGAAAGCAGTCTTATCCTGGCTGGTGTAAAACCCACTTGCCCGGGGCGCCTGGGCGGCTCAGTCGGTTGGGCGGGCGACTCTTGGTTTCGGCTCAGGTCACGATCCCACCGTCTGTGGGATCCAGCTCTTCATCGGTCTCTGCGCTGACGGCACAGAGAGCCTGCTTGGGATTCTCTCTCTCTCTCTCTCTCTCCCTCTCTTCCTGCTCTCTCTCAAAAAAATGAAGCCTGTTTGGTTTCCATTCACCTCTGAGTCTTACCAGGCCTGGTTCGGCCTCTCAGCCTTGCACTTTCGGAGATGGCTTTTCACGGTTACCTCTCAACTTTGGACAAGCTCCTCCCCAGCAGGGACCCAGGCTTATTTCTTCCTGTGTCGCAAGCACCCAGAAAGGAGCTAGCACATCATAGGCACCCAGGAAATGTTTGCTGAATGAGTGAAAAGGCAGTTTCCCTAAAACAGGCAAGTACTTGACATTAATTTTTCAATCGGCCAAGAGGATCTTCAGAAGAACTGAACAAAAGTGACTGTAATTGGATTCTCTGTTCCTGTGGTCATGAGTTATGAATCTAGAAAAATCAAAACATTTCTCCCTCCATAAAGCTCTTGAGAGGAAAATAAAAAGCAGTGCGGGTGGGAGGATTAATATGCGACTGAAATATGCTAGTTCTCCACCAGGGGGTGCTCCGAACACAAAGAGAAACCATTCTCCATTAATTTCTTCTTCCCTCAGAGAGAAACTGCAGAAACCAAGTAACTTTTTTATTTTCCCTGCATTGCGTACAGTTTCGCAAGAAGTGAATAACTCTCCCATCATGCTTGAAAATCATGCCTGCCTGGAAGAAGTCTTTCCGCTAATAAGATGCGCGTGTGTGCGCGCGTGCGTCCAAAGACGCGCGCGCGCACACGCGCGCGCACACTTCTAGCACCTTTCAAGATCCAGGCATCAAGTTGAAAGGTGTGTGATTTGTGGTATATCTGAAATCTGTTTTTTGACAGGTGTAGGTGTTATTTACGATGCTGTCAGAAGCAGAATCGAGCGGAATAAAATGTGCCATGCTGCTCTTAACCCTGACACTGAGTAGACTGTCACAGAAGACCTGTCCAAGTATCAGAGGTGGGATATCAGTCGGCTCTTGTTACTAAGAGCACACAGACACGTGGGCACTAGTTCAGCTTTGATTGGAGCCCATCCCGGCAGAACACACAGCACGGTCAATATTTGGGAAGTATAGTAGTTCGCGTAACCAGTGACTTAGGCAAATCAAATCTTGTTTTCAACATCATAGCTCTTATGAACTGTATTCAAGTCCTTCTAGACTCTGAGCTCTGTATATGTGTGTCCGTATCTTCTGCATGTGGGCAAATGTTCATTAGACAAAAGGTACATTGTAAGGACTCGGGGTTCGTGGATTGCTTGCGTATTGATCAGTTTCCATAAAAATGCTGCCAGAAACGTCGGGAAGGATAACAACGAGATTACAGGGGAGGCAAGCAGATGGGCCAGAAGAGCACTCATTTCCACGGACTACTCACACTGTCCCGGGCCCTGCCCTAATAAGCACTTTGTGTGAATTTCTCATTTCATTCTTGTAATAGCCCAGGGAAGCCATGCTTACCACCGGAGTCCGTCCACCGATCTTCTCGCACAGTTGTGGCCATCCGTTAAAATACTCAATGAGGCCGCGTTCCCGGGCGTGGCCAAGGTGTCGCCTGTGCCTCTCGTGCAGGAGAGCCACGGTGGCGCTGATAGGATTTGAGCCGTGGGGAAAACAGCCAGGGGGCTGTTCCTGAAGCGGACTCCCGTGATCCTTGGAGTCGGGGGCATCGTGCATCTCCCCGGCTGCGTCTTGGCCCCTGCTACTCTCTGAGAAAATGAGAGGGGGGTGTGGCCCTTTGGTAGCGGACAGCAGTCAAGTGGCTCCTGTCTTCCGACTGGGCTGGGGGCTGCCAGTACAGCATTGCCTTTCCTTCCGGGGACTCCTTACTGTCATAGGAAGGGAAACACGGGCAGGGCTGGTGAGCTTCAGGCAATTGGATGTGCTGGGAATTGCTTTATGGAGGAGAAGGGACATGGAATTACAAAAACCCTCTATTGGGAGAGACCATAAAGGGTACCCAGTTTGACCACCAAGTAAGCTTTTGAAACCCTCGGCAGTATTCCAGCCAGTTACCAGCCATGTGACCTTGGGCAGCGACCCCCCCTCCCCCCTTAGCTTGAGTTTCCTCATCCACAAAAACAAAAGGCATAACAAAGAAAACTTGACAGGGTTGTCGTGAGAATTCAATGAGAAAACATGTGTTCCTGGAACATGTTAGGTACCCGGTACTTTTTTTTTTGAGAGAGAGAGACAGAGACAGAGCATGAGCAGGGGAGGGGCAGAGAGCGAGGGAGACACAGAATCGGGAGCGGGCTCCAGGCTCCGAGCGCTCAGCACAGAGCCCGACGCGGGGCTCGAACTCCAGAACCGTGAGATCATGACCTGAGCCGCGGTCGGACGCTTAAATGATTGAGCCACCCAGGCGCCCCCTTATTTTTCTTTGTAGAGCAGTTTTAGATTCACAGCAAAATTGAGGGGAAGGTACAGAGATGTCCCATATGCCCCTGCTCCCCTCACACGCGCACACACACAGCCTCCCCCGTTATCCACACCCCCTCCAGAGTAATACATTTGTTACCGTTGATGAACCTGCATCATCACATCATTATCACCCACAGTCTGTAGTTCACATTAGGATTCACCGTCTCCATTTTTTTTGGCTGTTGTTGCCTTTTCCAGAATGTCATTACAGTTGGAATCACACGTATACAGCTTCTCAGATTGGCCTCTTTGCTCTAGTAATACGCATTGAAAGGGCCTCCGTGTCTTTTCCTGGCTCAGTCACTCGTTTCTTTTTATCGTTGGACACTATTCCATTGACTGGATGGACCACAGTTCACTCATCCATTCACCTACGCGGGACATTTTGGTTGCTTCCCGGTTTGGGCAACGACGAATAAAGCTGCTCCCAGCATCTGAGTGTTACTTTCTGTGCAGACAAAAGTCCCACTCGTTGGTACTTCTTAATAAAAAACATCTGCCTTTCCTCTCATAAGCTCTTCCTTCCCGTAACTTCTTCCCACCAGGAGGAGGGATCGGTGCAGCCAAGACGCCCAGTTGCAGCCGAATGCCCTTATTAATTAGCCAAGAGGCTGTGGTAGCCGAGCAAGTGAACAATGCACTACAAATCTGTTTACCTCGGCTTCTCCAGACGTTTGAAAACAATTAAAAGTGTCAAGGGGACCTGGAGACAGGGCTTTGCATTTTAATGGGACATGATTAAATATCGGGCATTATTGCGTTTGATGTGTCTGGGCCCTAAGAGGAGGGCAGAGCATTGATTGGGGGCCTTCAGGACGGCAGGAAGCTTCCTCCGGCCACTTGACCACAATGCAGTGAGAGCTTGGAGATCCCTAGCTTCCTGGGCCGGGATGAAAGGCCACTCGCCCAGCGAGGTAACTGGGTCTGTCAGTTTCCGGTGGGTCACGTTCTGCCCGTGGGGGCAGATGATGGATGGTGACTCTGGCGGGGTGCGCTTGGCTGATGGGTGGAGGGAGTTAGTCGCTGACGGTATCTGTTAGAAGAGGGTGAGCGACCCGGCACTGAGCGCTGACCCCCAGCATTGATTGCATCTGGATTAAAACGACTGTAAAGGAAGTGAAGGCCACCCGTGCCAAGCTGCACCCTGCAAGCTGCGAATATGCATGTGTCAATACGCCATTCTCCCGCGACGCCCTTTATCCTGGGGTTTAGAATCGGATGTCGATAAAGAAGCGATAAAGACCTGGAAAAATGTCACCCCGGGAGGCCAAGTAGAACGGGCGAGCGCTACGACCGAGGTCAGGCACAGGGAGGACTAAGAGAACAGGTAGGGTAGAGACGGAATGCGAGAGAAGGTAGGGGCCCCCAGGGGGCTGCCGAGCGACCGGGGGTTACTCCTGCGGGGTAGGTACAGCAACTGGAGAGGAACAGGAGGGCCCTGGGCGGCCGAGAATTAGCTTGAGACACGGGATAGCAGACATAAATTTCACCTGCCTTGCAATTTGGCTCTATTTTGGCCCTTGCTTTGTTTATTTCTGTGCAGTCTAGACATCAGACGATTGAGTTGCTGTCATCCCAGGGGACCCCCTTCCGCGCTGCCCAGTGAGGCCCCCTGCAGGCCATGAGAGGCGACGGCACAGCTAAAAGACAGTCTCTTGATTAGACCTGAGACCACTCATCTTGGGATGACTTCATTTTGCCCCTTGGGAAATACTCTTTTTTTTTTTTTTTAAGAGCTCTTATATTGGCCAAGAGACGCTGCCTCCATATTAGGGTTTTCTATTTTTGTTTGAAGGAAATTGGCATCTCTCCTGCGTAAGGAGCTCCCTGAAGCCTAAATTCTTCCATTAGCCATTTTGGTTTGCAAACAGGGATCTGAGCATATGCCGCTGTCTGCCTAGTGGCTTGAGGACTAGCTCGGCTTCCTAGTCCAAGGGCAGCGGGGAAGACCCTGTGGTCACCCTTGGAAGCTGATCGTCGGCCCCTCTAAGTTGAGCTGATTAGTTAACGAATGGCTTCTTAAGGGACGGGACTGGCTGCACAATTTGCAGGGCCCGGTGCAAAATGAATATGTTCAAAAGTTTTGCCCCGTGTTGAAAAACTGTTGAGAATTTAAAAACGGGGACAGGAAAGCATAAAAACCAAGCGCAGGGTCTCTCTCTGACAAACCACTCTTCGACGCATTTGGGTTCCGGGGGCCCCTGATGTGCTGGCCCCTGGGCTGTGGGCGTCTGGAGGGAATGGGGGAGGGTGTTTGATTTCAGGGCAGAACAGATTTTCTCCATCCCCTGCCTACTGCTGAAATCCCGTCCTTACAGCTAAGCCAATTTCGCTTGAGGCTGGATCCCTTTGGGAAGGGCTTACGCTTGCAGCTGTTGTCTGTTACACTCCTCGTGTTGGATGGAAAAGTAGAGGCAGAGAAGCACAAGGCAACTCTGATTATGCAGAGAAGCTGAAGGGGAAAAAATTATGTAAGTTTATGGAATGCTTTTGGAGAGACATAATCTCCCTTTCCCTATAGCGCTGAGTATGGGTGATGGGGCTCCATAAATATAGCTCCTTGTGGGTGTCAGTAACTCTTCAATATTCATTGATAGTGACGATATTCAGACCCCGAAACAGATTTCCTTTCTCTCTGACTCAAGGGAAGTTTTCCCAGAGCCACACAGAAGGAGAATCCAATGTGTTCAATAGGAAAGACTCATTTGCTCCCGGAATAACTAAATTTCCATTTTCATTTCCATTTTTAACCAAAATAGTGGATCTTCCATAAGGCAAAAATAAAAAGAATGGCAATTTGGTGTGGGGTTTCGCCTTTCCTTAAAATTTTCATTCCTATATTAACACTGTTGTTGAGTGCTTCAGTAACATGTATGGCTAGATGCTAAAATGGTCTGCGTTTCTTGCTTTTTGTTGTAACTAGCTGAAAGCCTTGTCACAGGCTTTCATGGTAGAGTCTCTGAATTTTTAACAAAGGACTCCGATATGAAAATGTATTTTTTGGCAAGAAACTCAAAAGCCAGGTAGAATTTCAGCATTTACAAGTAATTGTTACAGAGGATTGGGTAACTGTAATTCTTTTAAATGTCTGTTTTGCTTGTAGCATTTTCTATTCATCAATAATTCAATTTCAAAATAAAAGACACATTTTCTATATCCCAAAAGCTATTGGGGAGCCTTTCAGACTACAAGATTCCTGACAGTGGGAGAAGCGTCTACCAAAGAAGACAGCTAGCTTCAGAAGTTCCTCTAATGTGCGGAGGGATCCTGTTACAGACCATTTTTCGTAATTCTAGAAGGCAAAATAAAAATTTATGCTTGGAAATAATAAGTTTAAGCAAATAGTATGGGCGAAGCTTATATCTGCGTCCAAGCAATGGTCTGATTATTGCCAGAAGAATACTGCTACATGATGAATCATTAATGATCTGTGAGAGTCATAATGGTCTGTCACTAATGCCCATTAATGATCTCTCTATACCGCGAGTATGGGCTTGATGTTTCTGGCCAGTACCTTGGAGAATACTTTAGATATGCCTTAAACTTTCTCCGATCTCCTTTCTCTGTGTCTGCTCCAAATGTAGACAGCAACTGTCTGGGTAGGACCAGCTTACAAAGAAGCATGGCTTTGTTAAGGAAGTCGTATTCAGGTAAGATTTATTTAAGCAATGTTTTTGAAGGGCGTAGATTTGAAAGCTTATCCTGGACATTAACGTCTTGATAGAAATTAACAAAATCATGCCGGGTCTCTTTCTGTTGAGATCTTTCCTTTCCGGATGGGACAAGGGCTGTTGACTTTCCCCCATACCCCATGATGTTTGGATATTGAGCAGACTCTTTGAAAAATGCTTCCTTTGTCTGTTGTTTTTTTTTTCCCTAAGAGAAATGTTAGATATTGTTATACAAGAGTGAATGTGTATATCTGTCTGTGTAAAGTCCTATTTATATTTAGAAAACTGTGACACTAGCGGATTCGAGAGAGATTTCCTCCCTCCAGATTTGCATTTGGTCTGCAGACAGCACAAAACATTAATTTGAATTTCTACAGGAAGAAAAAAACAATAAATAGAGTCAGCTTTAAATGCACTTTGCTTTTAGCTGAAGGAAAGGAAAGAAAGAGAAGGCAACATAGAGCGAAAGAAAGGTGGACACAATCACTTTAATTCGGAGAATTGTGTTAGGTGTATCTGCAGGGAAATCACAGAAGATAGGCACTTCATAATGTCTGAGCGAAACCGGGGGACTATCTGTCCCTCCATGGCTGCGGCAGATAGGTAATAGAACCAACGCCCAAGAGCCTCGGGCTCATGGAGAAAAACAAGATGACAGAAGGTTACCGGAGCGGCCAGCTTCGAGCCTCTGCAAATAGCAAGACAGGGATTCTTTGGGATGGTGGGAATCACTCCACTGGATACTGTTTGATGAGAAATGTTAGCACGCAACGAAACGGAAAATGACCTCTTTTCCTGGGGAAACTTTCTGCCAGGTTTCGTATCCTCTGAGCGAAGTAGCCTCATCAAGCAATCGCTTTCATTGAAACCCTCTGCGCTTTCTTTATCATTGAACTCCAGCGGATCCCAGAGAATGCTGACCCCTCTGAGCGTTTAATTTTGCTAGAACGTCTCATTCAGATGAGTGGCTACTCTTTGCACGTTTTGTTTCTTCGGAATCCTTCCACCTGTCCTGAAACTGCTGGGTGGCTTGTGTTTGTTCATGGAATTAAAGACTATACCTTCAGGGATCATTTCTATGGTTCGTTCTGCATGGAATTAACTGGGATTCATAGACTTTCCCTTCTGAGTACCTTGCCGCAGCTCCTGAACTACTTGGGGTGATCCCGGAGCGTCCCCAAATGAAGGTTCAGGTTGATCTGTCGTGTTGCCTGGGCATTGTTTATTTGCTTGTTTTCAATTGATTTCCCCATGAAAAGGAGAAAAAAAAAACAAAAAACAAAAAAACCAGCTCGTTTGAACGGTTAGGGCGTCAGGGGCCATATCAGTGATAAAACTCATAGAATTTGTGAGCTCGGTCCAGAATTTCATTTTTTTTTTATTCTCACAATTCATGCCTCTAATAAACCCACCAAATTTTCCTCCTGTCAGATGGGAGACACGTATAACCATCTTTAACCGCTGAGACTACAGACTCTGTGTCCCTTATCTCGGGATATGGTACATGTGGCAGAAACATTTAAAGCCATCGCTCTGCTTATAAAATATTTGCTCCGTAAGCTCTGTGGCACCAGTCATTTTCACCAAGTACTGCGTTGCTGTTGTATCCCATCTATTCATCGGAAGCAATCAGATGGCCATCTAAGCTGTCTGGTGAGATAGAAGCGCGAGCCAACTTTATGCTTACAAAAGACTTCTAGATGGACTGGGGAAACGTTATAAATAGATGTGTCTGTTTTAAATAGAGGTACGTCCGTGGCACACGGAGCCCCCTTGCAGAAATGAATGCAGACTGCAGCGCAGATGGTCAGGGGCTGGGAATGCTTCGGTGTCTCTTTGGGAGGAATACGAAAAGGGCCGGGTGTGATACGGGATGGGCTCTGGGCCCGAGAAAGGTCAGGTCGTCTAGCCCTTTGCCTTTAGATAGGACACACGTCCCCCCCTCCTCCACAGGCGAGACGGGGTCCCAGGCCCGCTGAAGAACTCCTTTCAACAGCTCTCGGGGCAAGAACATTCCCCCCGAGCCCCCCATTCTCCAGTTAAGTCTGGTGCCTCTCATTTGGGCCTCTGGGGAGTTAAGAAGAGGCCGGAACCGTGCTCCGTGTGACCCTTCACAGCCCGCAGGCCCCCGTCCTTGTGCTTACTGCGGTCGAGGAATCCGAATTTTTTTAGCCTACCCTCTGAGTCCTGTGTGTGAGCCACCCTGTGTTAGCTCAGCCATTTCTTTCTCAGCGTTTGTATCCTGGTTGTACCGCCTCCTGCTTGTCCGTGACTCCTCCTTCCGTTTCTCCAGGTCCCTCCGCGTGCTTTTCAGTTTCTGGCTCATTCTAGGCCTTCTCTCCAGTGGCTGTGCCTACACCTGCCTACCAGTCCACACACATCCTATCCTAAGTTTCCAAAACTTAGACCAGAGGAAGACAGATCTCCGTCTCCCTGAGAACTAGGGGAAGCAATGCACGCGTTAATGGGTTTCTTACTGGTAGGCGCTTAGGAAACGATCTGTTTATTCATGGTTTTCTTATCAGTGGTTGCTCAGTCGGTATTTCAGGAGTTGCAGCTATGTACTCACAGTCCTTCCACTCACTCCAAACACTGAAGCCCCGTATCACCTGGGGCAGTCTCTCAGGCTGCCTTCTCATAGTAAGCAGTTCTGATGGCCCGCCCCCAGGCCTGGTGCTTAGTAGGTATTCAGTACCTGTTGGGTGCATGAATATATCCACAACGGTTGCGTAGAACACTCAAAAACAGTTCAGCACATTTGCTCTGGGCAAACGATGAAACGATCTAAGCTGATCTCATAAAACTGACCGGAAAGACGGCCTTCACGTTGCGTCTTTAGAATGTACAGCGGAAGTCTGTATTTGCCTTGTGCCATTTGCTTTGGAAACGGGAGGTTCTGGAACTGAGAATGCTACTGCAAGCGAAGAGGTCTCTGGTGGTGGGACCACCGGTTCATCCTAGCAGCTCAGCTCTTGGGAACAAAGGAGAGTATCCACAGGAAGCCAGTACCTCTTGGGTAGGAAACGGCTGTTAAGTTCCCCTTGGGATGCCAGTTCCATCCAGTTCCATGGGTGGAAGATGAATATACCATAACTTTCATTTTATCTCCAGCAGTGCCACTGGCCATGGCCTGAAAGTGTAGGCGTATCTCAATCAACAGGACAAGCATATCTTGCTTTATACGATTCAATTCGTTTCCAGAAAATTGTATGTAAATCAAGTCCCATTTGAGATCTGCACGAGGCGCGTTGTAAGGAAAGGAACTTTTTGTGAATGTTTTCGTAAAGGGAAGACTTCTCTAATAGTAGATATATTTAAAGGATTACTCTTTATCCATTTGAAAGCCTCAATTTTTTATACCAGAATGAAAACATGATATCTACATTCTATTCAGAAGGCATTCTTTGGCCAGGGCTTGCTAAAGTATGTTTTTTTTAAGTTTATTTATTTTGAGAGGGGGAGAGGGGCACAAAGACAGGGAGAGAGAGAGAATCCCAAGCAGCCTCCACACTGCCAGTGCAGAGCCCGACGTGAGGCTGGAACCCACGAACTGTGAGATCATGACCTGAGCTGAAGCCAAGAGCCAGAGGCTTAACCGACCGAGCCACCCAGGCGCCCCTAAAGTATGTTTTAATAGAACAATGCTTCGTTTGTAAGAATGTGAAAATGGTTACATTTAAGTCTCCTTTGTTTTGTAAGTTTCTGAATAACTCATTAGTGTTTCTTTTATGATTTAGCACATATTATCTGATATGACACCATTGTCTTCTAAAATAGAGTTTTTTTAAAAACCTTACTCAAAAGGAGTTGTAAATAACAGGCGTGATCATTTACACATTTAAAGAGGGCGTACACGTGCCTCCTGGACCCAAAACTCTTACTTTATTGCCCATGCCAATTCTCTATGTCTAGTTCAACATGTACCTGCAATGTCCAAATAATGACTCGTTCACAACATACTCCATCCTTTACTGTTTTTATTTTATTTTGTTTTTTGAGAGAGAGAGAGAGAGAGCAGGGGAGGGGCAGGGTGAGAGAGAGTCCTAAGCAGGCTCCTCACCCAGGGCTGAGTCCGCTGGGGGGCTCAATCTCATGACGGTGAGATCATGGCCTGAGCCGAAATCAAGAGTCAGATGCTCACCTGACTGAACCACCCAGATGCTCCTTTATTCTGTGTTTAAGGACTAAGAATTACAATCCATGATCCTTTCCTTGCATGACACGATGGGTGTTACTTAGGCATATACTAGGGCTCCAGACTGCCAAAACACTCCATCCTTCTTTCTAACATTCATTGTCCTGCTTAGGCCTAGCTGCATTGTTGATGAAGAAGGTATTTTTCCAGCTCTAATACCCGCTTATGTAATGGGGTATGGTAAGGTCTCCAGATGCCCTGTTCATCGTGCTCCTTCCCTATATCAAAACCTGTACTGGCTTCACTCTGACATGAGACTTAAATGTGTGTGTCCCCTGAGATGCTTTTCCTGTCCCCTCCGCCAACCAAATCAGATGTTTTTCACCTCTACAACTCTCGTAGTACCTGGTGGCTAAACCAATCATGACACTCATTCGAAACTCCGTATTTTATTAAACTTTGTGCTCATTTTCCCCACTGGATTATAAATTCCTAGCGGGGCAAGGCTCATGGTCAACACTTCTTTTTATCTCCCTAATCAAGATCACAGGGCTAATAACAGCAGTAACTAAAAGTGTTATTTATGCGGGGGGAGAAAAAAAAACCCTATTGCTTGGGTGCTGGGACTTCCTTGACCTTCATAGTTAACCACCACTACGGTAGCATGCCAAGACGGAGAACAAAACTAGTCAAGTTCACTACGACTGAGGTAGACTGGAGTGCGTACAAACTATGAAGATTTCCTTTTGCCCCCTTTCACTCATTCAACAAATATGCAATGAGAATGTCCTAAACCACATCGCAACCCTGTCCTAGAGACCTTGATACTCCAAAAACAAGGAAAGGTGAGCCCATACAATTTCTTTCAGAATATTTCCTCCCCATGATATTTCGTTCTCTAAAGATGTGATCCACCTGACCCTTGTTCTTGGTCAACAGGTTCTTTGTTCCTCCTCATTGAGAAAAAGAGGCTTAAATAATCACCCTAATTGTTAGACTGCGGGACTGAGTAAAAACAACTGCCATTTGTTAAGCATCGACTAGGGGCTAGTCTCCAGCTTAAATACCATACGGGTATAACTCTAATTCTTACAACTCTGCAAAGCAGGTGAACACTTCGTCACTTTACTACTGAGGGAACTGAGAACTGAGGCCCAGACAGGTTACACAATGAGACAGAGTTCCCCAGTTAATGAACACTGGAGCCAGTCTTTAAAACAGGCCCATATAATGCCATACGATCCCGCACAGAATCGATTTGGAGCAAATATTAGTTGGCTGATTGGCCGATTATTACTGTTCTGATTGCTCTATCTTTCTATGTTTAAAATTCCCGGGCACCTGGGTGGCTCAGTCAGTTGAGCATCCGACTCTTGATTTCAGCTCAGGTCTTGATGGAATCGAGTCCCGCGTTGAGCTCAGTGCTGAACGTGGAGCCTGCTTGGGATTCTCTCTCTGCCCCTCTCCCAGCTCGTGCTTTCTTTCTGTCTCTAAAATTAAAAAAAAAATAAGTGAAAATAAAATTCCAGTGGAAGAGGTTGGTAGTCTTTGGTTACTCTCAATCCCAAGCGGGTGTCTTTATGTTCTGATAGCAAACCTCTGAATGTTTGATGCTTAATGGAAGGAAAATTATTGTTTTGATACAACATAACTCACTTGCCTTAAACATTTTTACGTGAATACATATTGACATTCATCTAAACAATAGGAGAATTTAGAATTCAGTTAAAGTTACAGTTCGTGTCAGATGCTTTAAAGTTTCAAGCACCCGGGGCGCCCGGGTGGCTCAGTGGGTGAAGCGTCCGACTTCGGCTCAGGTCATGATCTCGCAGTCTGTGAGTTCAAGCCCCGCCTCGGGCTCTGTGCTGACAGCTCGGAGCCTGGAGCCTGCTTCGGATTCTGTGTTCCTCGCTCACCTGCTCCTGCTCTCTCTCTCTCTCTGTCTCTCTTAGGAATAAATAAGACATTAAAAAAATTTCCAGTTTCAAGCATCCAACTCAAAATGATGATGTCAACTCTTCTCAATAAAATAAAATAATCTGATTTTATAGACATATGAAAGCTGACTCATAACTTGTGAAAATATCCAAAATCACATTTCAAGCATTAGCTAAAGTGTTGTCTAACTACACTAGTCCTATATGGTAAAATTCTGCTTTCTGGACTGAACATTCTATAACCCAGCTGTTCCCAAACCTTAGTGTGTACCATCAGTTTCCTCCGTGAAACTGGTTAAAATTGGATATCCCTAGCTAATTTGGTTGGAACCCGAGAATCTACATTTTAGCAAGTACTGCATGAGATTCTGGAACAGGAAAACCACACATATGTCACTCAGAGAAATCCTCCTGGAAGTATTCTTCTCCACTAATGACTGTGCTCCCAGTCCTTCCCTTACCAGTATATTCCTTTCAAAGCTTTCTGCTATTTAGGTATAATTTACATACAGTTAGTAGACAGTTTGATGAGTTTGGAAAAATGCATACACTCACGTAATCTATATTTAAGATACAGAATTATTTTCATCACCCCAGAAAGTTCTCTATATGCCCGTTCCTAGTCAACACCCCTCCGTTGCCAGAAGCAGCCACTGAGCTTATTTCTATCCTCATCGGTTCGTTTTCCCTCTGTTGGAACTTCACATAAATGGAAACGTTATAGTATAATTATGTTTGTGTGTGTGTGTCTGGCTTCTTTCACCCAGAGCAATGTTTTTGAAATTCACCCATGGATCTGTATCAGTAAGTCACTCCACTTGTTTACCAGTCATTGACACACCCGAATTGTTTCCAGCTTTTGGCTACACTGAGTAAATCTATAAACAATTTTTACAAATCCTTTTGTGGCCATATGTTTTCATTTCTTTTGGACAAGCAGCTGGTAGCGAAATTGTTGGGTCGCAAGACTGATGTAAGTTTCATTTTTTTAAGCCTACTGCTAAACAAGTCCCGTGTTCTTGCTGTGTTATGTGATGATACTACGTTTTGGTCTTAATTTGCATCTGCCTGATGACTAATGATGTTGAGTAGTTTTTCAGGTGCTTTGCGGCGATTTGTAGATCTTTATTGTGTCTGCTCAAGCATTTGGCCTATTTGCGCTGGGTTCCCTGTCTTACTGAGTTGGTCACAACAGCGTCTCACTGTCCTCTTAATGTCTGTAGCATCTCTGGTAATGTCCTCAGTTCCACTTCCTATATTAAGTTTCTAGTTTTCTCTCTTTTTGATGATCTGTATTGCTAGTGGTTTCAAATTTTATTAATTTTTTTCAAAGCATCAACTTTTGGCTTTGCTGATTGTCTGTACGTGTTGTCTGCCATTGATTCCCTTTTTCACTTTATTACATCGTTCCTCCTACTTACTTGGGATTTGGTGAGTTCGTCACTTTCTAGTTTCGTAAGGCAGAAATAGAAGACATTTATTTTGTAACTTTCTTCTTTTTTGAGTAAAGGCATTTAAAGCTATACATTTCCCTGTAAGATAGCTTTGGATTGATTTCATTTTTTTATGTATCATACTTTAATTGTCATTCAATTCAAAGTATTTTCTAACTTCCTTTTGGATTTTTCTTTTACCCATGGCTTAGTTAACATTTTTTAATGTTTAGTTATTTTTGAGGGGGGGAGGGGCAGGGAGAGGGAGACAGAGGATCCGAAGCAGATTCCGCCCTGTTAGCACAGAGCCCGACACGGGGCTCGATCTCAAGCACTGTGAGATCATAACCTAAGGCAAAGTCATACGCTCAACTGACTGAGCCACCCAGGCACCCCACCCATGACTTTTTAAAATGTGTGATATTTGATTTCCAAATTTGGGGAGATGGTCTATGTATATTCTTGATGTTGATTTCATACCGGACATTTTTGCAGTCAGGTAACATATTCTTTTTGACTTGGATCCTTAGAAATTTATTTAAACTTATATCATGGCTGAGCCTAGAGCCTACTTGGTGAACATTCCAGGTACCCTTGAGGAGAATGTGTTTTCTGCTATTTGGTTAGCGTAGCGTTCCGTAAATTTATATCAGGTCAAATTGATGGATAGTGTTGTTCAAGTCTATAGTCTGAATTTTTGTCTGCATATCCTGTCAATGCCTTAGAGGTGGGTATGGAAACCACCTACCGTGACTGGGCATTTACCTCCTCTCCTTTTATTAGGAAGTGTAAACATAGAGGAACTCATATTTTTTATAAATTGGGTCATATTTTTTATATTACACCATCATTGTTAGCCTCAGCATTTGCAGTAATTCTACTTTCCATCTTCTTTGTGTCTTTCTCTTCAAAGTGTGTTTCTGGTATGTATATAAGTGAGACTTGCCTTCCAGGTCCCCAAATTCCACCTTTCATTTAGAGTTTGTACACCATTTGTGTTTACATCACAATTCTTGATATGTTTGCGTTTAACTCTTCCATTTTGGCACTTGGTTTCTATTTGTCCAATATTCTCGGCATGCCCCTGTTCCTCTTTTCTAGCATTTTTGGGGTGACTCGAATCTTTTTTTTCATGTTACATTGCTTGTATTGTTTTTAGCACTCTCCCAAGATTACCATATGCATCACTATCTTTGCTATTTGGAATATATATTCTGTTACTTCGCAAACAAGGTAAGAAATTCGCAGCATTATTCTTCCAACTATCCCATTCACAACCTTTGGCATCGTTTTCTCATGTTTTTTTTTTTTTTTTCTGTATGTGCTATTAACCCCCCTTGTGACTTTATTATTAATTTTACTCTGAACAGTCAGTAGTCTTCAATGTGATGCCTACATAAACACACACGTACTATTTTCTTAATTTCGTTCAAGTCAACTTAGTTAACATACAGTGTAGTATTGTCACTATTGCTTTCACGCACTTCTTCTGCTCATTTGTCTCTTTGTTCTCCTCTGGGGACTCTGATTACTCATATCAGATGGTTTGCCGTTGTCTCGTTGTCTCGCAGATACCACTCTGTTCTAGCTTTGCTTTGGTTTTGTTTTTTGACTCTTTTATTTCATTCTGTTTCTTTTTAGATACTTTCTATTCATGCGTATGCAAGTCACAAATTCCATTCTGGGCTCTATCCAGCGGACTGATAATCCGTTCAAACAAATGCCTCGTCTTTGGTATTCCACATTTCCTTCCTAGCTTTTCCAGTTTTCTCTGGTCGCAGTTTTCCATCTTGGTGCCGAAGTTCTTTGTCCACGCGTGCGTGGCATTCGCCTTTTCCACTAGAGCTTTGAAAATATTTATCAGAATCATTTTAGAGTCTCCATTTGATAATTCCCTCCCCTAGGCCATCGCTGGAATTGGTTCTGTTGACTCTTTATCTCCGAGGAATGTTTTCTCTTTTTGTCCTTTTTTGTAAGTCTTTTGTTTGTTTATAGAACTCCTGTTTGAATAAAAGTCACACCGTATAAAAGAACAGAAACTGAGGTAAATTATATTAATATCCCAAAATGGGAATACCTTTTCTTCTATGAGGCCACGAGTACTTTGTTTGGGGGTCAATCTATTATTAGACTGATCTGGAGCTCTGCTTCGTTGTTGCTTTAGTTATGTTTAATCCACGACAGGCTTCACTTTATCTAAGAGCAGGATCATGCCTTTCCCTTTCACGGGGCTTTCAATCTGAGTGGATCATTTGTCTCTGTTCTCCTTCCTTAACCCCATCCTTGTATGGGTGTGGAACCTCCTGGAACCCTGGAGGGAGGGGGTGTTCTCTCTTTAATCTGTTGCCCATCACAGCAGTAGAGGGCCACTGGGTGCTAGCTGGTGTTCTCAGCACATTCGGCACGTGGGGATCCTCTCAGTTATTATCTGTGCCCTCCCCGCACTGTGCCCCGCAGCCTTCCTGCCCACCCCCAATGGCAGGTGACCACTCCTACTCATTGCACAGCCCAGAGCGGGAAAAGAGCTCTAATTCATGCTTTCTGAGCTTTGCTTTACCATCCTGTCTTTGACTGTAGAAGTAATAGAGCTCACCAGAGTAGTAAAATATCCATCGTGCACGCAATACTCCAAAATTCCGTGCATGCTTCGCTAAGCCATAAGGACACATGTGGCCTGCTTCAACAGTCTCTAATTAGGAGGTCAGAGTTTTTTCATGGTAAATTTTCAGTGAAACGTCTTTGAAGAGTCAAGGGGCTATGTATGGCTCGAGGGATGGAGTATTTGGGAATGGGAGAAGAGAAAAACATGTCTACCCACATTTAAATGCGAGATGAGAGATTGACTCCTCTCTGAAATTCTGGAGAACCTGGAGTTATAACCCAGAGCACCAAAACAGGAAAGCTGCAAAACTTGTATCATCCTAGAGTGAAGTATAAGCAATAAGCCATCACATGATGGATTATTGTTCATGAAAGGCTTGTATTTCATAGAAATGTGTTCATATTTTACTGAATATAAGGTTCCTCAACAGAGTATGAATTCACACATTTTTCTTCAGTTTTTGCGACATGCAGCTTTGGAAAGGATAATATAATATTAAAATACTGGGTGAGTAAAAGTTACTGTTATAGTTAAAATATACATTTTCCCATCTGTCTTCATTTCCTATGTGGTGGTATGACCTTGTTGAACTTGAGAGACTTTTTTTATACAAAATTAAAATAAGGAGTTATATGCAAGTAATACCCAATGGCAAAAGCTTAAGAATCACAGAACTTGCCTATTTTCCCAATTCTTTGCTGTTCACTGTAATGCCTTCTGGAGCATTCTTTGTGGGCTGTACTTCCAAGCATCTAAAGACAAGGAGATATTCATCATTGGCTTCCTTTCACGTCTTACTAGGTACATTTTCATAGTAGATCACCCCCCCCCCGCCAAAAAACGTATTGGCCTCCCTGATATCCTATGTATTTATAGGGTAACCAAGAAGAATTGTTCTCCCATAGAACTAAATAGGGCGAATTTGCCCCACGGTTATTTCTTCCATGCGTCTCATTGTGTTTCATCATGTAAAAAGCGATGTGATTATGGGCTCTAGTCAGAATGTTATTTTGTTCACTTAGGATTCATTCTCAGGAAGGTTGCGCAGATTTGAATTTCATATGAAAGCTTTCTTTATGTGCTTCAGTAACTCTTTCCCTTTACCTAAGAGAAAAATCTCCTTGTTGGAGGAATCTACAGATCTCTCCAGTGCCTGTGGGACCTGCACCAGCGGCAGGGGGCCTCACTGAAGGCTATTGCTTCCTGTGCCTCATTAAGGAGAGGGCTATACATCTTTCCCAGAGAGAACGTTGGTGTGGGAATTATCCAACTGCTCCACACATTTGACACTGAATAAAATTTGCCTTCCCCTCCCGCTAGAAAGCCTCCCAAGTTAAGAAACAAAACAAAGCGTGGATCTCATTCTTGTGAAGAGGCAGCACAGTAGAGTGGACAGAACACAGATCGTGGAGACAGACGGTAGCCCTCCCTTGCCCTGTGAGGTTGGACAAAGTCCTTAGTCTTTCCGAACATCACTGTGCACGTTTGTAAAGCTTGAGGTAAGCAGAATACTTTCCTTGCAGGGTTGTCATAAGAATTAGAGCTAAGGTTTGTTGATCATCTGGCGCTTGGTAGGCCCTTAGCAAACACGAGTTATTATTATGGCAGCAGAATGAGCATAGTGTGAAGAGCAAGGACTCTGGAACCAGACTGTGTGGGTCCAAATCCCGCCTCTCGTATGGACCAGTATAGTTTATTGTGTGTGTACGTACGCCAAGTACATGCTAAGCTCTTTATAAACATTAACTCATTTAGTTCTCACTATTACCGTAGGAGAGAGGTACCATAGTTATTTTCATCTTATGGTTGAGGAAACTAAGGAACAGAGAGGTCACTTGGCATTGTAAGGTCACACATCTCACATGCTATGGAATCAAGTTTTCCAGTTGCAGAGCCCGTGCTGTTACCCACTCTGCCGCGTGGACCGCTGGCTTCCTGGGCCTTCTGACTTTTTCAGCTTGACAGAATAGCTGAATGCAGTGGACAAATGATTCTATGGCTGCGTGATAAACTCCCGTGACCATCGTTTTCTCGTTAGTTATGGATGAGTTAAATTCAAAGGGGTTTTGTGTGCGTAGGTCTCGTATTTTATAAATGAGGAAATAGAAGCCCAAAGTATAGATAGAGTTTTCCTAAAGTCCCAAGATTAGTTAGTAGGAGAACCAAGACTCAAACCTAGGATTCTTGTTGCCGTCAGCCCATTAAGCCCAGAGTCGTGTGTGTGTGTGTGTGTGTGTGTGTGTGTGTGTGTCAGTGAACTCGATCCCCAATGTGGGGCTCGAACTCATGGCCCCGAGATCAATAGCTGTGTGCTCCACTGACTGAGCCAGCCAGGGACCCCTCAGGCCTATAGTTTGAAAAGTGGAAATGACCATTTACCTTGGACACAACTAAATACTGTTTTATTAAGTTTGTTTATTTATTTTTGAGAGAGGGAGAGAGAGCCCAAGCAGGGGAGGGGCAGAGAGAGAGAGAGGGAGGCACAGAATCCAAAACAGGCTCCAGGCTCTGGGCTGTCAGCACAGAGCTGGGATGTGGGGCTCGAACTCACGGACCCGTGAGATCGTGACCTGAGCCGAAGTCAGACATTCAGCCGACTGAGCCACCCAGGCGCGCCCAAATACTGGTTCTAATTACTATGTGCAAACCCATAACAAAAGTTACCTTAATACAATGCCCAGTCTTTGCTTTTGCAAATGCAAAGTCATGCTCTGTCCATTACTAATAATATCAATAGTTTTGCAGGGAGGAGAAAAGGAGCTTCAAGCTTCCTGGGCGTGTAAAAGTAAATATCAGTGGAAATGTTTGCCAAATATCCCTAGTTAGGGAAGAAGCCATTATATTATCAATATTCTTTGCCCTAAATGGCATTTCCTCTGCTGCAGTCACAAACGCCATCCAAGCTGGCTCCTCTGAAGAGGTAAAGACTTGAAATTCGTAAGGTCTGGTGCTGGCAGTCTTAAAGCTGAGAAATCTCACAGTACAGCTTAGGTAAGAACAAGGAAGACCCACAGAAAGGAGCTGACCTTGACCTGTGTCAACGTCTTGTGCGCTGGTTGTTGGATTCAAAGAGCCGTATCTCCTGGTGAATGACCAGATCGCGGGCTTCGCTAGTCTTCACCTGTTGCTTTGCTGTTAGCAGTGACAGAAGGTGGACACGACAGTGTCAGGACCATCCCCTGAAGTCAGGAAATTATAAAATCGGGACCAAAGAGTGAGCGGAAAACAGGTCTTATTTTCTTTGTGAGTTTTTTTTTTCAACGTTTTTATTTATTTTTGGGACAGAGAGAGACAGAGCATGAACAGGGGAGGGGCAGAGAGAGAGGGAGACACAGAATCGGAAACAGGCTCCAGGCTCCGAGCCATCAGCCCAGAGCCTGATGCGGGGCTCGAACTCACCGACCATGAGATCGTGGAGGTCTTATTTTTGACACATCTTTTCCAACCACGTCAGATTCCATTACTTACTATCCCATAGTTTAGATTAAGTGGAAAACTCTTTTCTGACCATAAGGCCTCTGAGTCAATTTCCAGATCCAGGTGAGAAGCAAACCACACCACAAGATTACAAAACATATTGAACCATTACTCACGAGTGCGAGAAACCAAAGCAAGACGTGATGGGCAAGACGAACGAAACTCACGCTATGTTTTAATAAACCTTAACACTTTTGGAATGAGTTTGGGTTTACAGAAAAGCTGCAAAGACAGTACAGGGAGTTCTCCTATATCCTTCATCCAGTTTTCTGTCATGTCAACATCTTATTACTGTCAAACCCTGGACTTTATTCGGATTTCACCCGTTTTTCCACTAATGCTCTTGTTACCTCCCAGGGTCCCGTCCAGGATATCATATCTTACTCTCCTCTGGTCTGTGACAGTCTCGTGGTGCCTTAGTTTTTAGCTCGGACTGTTTTGACAGTAGCTCTGCATAGCTCATGTGTCCCAAAGATGAGACCACTGACCGTTCTAGCAACTCACCTAGTTTACAAATTCTGGTCTGAATTTGGAAGGACTGTACTTACCAAGTGCTGCCTTAAAACACTTGATGGGTTGAGGGTCCGATTCTTGGTTTGGGCTCAGGTCATGATCTCATGGTGCGTGGGATTGAGCCCCACATTGGGGCCTGCTCTGCGCTGGCAGCATGGAGCCTGCTTAGGATTCTGTCTCTCTCTTTCTCTCTCCCTCCCCTGCTCATGCACACACGTTTTCTCTCTCTCTCTCTCTCAAAATAAATGAACATTAAAAAAAAAACATTATGACCAACCCCAGCCCCTAGGACCCTGTAAGTGCTCTTTGCCAACTTTCCTCGTTTGAGCCACCGCTGAGACTCTATCAAGGGGGTGCTTTCTCTTTTTTGAAGTTTATTTATTTACTTTGAGAGAAAAGAGAGAGTGGGAGTGGGGGAGGGGCAGAGAAAAAGGGAGAGAGAAAATCCCAAGTAGGCTCCATGCTGTCAGTGCAGAGCCCGATGTGGGACTTGATCTCATGAACCATGAGATCATGACCTGAGCCGAAATCAAGAGTCGGACACTTAGACTGACCCAAGGGCGTAGTTTCTTTTTCTAAGCATGTTTCACACACTCAGCTTTTAATGACCAACATGTTTCTCTGATGGCCTTTGTGTTGGGTCTTTGACCGAGGGGTCCATAATGATTCAAATCATTCGCTTTATCCGAGAATCTCTTCTGTAACGTCCAATAAGTGTTTACCAGGTCTTTGTGAACCCCACAGCCCCTATATGAACACTTCTGATCACAGGGCACTGATTATCTCCCAAGATAATCCATCCTATCCATTTCTGGACAGCCCCGATTGTTAGCAATGGCTTCGTCAAACTGAGCCTTAATCCGTTTCCTTGCAGCTTGTCTTTATCAGCCCTGTTTCTGTCCTCTAGACAATCAAGATATTGGATGGGAAGTAAGGTCCAGCTACGGCCCCACTCCAGTGGTGTGGAAAGAGTCAGACACACTTGGGAGGTCCAGCTTTGTTGGGACAGTATCCCTTGATGTGTCTCAATTTGAGCCTGTGACTCACCCTTCTTCTCCTGGCCTCCTAGGATTATTGTGAAAACAAGATGAAATAACACCTCCGAAAGTAGCTGGCACCCTTCCAGGCGCAGAGAAGACTCTTCATAAATGATAGTTGGTTGGAGTGCTCAACTCCTGAATACCCGGAACGAACCGTTCCATTTGTGTTGTTTTGTATCATCCTATTCTTTCCTCTTCCTCCCAGCAGTGCATTCTAACTTCCCTTGCTCATTAGCTAATTTCCCAAAAGAAATAATTTTATTTTTCTGTTGACCTTTCCCCCCCACCCTCAAGGTTTAATTCAGCTGTTACTGAACAGAACTGAAGTGTTAAATGACCTGAGAGGATCAGTTCCCAGCCTTCGTGAATCCCATACATGAGATTAGTCATGAGATTAGTCATGGTAGTGGATGGGAGGGATTAGCAAGTACCCTTGCTAATGGACAGAATGTGCGAACTAGTCCCCAGCTCGTGGCATTGATCAAAATCTCTATGGCAACACCAGACCTAGCTATCTACTCGTGGAGAAATGATTTGAAAGTTGCAAAGTATGATAGAAATCATTGCAATGAGCATCGGGGGGGGGGGGGGACTAAGAAGTGTTCCCTTCTTGAAGAAATTCATGGAACTTTCTCTAAGTTTAGTAGTATCTTTACTTTCCCCGAGCCTCTATCACTGGAATGCTAATTGGCAATGATCTAAACAGCAAAAAAGCAACCGTGAGTGTAGAAGACCAGAAATCCACAAAATATATAATCCATGTATTTGACTAAACAACTATAAATTTGGGATTGTTTGCATGTTTGTGCATAGCAGAATTATCTAGATTAGTGTCCCAGTTCCACCACTCATTAGCTGTGTGACCTTAGGCAAACTCTCAACCTCAGTATACCTCATTGTCCTCCTCTATAACCTGGGGATAATAATAGTCCCTATCTCATAGGTTTGTCATAAGAATTGGATGAGTTAATATATGTAAAGTGTTTAAAACAGCGCCTGCCCCAGAGTAAATGCTCAAACCATGTTGGTTGTTGTTATTCTCACTCTCTCATCATGGTTATTATTCCTGCTAGTTGGTCATGATTCTGCAATAGAGACTATCTTTCAATTTTATATCTTGTGAAGAAAATACAGGGCGAGAAAGGTTATATTTTCCATTTTCTAATTTTGTTGGTGCTGGGAAAGAGTCTTGGAAATGTCAGCAGTGGAGAGGCTTCACAGGCATTATCATTTTCAATTTCAGTAAAACACTTAGGAAAATGGTATCTGTGATTCTGGTTGAGGCACAGGCCCCCCAGTAAAGCCACATTATTATTTAAACTCTCATCAAAAAATCTAGGAGCAGGTGGATGTCTATAAAACATGATGCGATCAAAATGGAATTCGCTTACCTCGGAAACCGAGTCACCTCTTGATCTAATTAATATTTTGTATGTATACGTGGCTCTGAAAAACAAACCCAGGCCCCTGAACCTTCACGGACCAACTTTCTTTGTGGTCTCAGCTCACTTCACC